>NW_025999880.1:17766613-17947371 GCF_001458135.2 Marmota marmota marmota
TGGCTGGACCCCGAGTTCCCGCGGGTTGCTGGGGTGCAGGTCTGGCCGTGGGGCCGGAGCTGGGGGCCGTGCGGCCTCCTTGCGGCCTAGCGGCGCGAGGGTCGGGAGGAAGTCCCTCCGCCGCCCCTCCTCCCAAGCAAGATTTGTCCCCTCCGCTAGTCCCCCGAAATGGATCTAAGCGCCTGTGCACACCCCCCTTTTACGGGAGTTGCCAGTACAGTGGATCCTCCACGACAAACTTAGGAAGCGACCTCAGAGGAAGCCTTTGGAACGAGGCAAGCCGGTGGTCCGCACCCCCAAGAAAGTGGTGCCCCTTTTTGTTTGGGTAGAGACCTGAGGACTCACTGTGTGGCTTGGAGAGAGGAGCGAAGGCTCTGAAACCGTGTGGCCTGGGTTTGAAATCCAGCTCTGGCACTTCCTGGCCATATGGCTCTGGACAAGTTACTTGAAACTCTGAGAACTCCCCTTTTCATCTGTAAAATGGGGGCAGCAGTCTATTCTTGTTGTGACTGGGTGAGCAAGATCATGTAATAACCTGTTCTGTATAAAGTAACTATTCAACAACTAGAGAATCTGTTTTATGCCAGGTACCAGGTAATACCCAATGTAGACAAGTGTACAGGCCCACTCTTTGCATTCTAAAAAAGGAAAGCAATCATTTAATAGTATTAACAGTGAAGTGTAATGCACAGGGAGCTTGTGGCAATTTTTGTCTGAGCTCCCCACAGCAAGGTCTACTGCATGTTGACAGCTTCCCTATTGTGACCAAGGAGGAGAACCGCTTGAGAGTAAAAGGCTTCTGCCTGTTCTTTAAGAAAAGAGGGAGAGACCCAGGACGGACCATTGAGAAAATAAACTATTCCCACACCAGGACTCTTATTCCTGGTAGTCAGGAGTTTTCTTAAAATGCAAAATGGAAGCAGAAAATTGTTTTATTTTATATAATGTTGGATGAAAGTACTTCAGTAGTCAGAAATGTACTTGCCTTTCTAAAAATGAATTTCTCTCTCTTTACACCTTACTGTTTGTGATGTATATTGATTTAAGGAATAAACTCACATGTGTCTGTTCATGTGATGAGCTCTTAACACTTCGACAAGTTTTATTAAGAACAGAGCAAGTTATTGGGAAATACAGTAATGAATTAGATGATCCCTGTTCCCTAGTAATACCCAATCTAGCCAGATTGACAGATGTTTGGTGTGTTTTTTTAAGTTGTAAGAAACAGTATCATAGACCTTTGTAGTAGATAGGAATACAGATGAGGGAGTAATTAATTCTGCCCAGGTAATTTGTCAAGAAATTGCCATTGAAAAGATAATTTTGAAAGGGGCTGTGAAGGATAAGAGTTCTCAGGTAGACTCTCAAAATTTATTCCCAGCACTTTTGGAACTATTTACCAATAGAAGGAAAGGAGAAGTTCATCATCATACCCAGTTTCCCTTTATACTGCCTGCAGGAATAAAATGCTCCTCTATTTCAACAGAAGTTCTCATCCCAAAAGCAAGGTAACTGATCAGGGAGCTGTCAGTATCTGGTAGGCCTTGTTGGGGTCACCCTGATAATACATCACATTCTATTGTCATTATTTTTTTTATCAGTCTAAGTAAACGTTTACATGGCATCAGCAAAATGTTTTCCATACAAGACGTGGCTTGGTATCATAAGCAAAACCCTAAAAATACATTTCTAGTATTATTCTAAATATCCTGGTAACTTAGTCATTTAATTCTGATCATCCAAATGACCTACAAGAAGTAGTTAAAATATGCAAAAGACTTGATTACTAGCAGATAATAGTGAAGTGATTTTACTCAGAAATACCAATTAAACTACCCTATTCTTTAGGAAAACATTCTCTTATGCTTGCTGAGTTTTGATTCTCTTTTTTTTCCTTTTTTTTTCTTTTTTTTTATTTTAGTGTCTCAGATTCATTCTTAAGGAACTGAGAACTTAATCTTCCAAAATGTCAAGTAAGTTTCAATTTTTATATTTATCAATCTATGTTAATAAGAGACTAATGCCCTAGCAAATGGGAATTCCAAAATACTCTCATTTTTTTTTTCTTCAAAACAGGACCATTGGTAGTTTTGTTGCATAGTATTATATCTCAGTTGTTTACAAGAAGTTATTTATTTTCTTTCAAACAGAAAGACCATCTTATGCCCCACCTCCCACCCCAGCTCCTGCAACAGTAAGTTTTAATTTTCTTGTTAATGTAATAGCCAAGTCTGGCCTTGATACAAAAACCCAGATGTCTTCCAGTGACAGTCACTCAATCATCACAGCCACAGGATGAAAAATTCAGTTAAAAAACAGCACTTCCTACTAAATAAAATAACTTTGCATCTTAACTTGAACCAACCCCAACATTTAAAAAAAAAAAAAAAAAACTTTGAAATTCCAATCAAACTCCTATGCTCTTTTTTTTTTTTTTTTAAATTGGAACTAAATGACAAGTTTAACACTTCTTTTCTCGTCAATCTTCGCTATTAAGAGTCTTTTAAGTTGATATTGAGTGAATGCTCATTCTGGCATTATTTATTTTTTTAAACCTAACCTTCAAATGGTTACATTTTTCTCTCTTGTCTATATATAAAATTTTCATATTAAATCAAACAGTAAAATTTCTAGGTCTATAACTACACTAATTGTAATTCTTTATTTTCAAGCTGTTCAAGTAAGGATTTCATTATCTGTGGGTCAGATCTTGCTGCTGAATTCTCCATAAATTATGTTTTATTGGTTTCTGAGTTGATAATGTTTCACAGTGTCTAAATAATAGTTGTGAACTGCTTTTTGTATCCAGCAAACTGACCCGGCTTGATCAGCATGTAAAATAATTGTCCAGCCCACAAAACAGATTTAACAGTAACTGTTCAGGCCTTGCTGAAATGGCTTCCTTGTTGGTTTTTTGCGGGGGGGGTTTTTTTGTTGTTGTTTTGTTTTTTAAAAAACACTGTTAACATGACCATATCCTACAAAATCAGTTCTTTAATAGCCGCCAGATTTTCCTTCCATACCCCCCCACCACCTAAATTTCAGGCTAGTGTACTTTTTACTACTAATTAGGTCCTTGTATAATTTTTTTTCTCCACTAGATAACTAGTCATATTTACTAATCCTCAGATATACGTTTTAGTTACGTTTATCAACAGTTTGTTTTTCTTTAGTAAGATGCTTTTAAAAAGAGAAACTGTATCATATTTTCTCAGTTCTATTTATATAATATGCAGTCTCTAAAGTTAGTTCCAGTAGACCTGAAAGTCCTGTTTGGTTCATTTTCTTTCTTAAATCAAAGAACATTTCTTACCACTATCTCCATGACACTCTCCTAGTGGCTATACAGGTGGAGTTGAACAATGGAGATTCTGACCTCAAAGAGCTAACCATGTACTTCAGCTTTGGAAATGGTATAATTATGTTTTAGTTTCAATTTTTTTAGTTCCCTTATTTTTCTTACATTATTGCCTCCTAATGTTAAACAGTGATTCTCATTGTATATGCAACCTCTGAAGGTGTCATTTTGATGTAAATACTGCCTCCAACAATGTATAATTATCTTGAGAACAAACTTGATATTTTTGAGATTAAAATGTTTCAAAAACCAAGTACCCCTTCTGACTTCTCATATGTAGAAAGGGTTTTTTTTTCCTTTGCCTTTCTTTAGTCATATTTCTGTATCATAATTTCACATTAACACATAAAATATAGAAGACTAGAGATTAAAACATCCAACAGAATGGATATTAAATGAATTATTTTCCTTCTTTTCTTTTTTTTTTTTTTTGGTTCCATTACTTCTACCACCACCATCACCACCACCACCTCCACCACCACTACCACCTTCACCACCTTCACCACCACTACTACCACTCAAATATACCACTCCAAGTAATATACACTTCTTTTGTGCGTTTGATACTTCATCTGTGTTTTGCCTACTTAAATATGTCTAATTTGCGTCTTTAACTATATAGGCTAGAAATTGATCAGCTCTCTTTTCTCCTAAAAAGTATCACATGTACTATCTGCTTGAATGTCTATTAGACACTAAGGATATGTATAGTGGCATGTTTTAGAAAATTGTGTTTGTTATGTAACAACTAAAGCTTAGTTGGGATGTCTTAAATGTATTTTACATTATACAATTCAGGAGTGATACTGTTAATTGCATGTAAAAATGAAATTAATGTCACTTTTTTGATTGAGTTTCATTAGGAAAAAACCCTACTTTAGTCCTCTCCTTGCTATATTCTTTTTATGCATTATGCCTTAATTTTCATGAACATTGGATGTCATGGTATTAATTAATTTGTGATTATATCAACACAAAAGTCACAAAACCCAAGAATCCTGTTGCAGCGAGCAGTTGTGTTTTGAAAGGGTGAGAGCTTTCAGAAAAATAGATGAAAAAAAGAAAGTTCACGTCTGTCAACTAGAAAAGTAGTTCTCATTAACACTAAATGCAGAAATTGTTCATAATTGACCTATGGAAGATGGATCAAAGAAGAGATGGAAGAGAAAGCCCTAAAAAGAATCATTGGGTTAAAGATCAGATAGTACCCCAGAATGAAATCCATGCATTTCTTACAAGTCTTTGTTTTGAAGTCATGTATGTGACATCCATTGAATCCAACATATGTTCTTTTCTATTGACAACTCCTAGCTTCCTGGTTTGAGTCTCTTCTCATTTCTCACATTATATAAAATAATTCAAAATTGTCTTGAAAAGCAGATCCATTTCTTGTTTTTATTTGTTTTTAGTAGATGAATACATTGGTTGGCATCCACATAACTGTCAAGTAAATTGTGTTTTGTTTTGCATGTAGTGTTTTCAGATTTCTAGGTTATCACACTTCAAGCCTTCCTATTTGAGACATGATATATATTGCTAAATTGCTTTATGGTACTATTGACTATAAAATAATCCTGAATGTTTGAAACACATCAGTGTATTGCTTACCTCAGAAAGCAAGCCACACATTCACATTCTCACAAACACCCCCCGGCCCCTGCCAAAAGAAAGAAAAAAGCAATAGCAACACATACAACTGGTTTCTCAATGAAAGAAAATTTTAATTTCCTCAATAAAAGAAAAAGAACATTTACAACACATCATTGCTTGTTTAAATTCAGGTTGCTTTTGCATGCCATATGCAGATCATTTTTCATTTCTGTGTTTTCCTCGTTTGAGCTCATTTCTCATTCGTGTTTTTGTCTCATTTGTTTCCATCAGCAAATGCCCAGCACACCAGGGTTTGTGGGATACAATCCATACAGTCATCTCGCCTACAACAACTACAGGCTGGGAGGGAACCCGGGCACCAACAGCCGGGTCACGGTAGGAGAATCAACTATTACAGCCTCCAGCAAACCACTGGAATTGACCAGAAATGCCTCCAGAGTTAGGTCCTTCTATAAGCACAGCCACTTAAAAAAACTTTAATTTGGCTTTTCAACTATTTAAACATTATTTAAACAGTTTTACACTGGGGGAAAAAATAGTGAGATCTGGATGGATATGTATATGGAAGAAAAGAAAAATCCATTCTGTTTGGTGGTCAGTAAGGATAAAACCTTGGGCACTTAATGCTTATACTATTGGAGACAAACTGAGAATTTCCTATGGTTAAAATACCCTTTTGGAGATGAAGAGTTTCTTCCATTTTTCTAAGGTAATTGGCATTAGTCTCAAGAACTTTGTTTCTTACTAAGTGCTAGTCTTTCAGACCTGGTATTTTCAGGGCTGGAAAGCTTTTGGCTGGCCTTGCCCATAAGAACTGCTACACATGGTAATTTGTCTTTTGGATTTAATTGTCAGCCTTCTAATTGAGACTCATTTCTCTACAGTTGAAAAGAAAAAAGACCTTTTAGTATCACTCCAAAAAATTTGCAAAATAGAAGTTGAATGAAATTGAAGTATCAAACTAAATATGTACAGTTAGGTGTATATTTCTAATCAATAGTACAGGGATGTGATTTCTAAAACTTAGGATGTTTATTTAAGTGGTCAACCTAAGATAATCAAATATATTTCAAAGTTTGAAATTGGTAGTAAATTACAGTAAATCCAAAAGTCAAATACTTACATACACTGGAATCTCTGGTGTTGATGAGAATATATACAATGCAAAATGGCTGTAAATTTTTAATACTTGGTTTTTATTTGCTGTATTCATAAGTAATAAATAAATGCCTTCAAATTAATGTAACTACCCTCTCACCCTGTAGTCAAACTATAGCTGAAAGCTTGTAACTATCAAACTATATGTCTATCTTGGTAAGCACATTGCTTATCTTGATAGGTTTTGTTTGTCTAAATTTTTCATTGTTTTTACATAATTTGTACTTCATAAGCATATCAAGTTTTATGTGCCATGTGTATTTCATGGTATCTGAAAAGAATTCTGACAAAGTGTGTTTATGTATGCATTTCACAATGCATACAATTTTTATGTGCATCAGTACATGTTTTCCCCTGGCCTAAATGTATGGTTTCACAAGTATAATGGATGATAGGGAACATTTTAATTTAAACACTGAATGGAGTCAATTTTGGATTATTCATGTTAATGCAGAAATTTATTCATGGGCAATAAATAGTAGAATGATTATGTTTAATAGCTCTATACAGTCAGCTCTTGATTATCTATGTTAATGGAATAGGCATAGAAACTAAAATACTAGAATGGCTTTTTTGGTTTGTGTATGTAAACATTTTATTCTTAACTTGGATGTAGCTGTTGGGGTTCTTTGTTGATAAAGTGGGGTCTTTCAGTGGAGACGGAGTAGGAAAAGAGAAGTGCAGTCCCAGTGTGTGGGCCCAGGTCATTCATTCATTTCTCCCCGTTACTTCCTGGCAAACACAAGAATCCAACATTCAGAATGTACACTAGCTTCAGAGTAGGGTAGTATAAGAGAGTTGTTGAACATTGAAGCTTGGTGTTTTGGCTCTGTTCTTTGTGTTGTTGTCTTTTTAGTACCAGATTGAAGGGTAGTCAAATCAAACTGTTGTGTGAAGGAAATAAAACAGGAGGTTTTACACTACCTTTTTTTATATCTCTGAAGTGTATTAGGAGTTGACAGCTCTGATTTTGACCATTATAAAAACGTTTTAATTTTAAGATGGCCCTAGTTACCCACATTCAGTTCTCCTGTTTAGTAATTTGTCTAGAAATTACCTTAGTGATTTGAAGGACTGATTGTGTGAGGCCCTGAGAAGGAGCTTTCCTGAAGGTCACACGGAAATTCATATTTCCTTCAAGACTCCAGAACACTTGGATAGTTTCCAGTGAACACTTTACATGGCAAGTTGACATCTTTTGGAGTGCTTAGAATAGCTTTGAGTTGCAATTCACTTCTAGTTAGTTTTTCATTCAGATAATGATTTGCATTTTCTTAAATACAGATGTGCATACAAACAGATTGAGACAAAACATTAGCGATATCCTATTTTCTTCATTTTAATAGGAAATCTATACTCTTAAATAAATCTTATCAGAGAAACAGCTAAGAATTGGGAAAGAAACAATAACAAAGAACTCTGGATAGCTAGGATAAATTTCACAAAATCGTGAACCATGCTCCTTACATTTCCTAGGACTTTACTCGTGTAAGCACATCTTTTAACACTCATAGGCACTTGTCTGCCTGCCCCAACTCATTACAAATTAGAAGCAGAAAATTGGAAAGAGAGGGTTGCTGGTAAAGATAACAAAAGAAAATCAAAAAAAGGAAGCTCAAGCACTCTAAAAGCCACCCATTGGGCCATTTAGTAAGGGAGCCGACTATAGTTTTTCATACCTCAGAAGGTGACAGCAAAGCAGTGACTCTTTCTAATTGTCTGTTATCTAGAAAAGTTAAAGTATGTTCAGTGCAAACTGGTTTTTTTGTTGGTTGGTTGGTTTGGTTTTTTTTGTTGTTGTTTTTTAAGAGTAAAGAAATGTTTAAGACATATCTGGGATGTTAAATAAATTGAGGGTGGGTGGTGGTATAATTCTTTAAGATCCCAAAACCAATTGGAATTTAACTTTGTTATTTTGGATTATTTTTATTGTTGTTATATTTGTTGTTGGTTTTTTTCATTTTGCGTTTATAAATTGACAGGTCAGTGTAATGAAAATATGACTTCAAGATGTAGATAATTGGTGTACCTTTCTTTGGAAGAAAAAGAGAAATAAATCCATTAATGTTATAAAATGTGATTCTTAGAAAAATTCCAAAGAGCAAATGTACTTTGTTTTCAGAATGTTTTGATTCATACTTAAAGTTTGAAAATATAAGCATTTTAGAATTCTTTACCTCTTTAATTTCTAAAAAATTAGGGGCACAATTTTATTTATAACTCACTTTATGGGTTTCTGAAGGTTTGTGTGGGATATGAGTTGAAAATTTTTTTAACAATGTATAAAGAAGCAGATTTGATGGACTCTTCCTCTGAGCCCATGATCTAAGGTTAGCCTCCTAGGATTTTTCTCCCTTAAAAGAACTCCTGTAAACCTTGATTAAGATCTCCCCTTATTTGCTGCTCATACCACCACTGGTGACTACTCCCGTGGCTCATCTCCATTGCCCACTGCTAGCTAAAAAGAGGGTCTGTTTGAATGGGCACCAGCATGGGCATGCCAGTAAGAATGCTCGGAAGGAAGAGCAGAAAGAGAGGAGATACTGCTTCAAGGATGAAATGCTTTCTTACAACTTCATAGGTAAAGAAGGAAGAGTTACTTAAAAGTATATGAGGACAGAAGGGAGACCCTAGTGTCAGAAAAGGAAGCATTTCTTGCTTACATTGGAAAAGGGCATAAGCATGCCCAGTCCCTAAGCCCTTGAACAAAAAAACAAGGTTATGATTTATCACTGTAGCAACAGAAGGGTAAGAGAACAAATACTCACTCTCATTTTCTTATAAAAATTTGAAAATTAAGTCAGGACTTTTTCCCCCAAGCCTGGCAGCGAGAATTAATATCATTTGGCCATGATTTTTATTGTTCTGAGTCCTTAATCAAATGCAGTTGTGTATGTATGTATGTTAAGAAAAGATTTAGAAGTTCAGAAACAGGAGTTCTTGGAGTGGCTGGCTTTACCTGGGACATCTACCAGAAGCCATAGTGTCTCCTGCCTAGATCTCAGCTCATGGAACCTATCACTCATCTGTCTCATTCTTTTATTTCTTCTCTCACACACTTTCTTCTTTCCTTTTGAAACTGTTTTCCAGTGTCTCCTCCCCTTCCTTTTCTTCTGTTCCCTTTTCCTATATATGCCATCTTTTCCTCTTATGTCTCTTACACAACACCAAAAATTCTTAATAGAATGGACCTTCTTCATGTAAGACCTCAAAAATGACAATCGGGCCCAGTATCTGCTGGGGCTCTGTTCCTGGAAACTTATTTGCTCCTCGCTGTGATTAGGATGGAGGACAGAGAAAGATGGGACTTTAGTTCATACTTCTTGAAAACCACTGGATAATAGACATAGCCTTTGAGAGAAATGAAATCTTTGTGTGCTGAAAGAGATAAGAAAGTTTGCAGAGTGTTTGTTGTTTTTTAACCCGAGAGGCAGTTTTTGTATTGTGTTTTGTGTGAGGGTGTGTTCCTGATGTAGTATCAATAGATGCAAGGTCTCCTGTAGGCAATGTGAGTGTGGTAAGTGATGAAGGTTCAGATTCTGCTGCAGGTAATCAAGTGTTGACTGTATGCATAATGACAGTTGAGCAAAGTAAATGGGTGCCAGGTAATGTTCTAAATGTGATTTGTTTGCTATATAACCATATATTTTCAATGTATGGATTATTATGTAATATTTTGTTCTTACAGCCAGGTTGTCAAAGCAGTGGCAATAAACTGCCAAGTAAAACATTACAATTGCATGCTTAAAGCCATTTTCTTTTGATGTGAACATTTCTGAATTTGCAGTGATAGCTATTTTCCGTGGAGAAAATATAAGAATCTTGTATCCATGGACGAGTAGAAGAAAGGCGCATTAGAATTTTTTTAAGGGACTCTCTTTTCAGGTTGCCGGTGAACTTCTTGCAGTTGAGTAATGAATGTATTTAACTCTTTTGTAGGCATCCTCTGGTATTACGATTCCAAAACCCCCAAAGCCACCAGATAAGCCGCTGATGCCCTACATGAGGTACAGCAGAAAGGTAGGCACCTAGAACTGGGAAGGAGTGTGGACCACCACCTCTGCTTCTCAGCCATCCATGCAGCTTCAGCGTGGCCTAGTCTGTTTTTCTCTGCATATTCAGGGGAAGCATAAAAAATGTAGTTTTTAAAGAGCTTTGTTCTGATTTCAGAATTTCAGAAGTAAAATCCAGCAAGAGGAGCATAATTAAATAAGACAGAATGTTTTGTAGCCATGAATGTAATGTGTTTTGAAGAATATTAAATGACATGAAAAAAATGTTAAGTAAAAAAAGTAATACAAGATTATTTGTATTATTTTTGTAAAAATCATTAAAACTACATGTTAGTTTGAGGGAGGGAACCTAGAAAACAATGGTTACCTCTGAGCAATAAGCTGATGGTAATTTTTATTTTCTATGTATTTCCTTGAATTTTCCAAATTTTTTGGTGATAAGCCTTATTACACTTAAAAATATGGCTAATATCTTTTTTAAAGGTATGGCATTTTAACAGACCTTTAGAAATGTTTTAATTTTTGGTCATAATAATTGTATATGTATTTGACAATATGATCATGTATTATAGTTTGCATTGTATTATGCAGATTAACAACTTTCTTGCTAAATTCACGTGAATTTTTAGAGACATCAGTTAGCTTATTGAGTTAACTCATCTTAAGTGCCTGTAGTGATTGGAGGTCTTCTTGATATATCAAATTAAAGTACTTAGGAATGAAGTGACATGGTGTCTGAGATCTACCTTAAAGTAATCTTACAGAACCAAGCACTATGGCATGTGCCTATGGTCCCAGCTACTCTAGAGACTGAGACAGTAGTTAAGGCCAGCCGTGACAATGTAGCAGTCTCAAAAGTAAATAAATAATAATTCATCAGGTTGGAGTAGGCCAACGAGGACATAGAAATACAATGCTACCTTTTATTTTTTTTAAATGTTTAAAAGTTTCTATATTAGAAAATATTTTTAAATGTTTAAATGTCCATATGTTTAGGCATCTATATTGAAATTCCATCTGTTTCCTTTTTAAGGTCTGGGACCAAGTAAAGGCTTCCAACCCTGACCTAAAGTTGTGGGAGATTGGCAAGATTATTGGTGGCATGTGGCGAGATCTCACTGATGAAGAAAAACAAGAATATTTAAACGAATACGAAGCAGAAAAGGTAGGAGCCCCCTGTGGTGGGACGGATACAGTATAAAGTGCATCATCCTTGGCTCGTTATTTATAAAAGAAACGTAAGACTGGATCAGAAAGCTGAGGCTGCACTGAGGCTGCCTGCCTGGGCCCAGGCACATTTCTCTAGACCTTAGATTCCTTATCTGTAAAAAGAAGGTGACTTTAACACCTTGCCTACATGATGTCTTAAGATATTCAAATGAGATAATACACACTATAACCAGCAAAATGTTAATTATAAACTGAAAAACCTTTGAATTTCAGATAGAGTACAATGAATCTATGAAGGCCTATCATAATTCCCCTGCATACCTTGCTTACATCAATGCAAAAAGTCGTGCAGAAGCTGCATTAGAGGAAGAGAGTCGACAGAGACAGTCTCGCATGGAGAAAGGAGAACCTTACATGAGCATTCAGCCTGCTGAAGATCCTGATGGTAAGGGGAGAAAGTACAATTTTGTTTATGCTTTCTCTGAATTAATGTATGTTTTAATAATGTTTTTATTTTTTATCTTAAATGAAAAAGCAGTACTTAAGTGCCATTTCAATATCTTGATTATTTTGATTAAGATTTTTGTGTCAATTTCCCACAAGAAAAAGAAATATCCTTTCAGAACAGAAGATAGTAAAAACTATACTTACTGTTTATCAAAGTCTTTGTACTCAGAACTCATGGAAGGCATTTGAGTCACAACTAGGAATTTGCCTTCACTACTTTTAAAAAGCTAAAAAGAAACTGTGGCATATATACACAATAGAATATTACTCAGCATTAAAAGAGAATAAAATCACGACATTTGCAGATAAATGGATGGAGCTGGAGAATATCATGCTAAGTAAGCCAATCCCAAAAAAACCAAAGGCCAAATGTTTTCTCTGATATGTGGATGCTGGTCCATAATTGGGGCTAGGGGTGGGGTGGGGCATGGGAGGAATGGAGGAACTTTAGATAGGGCAAAAGGGAGGGAGGGGAAGGAAGCGGGTATGGGGGTAGGAAAGATGGTGGAATGAGATGGACATCATTACCCTAGGTACATATATGAAGACACGAATGGTATGAATCTACTTTGTGTACAACCAGAGACATGAAAAATTGTGCTCTGAATGTGTACTATGAATTGAAATGCATTCTGCTGTCATGTACAACAAATTAGAATAAATTAAAAAAATTTTTTGAAAAGCTAAATGCCTTCTAGTTATACCCAGCTTTCTTTTTGATTCCTTGAATTTGCTGAATCAAAGATTCTTAAGAGAGAAAATTAATGAGTGGGTAGGAACATTATGAAATCTTGCTAGTAAATTCTGCAGTCCAACAAGAATTTACTAATACAAGTCATAAGGACCACTTGTGAGGACACACAGATTGTATATGTTCACACAAATGGCAGAGCTTTCTAATTGGGGTTCCATGAATAGTGTGCAGGTGTGCAGATTGCTCTCCGGGTTCTTTGTAGTCAAGCAGGGTCAGAAGCTACAAGGACCCCCAGAGACCGCCACCACAGATTAGAAGCACTCCTGTCCACTATCTAGCATGCTGTACTGAATACTGTGTTTTCTCTGTGTACACTATGATGTGGAAGAGGTTAGAAACTCCAACTATAAGCCACAAAAACATCAAGAAAATAAAATCCCATTTTAAGGTACAGTAACAGAGGGGAAGTTTGTAAAGAAGACACCAACAAGGGCAGTTTAAAGACATGAACAATATACTTATAAAGAGAAAACCAAAAATGAGATTTTTAAAAGAATGGACTGGGATATTGACAAAATGTTATAAATACACATAGTAAAATATAGAGAATAGAATATGGAATACAAATAATACCGATGTTAAGCAGTATCAGTAGTGCCAAAGGCACTAACATATGCAAATTTTAATTAAGGTGGGATGGTTAATGTAAGAAAAGTACATAGAATTGAAAAATAAAAGCTCAGGTCTACAAATAATTGGGAAGAAGAGGATCTGCACAAGAGAAACACGGGCTAACAACATAGAAGCTGTAAGCAGAAGATAAAGCTTTCCTTAAGTGAAAGATAACAGCATGACTTGAGAAAGTCTTGCCTTCTGCCTGTTGTGTTTTTAAGTTTAAGAGAGGCTCCTAAGCCAACTAATAGGAAAGGGTACAATAAATAAGGTGCCAATGTAAGAATGACTGTAGACCTTAAACCTCATCCCTCAGGACTTGGGAGGCAGAAATAGACATACAACCAAGAGACAGGTGGCACCTGCTGACATCAGTAGCAAAGGACCAGAAAAAGGTTCACAAGACATATGCCATGCTCCACACAAAACACTGAAGGCTTTTTAAAATGACACTTGAAAGACAATCACATGTAGCACACTGTAGGCCTCTGTGGCAGAGTTTCCTAAAACATGGTCCCACCCCCCACCCCCGACTCTGGTAGTATACTAAGAAGTTAGGTGCTAGAGAGCAAATTTGTTTTTATGTGTTTTGCTTAAGGGAAAGCTTGGTATTTTTTAGATGAGTTAGTTTAAAGGAAAGTAGATAATAGTACAGGTTGTTACCAGCTATGTGAAAAACTGTTGATGATAAAGCAAAAGCCAAGATTAAGAAAGCACTGTTGTAGTTATTAAAAGTAAGCATATAGTGCTGGGGTTAAGCGCTCTCCTAGCACGTGCAAGGCGCTGGGTTCGATCCTCAGCACCATATAAAAATAAATAAATAAAGGTATTGTGTCCAATTACAACTAAAATATATTTAAAAAAAGCATATAAGCCAGACCTGTGTAGTACATCAGTGCACGTTGACAACAGCTGTGTGCATGTGTAAATTGACAAAAATTAGAAGTAATTTGGGAATTGAATATTTTTTTTTCCTAAAGTTACCTATGCCTTCGTGGTGTTTTGTTGTGATGGTGGTGGTGGTGGTGGTAGTGATAGTGCTGGGGACTGAACCCAGGGATGCTCTACTACTGAGCTATATCCCCACCCATTTTATTTATTTATTTATTTATTTATTTTGAAACAGGGTCTTCCTGAGTTGCTGAGGCTGGCCTCATACTTGTGATCTTCCTGCCTCAGCTTCCTGAGTCGCTGGAATTGCAGTTGTGCACCACCACCCGCAGCCTTTGTGACTTTTTGATCTAATAAAATGAAAATGCTATCTATGAGAATGCTAGAGAGGATTTTTCTCTGTAGTAATAAGTTGATTTTTACAAATGATCATTTTCATCAATTGTAAAGAGCTACAGCAACAAAGACTACACAGTTCATATGTTGTTTACCAATATATATGCTGCCTCTGTAGCTCAGTGGTAGAGCACTTGCCTACTGAGAGATATTGACATTCGAATTTCAGTTACTGCCATGGGGTGCAGCCTTCTTGTTGATACTGAAGCCTAAAGAGATATGGTTATATCTCATTTTTGTTTCATCCAAACCCTTCTCAGACTTCATCACTTAACAACTTTATGAGAAAAACCTTAGCCACAAAACACATTCTGTCTTCTATGTGGTTTTCACCAAGTGTCCGATACTGCTCTTGTCATGCTGGTCAGGCCAATGAGAGAGCACCACAGTTCCTCAATGTTAAATGTTAACATTGCTACACTCCTGGTTATGGTTACTGGCTACCTCATTTCTGGAACATCTTTTTCATTCCAGATTATGATGATGGCTTTTCAATGAAGCATACAGCCACTGCCCGTTTCCAGAGAAACCACCGCCTCATCAGTGAAATCCTTAGTGAGAGTGTGGTACCAGACGTCCGGTCAGTTGTCACAACAGCTAGAATGCAGGTCCTCAAGCGACAGGTCCAGTCCTTAATGGTTCATCAGGTACATCACAAACATTTGTTAAATAAATTGCTGCAAATCCCAGGTGACATGATTCTTATACCATGCATACATAAACTGTGAAATGTTTCATTCTAACCTGTTGTGATTTGGGAAAGATGGTTACGGGAGTGAACCATTTCCAGAGGTTTATTAAGTTTGTCATTAAAAACTAATAGAGACAGTACACACCTGTAATACCAGTTACTTGGGAGGCAAGTTTGAGGACAGCCAAAATTTTAAAATAAAAGATAAAATTAAGGGGCTGGGGTTGTAGCTCAGTGGTAGAGCACTTGCAATAAATAAATAAAGATATTGTGTCCATGTTCAACTAAGAATTTTTTTTTAAAAAAGTTAAAATTAAAGGACTGAGGATTTAACTCAGTGGTAGAGTGTCCTGGGTTCAATCCCCAGGACTGGTAGAAGGGGAAAAAAAACAAGTAGTAACAAAACCTTGTAATTGAAAGTATTTCTATTAAGAAATACATGTGCACTTGAGAATTTTAGACAACCTTTCCACATTTGTTGCTTTACTGAATACTTTTCCAAAAAACTCCTGAGGCCTGAAATAGTGTTCTTTAACATTTACTTTATTAATCACAGTCCTCTCTCTATACTTAATTTTATATTTTTAAAATTATAGCTAGATTCATGTTGTAGAATTTAAAATGTAAAATGTTATTTGTCACAGAAATTGAAAGAGTGATCATTAAAAAATGAGGTGTGTTTTCTGTGTTTGATATTTGCTTCAGAGAAAATAAGTAAGTAATCATAAAACCTGGTTACATGTCTTACAGCGAAAACTAGAAGCTGAACTTCTTCAAATAGAGGAACGGCACCAGGAAAAGAAGAGGAAATTCCTGGAAAGTACAGATTCATTTAACAATGAACTTAAAAGGGTATCCATTTGATGTGTTAACTATACTTCATCACTGTTCCCGATACTTTCTTTTTCCTTGTTCTTTTTTCCAAAACTGTTTTTATTTAATATTGTTCACTTTGAAACAGAGTTAATGTCACTATACATATAAGACCTATAATATCTTTTATTTATGAAATTATTGCCATTTTCTGGAAAATTGCAATAAATTTGAGATATCATATAGTATATATGCACATATTAGGTCCATAGATGTTGGAGTCCTAATATTTTAAACTTCTATGCAGTCATGAATTATTTTCACTTTATTGGAATTATTCATCAGACTTTTAATGCAGTTTTCGTTTTGTATTAGAAAAGTAAATCTTGTGTTTGGGAGTCTGAAATATAAATTAGAAACCTTATGAATAATTCTGTCACAGTATTGCCTCTCCCCCTGTAGTACTTGATGATACGGGACTGCACAAACAACTTCTTTATGTTTATGCAAAAGAGTTTCAGGGAAGACTGAGAAGCATGTTTTTTTCCTCCTGTATACATATATTTATTTCATAGGCAAGAAAACCTACTTTTGAAGCAATTTATCTGGTTCAAAGGTTATAAGAAGAAAACATTACTAAAGGAGTTTTTTGGGTTTTTTTTTTTTCTGACTACTAGTTGTGCGGTCTGAAGGTTGAAGTGGATATGGAAAAGATTGCAGCTGAAATTGCACAGGCTGAGGAACAGGCCCGAAAAAGGCAGGAGGAAAGGGAGAAGGAGGCAGCAGAGCAAGCCGAACGCAGTCAGAGCAGCATCACTCCCGAGGAAGAGCAAGCGGCAAACAAAGCCGAGGAGAAGAAGGATGACGAGAGCATTCCAATGGAGACAGGTAAGCACCAGACACCGCGGGAATCGCCAGGGCCTTTTACAGCTATCTGTAATTTTGATTTTTCTTTCTAAATGCTCTTAGAGATCATTCTTGTCTCTTGAGTAATTCTCTATGTGACCTACCCAGTTCTTTCCAAATCCTAACTTTATGGTAGACCCACTGAAAAAGTTGGTATCACCATGGAACACCAGTGACATATTGTCGGCAGTCTTGCCATCTGAGGTGTTTGACATTGTACTCAGATGTGCTGTTTTTTAACTTGAGATTATGAAGTAGACCAGTATGATGGTTAAGGACCCTGGTCCAGGAGTCACACAGATTGGGGACTAGAACTAGAACCTCAACTGTGGATAGTTTTTTAGTTTGTTTCCTCATTTGAAATTATCCTAGTACTGCTTCTGTGAACACATTCTGGTACTAGATTTAACATGGTGTTAACACTCAGCATTTTGACTTTTATCACTCATATTAATTATTCAAGGTGTGATCATTGTTCTTAAGATTGTGTCCTAGGATAGTGTCAGGCAAAGTAAAACTTATAGGCCAAATCCTGCCACACTTTTTTTGTAAAAAGTTTTATTAAAACACAGCCACACCAGTTTGTGTATATATTGTATATGACTGCTTTGAGGCTACAGCAGTATGGTTGAGTAGTTGCAGCAAAGACTACCTGGCCCACAAAGCCTAAAATATTTACTATCTAGCCCTTTACATAAAAAGATCATTGACCCCATCCTAGAAGAACTTACTTCTAGGTAAACTGATTTTCCTGGGGAATAAAACATCCTGCAAGTTAGAAAATTACATGTAGGACTTGTATAAAGAACTGATTAACTGATTGCTTGAAATTTCCAGATCACCTCACTTCCTGGCACTATTTTCACCTACTTAGTGCACCATGTAAATAGAACTAAGCTGAGAGTAGTTATAGGAATACAGCCAGAGGCTTCTTCAACCATCATTGCCAGAAGTAACGGGGATAGTAGTTATACTTGTACTCAAATGACAACCATCTGAAAAGTATTTAATGGAATATAAATATCTTCACCAGACATTTCTACAAAATATAATTCAGTAGATGAATATTTCACATGGATTTTAAGTTTTATCTTCTTAGCCTCATTTCTGTTTTTTTATCAACATGTTTTTTATCTTAAATTTGAAGCATGAGCACGTTTGTGGTTAAATTAAGAGCTTGGGAATCAGGGTATGGGTCTTTGCTCATTTTGCAACTAGACATTACTCAGTCAGAGGTTTTGTCATCTGTGAATGGGGCCTTTCTTATTCTTAAGGCCTGTGGGTCTTTACTCAGATTCTATCCTTATAGCTTAAGAAAAAGAAATGAAGAAAATGAAGACTGCAAGCAAAACCCTCATGCTCTTAATTTCTTATAGGAAACAGCCCAGTGTGACATTTAACAAAGTATCTAAAATATAAATTTGATATTATTTCCACATCTGCCCTCTCACTTAATCCAAAAGCCACAGAACAGCACTGTTCAATAGTAATATACTGTAAGTCACATGACATTTTAAATTTCATACTAGTGACATTTTTTTAAAAATTAGGCAAAATAATTGACATTAATTTGATGATATTGTATTTAACCCAATATATCTTAAATAGTATTTCAACATGTAATCAACATTTTTAAAATTATCAACTTTTTTACATTCTTTTTTTCACACAATAAGTCTGAAATCCAACATGTATTTTATTCTTAGAGCACATCTCAATTCAAAAGCTAAATTTTCATCTAAAGTATTTAATCTGTGCTTAGATTTTTATAGAACCTACTGCTAAAGAAGTAGATTTTCACACCCCAGATTATGCCACACATACTTAAAAGCTCCTCACTGACACTGGCTCATTTCAGGTACTCACTAGCCACAGGTGGCTAATGGCTACCATATTGGACAGCACAGCTCCATGCTGTCCATGTCCATGTAGAGCAGATATTTATCTTCAAACTGACAGTGTCACGTGTGATTACAGAGGAGACACACCTCGAAGAAACAGCGGAGAGCCAACAAAATGGTGAAGAAGGCACGTCCACTCCAGAGGACAAAGAGAGTGGGCAGGAGGGGGTGGACAGCATGGCGGAGGAGGGGACCAGTGATAGTAACACTGGCTCAGAGAGCAACAGTGCAACAGTGGAAGAGCCACCAACAGATCCCATGCCGGAAGATGAGAAGAAAGAATAATTGTTGCCTTGTTTTATGTGTCCTAAATACTTTTTTAAATGAAAAAAATGTTTTTTGGTTTTAATGGTGTTATGTGGTCTGTGTATTAATTTTTTTCTTGTCTGTTTCATACCACCAAAGGCTTTTTGGACCATGAGTGTCATGAGCCCAGTGGCACAGTCAGTCACCTTTCTTAACATTGTAAAGATGGCTTTTTTCTTTGGATCTTGTTGCTAGCCCTCATCTGCCGAAAGCCTCAGAATTTAAATTAATTGAGAAAACACCCACCTCTTTTAGAGAGTTATCCTTTGATGCTGCAGAATCTCCTCTTACAAATGCCTTCCTCCAGCTCACTTGGGTGCTTACCAAAGCCATAGCTTTAAACCTTCCCAGTCCCTATCAACAGCTTCCTGAAAGTCCCCTCTCTTGTGTATATGTGCACAGAGTACATTCTTGAGAACACAATCATGAGTGTGTGTATATTTTTTCACTTGCCCTTTTTATTTTAAATCAGTGTCAGATATCAAGAGTTGTGTTAAAGGCTACAGTGTTGCCTACAACCAACTATCCTTGGATCGTACTGATCCAGAGTAGTCTCCACAGTTACAGTAGTTCCTGGCTTATGACGTAGTCATTAAAATGAACATAGCACATTTTTGTTATCTATACTGCTTTTTTGTTCTGGTTAATATTGGGTGCATTCTGGTAAATTCATCCTTTGTACTGGGGGAAAAAACACTTTTTTACCAAGTTTTCCAAAGACAGAATAGATCACAAAGTTAAGGAATGGAATGTTCTTGTAATAGACTAGATAACTTCATAATGATTAGCCCATTCCAGAAGAAAAACAGCTGGGAATTAAGTTCATCCACATGAAATTGTTTTACAATAAACAAAACATTCAAAACCTCAAGGCTCAGGATCCCATAGATCAGAGCCTACCTCCCTTTTTGATAAACTTAGTATAGTAAAGTCTTGGAGACTAGAAGAAAGATAGTTTGTCACACGTATGCTTCCAAAAAACTAGAATAGATTTTTACTGAATAGTGGTATATCTGATGGTATATGTTTCTTAAAGGTCCAAATGTAATAAAAAAATGAAAAAAATGGTCTCAGTGTTTTTAATGCCCTAAATATTTGTATGCAAGACAAGGATACAGTTTTGTCTCAATAGTGCAATGACAGTATGGAGGGGCCACTCGGTCATTTGAATTTACATACTCAGGGCCCTTGTCTGTAAATGCTGCAGTTATTAAGTTAATTTGCACAATACAATTGTGAAAATAAGTTTCCTTCCATGATAGTTAGGTCACATGCATTTATCTTGAGTAAGAATGCATTTATGACATTTAAATTTAAATTATCTTTGAAAAAAGCACGGGGCTGGGGATATAGCTCAGTTGGTAGAGTGCTTGCCTCACATGCACAAGGCCCTGGGTTCAATCCCCAGCACCACAAAAAAAAAAAAAAAGGAAAAAGAAAAATAACATGGGTGTGCTTTGGGGGCAAGAATTCTGTACTGGAATGTCCTCATTTATGATGAATTCACTTGCTCTGAACCCACAACACCATTAGTGACTGTAACTCCACATCATGCTTAGTCTTTTGAGAGGGAGCCTGATTTTGGGTGCAAATATCCTTTGATGTCTATTCTAGATAATATGTGGTAACTTTTTCCTGGTTCCTTGTGAGTGAGAGAAACTGATAAATGAGTCTAGGTGTTGGGCATTGCAGGAGAACTCAAACCGATCTCAAATTGTACAGCCTCCTCTGATATGGTGCAGAGAAGTTGTTAAATAATAGAGGTGGAAAACAGTGCAAGAGCAAGGTGTCAGATTATTTATCCAAGTCTCTTGAGAGGATGGAAGTGCTTCCTTTGCTGAGCTGGAGATGGGTGGCACTGGGAAAACATCTGCCTGGCCTAGGCCTGTCCTCGCCAGGCAGTTCTGGCAACTGGCTGAAAGGTGAATTAGGTGGAATTTGACAGTTTTTAACCTCAGGGGGCACAGAGTAACTTTTCTTCTTTGTTAAGGTGATATGTACAGATACGGATATTTCTTAGTTTTGAGAATGTGAGATATAACATTAATTTTTCATCCTCATAGACATTGGGAAAATAGTTCAAAACTCTGAGCCTGTTTCAACTAACATAGATTGAACTACTTTCTATTTCAGTGCCTTTTCTGCTCCATATAGCCATGATTTTTAATGCATTTATCTTGAGTAAAAATGCACAAAATTTGAGGGCTTGAGTTATATTAATTTTTTTAAAGAGAGAATTTTTTAATATTTATCTTTTAGCTATTGGCGGACACAACATCTTTTGTTTGTATGTGGTGCTGAGGATTGAACCTGGGCCGCACGCATGCCAGGCGAGTGCGCTACCACTTGAGTCACATCCCCAGCCCCAAGTTATATTAATTTTTAACAACAAATAGGGTTCCATGTCTCCCCAGTTTTCTCACTAGAATGCCAAATTCTCTTAACTCCCCACCTGTCAATAAGCATGTCTTTCTTAGCTGGTCGCCATGGCACATACTTGTAATCAAAGTAACTCAGAAGGTTGAGTCAGGAGGATCAAGTTCAAAACCAATGAATGACAAAAGCCAGTGACAAAGTGCTTAGAGACCCTGTCCCTAAATAAAATACAAAATAGGGCTGGGGATGTAGCTCAGTGATTGAGTGGACTTGAGTTCAATCCCAGTACAAAAAAAAAAAATACATAAGCATGTCTTTTTTAAATGACTCCTACAGTACATGATAAATATGTCAAGTCATGCACAGCATACAGATATTTCTATCAACAGAGGACCACATATAAGATAGTGGTCCCATAAGATTGTAATGGAGCTGAAAATTGCCTGTTGGTAAGAATTTTTACTGTGTCTTTCCTATGTTTAGATACACAAATGCTTACCTTGGTGTTACAAGTGTTAAAATTGCCTACAGTGTTTATTTAATGCAGTAACATGCTGTACATGATTGTCACTAAGAGCAGTAGGCTATAGCCTAGGTGTGTGGTGGGCCATACCATCTAATTGTGTATGAGTACACTCACTATGCCATTTGCATGACAACAAAATCACCTAAAGATGCATTCCTCAGAATATCCCCATTGTTAAGTGACACATGACTCTATAGATGTCTAAGAGATTTGGAAGAAATAAATAGATGCTATCTTATTTTAACATGGTAATGTGAATGTCAAATGGAAAAGATACAATAGGTTGACTTATTTTTTTTATTTTTTTATTTATTTATTTTTGTATTGGGGATTGAACTCAGGGGCTCTCGACCACTGAGCCACATCCCCAGCCCTTTTTCATATTTTATTTAAAGACGGGGTCTCACTGATTTGCTTAGCACCTTGCTTTTGCAGGGCCTGGCTTTGAACTCATGATTCTCTTGCCTCAGCCTCCCAGGCCACTGTGATTACAGGCGTGCTCCCCCATGTCTGACATAAATTGACTCTTTTAAAAAAGGAATCTGAGGTCATGTATATTTATTGAAGTTTAACTAGATGTGTCCAAATTTTTAGTTTTGATCCTCTACAGTTAGATTCTAGTGTTGGATGTTAGATGGCGCTGACAGTACAAAACTATCGCCTGCAGTTAAGCTTAAGCTTTAGTTTTTCGTGTGAACAAGCAATAAAGCTGAGATTACTTTGTTAAATCATTTCAGAAATAGTTCCCCTGCCCCAAGCACTACTACACACAGTCTCCTCACTTAGTTTCAGCTAGTGTGTATTTTGTATTTCACCGCTGGGCAAAACTTACTGGAAGAACTACAGTTGACTTCTTAATGATTTGCACATTAGAGGGTTTAATGCCTTTACAAATGATAGATAAACTGTGCAGTAACATGCTAAAAGGAACTCAGAGCCTTTTTAGAAGAAATTGTGCTGAATTATAATTTGACTTACTATGATGATATCTCTTTGATCATTATGGTAGGGAAAACACTTGAGTAGAAAGTAATGCCCAAGAGTTATTAGAAATCATAAAACTGCTTATAAATATCTGTTAGCTTGAACCACAGGAAATGGCCAATGTAGGTGTTTAATCTAAAAAATGACAGTTTCACCTGCTTCAGCCTAATAATAATATTGCATTTTTTACTCCGAATGTAAGCTCTTACTTGTAGCTTTCTGAGTGTGAAATGATGGTGATTTACCAGACTGGCCTATACTTCTCTAATAGCCTTACTAAATGTTGTTAAACAAAACCCTGATGAAAATGCAAGTCTCTCTCCAGTATTTAATAGCCAGGTTTCTAAAATAGACTGAGGTAAACATATAGTTAAACTATCTGACTTACATTCACATTGTCTTAACCAAAATAGGGGGGTTTTTATTCGGATTCGGGAATAAAAATTGTTATGTGGGGAGGGGAAATTCCCAAACAATAACTTGCACATTACATAAAACAGACAGTAACTGCAGATAGCAGCTCACTTTGCTGAGACACTTGAAAGTAGGAAAGGCTTCCTCATATTCCTTGGCATTAATGAGAGAGTGTTAAGGCAGCTACCTCCAGCACCCACCAGCACTTGGTCCCCAGGTCCCCTAAGGCATCATGCTTTACTTAAATATTTCTAGTCTCAGTGAACCCTTCATCTCTTAAGACAGTTCATTCCTTCCTTAGTTATCTAAAAATATTTCCTACTGAGCTATAAAATCCGTCTTTCTATAATTTCAGCCCCTGACTGATGTACCTTGGAGTCAAAATAGAATAAATGTAATCCTCTTTCAAGTAAAAGATCTTCAACTATTTCAAGACAATAGTTTATTTAATGCAGTAACTTGCTGTACATAATTGTCACTAGGAGCAGTAGGCTATAGCCTAGGTGTGTGGTGGGCCATACCATCTAATTGAGATCCTTTCATGAGACAGTTTCCCTTCTGATCACCTGTTGTCTCTCCTCTGGTGTCTCTTCTTGGTGAGGTGAGGCTAAAGGAGGACTAAGCCCTTCCCGCTTCTGAAGTCTGGACCACTAAAAAGCACTGTTTTCTTTAATATGGTGAAACTGTCATTCCTCCCCAGTGTACTGCACTTAATCAAAGCACCACATCTCTAGACCTCAGAAACCATCTGTCTAAAATAAAGGGTTCTGTGATGATCTCAAGGTCCCTGTGATATAAAAATTTTATAACCATATTATAGATTCAAACTCCATGAAGTAAGTGTTGATGAACATTCTCATCTTTAGCAAAATGGGGAGCAAGCAGGTTCAATTTAACAACTCAGGACTTCTCAAAGTTCAGTCATTTGCATACCACCATCATAATTTTTACCATTTCTAGGTATCACCTGTACTATTATTACTGAACAGTTTTCTTTGAAGAACTTCTTCCATTTAATTTATTTTAAAAGGAAGTTTTTATATCAGAAGAAATGTAAAATCATTGTTTTTTGTCATAAAAAGGTTATGATCTCCAGGGCTGGGGCTGGGGATCATCGGTAGAGCACTTGCCTAGCATGTGCAAGGCCCTGGGTTCAATCCTCAGCACCACATAAAAATAAATAAATAAAATAAAGGTATTGTGTCCAACTACAACTAAAAATTATATATATATAATATATATGTATATATAAAATATATATATATGTATATATAATATATATGTATATATATATATATATAAAGATTATAATCTTGAACACCAATACTTTAGGAGTTATGTTTATACTTACATGCACACTATTTCAAAGAACTTATTTAAAAGACCTGCCTACCATCCAAAATCACCTCAAAGATCCTAGAGAGTAGTCTGAAGAATGCTTACTGAATAAGACTGTACAAATGAGAAGGTATATTTCCTGCCACCTAGAGTTGCAAGAACATGATCTTCTTAGAAACTATCCCTGGGTCATCAGCAGTTTATAACCCAAGGTCAAACTAGTAGAAGTTATTTCCATGATCACCTTCTAATAATAAAAGCCAACATTCATTGAGCATTTATTATACACACAAGTACATTTTATGCATTTTCTGACTCCTGAAGTTAACATTAGAGTGGATCACTTTACCAGTGAAATCTATAATTATGATCTTGGACCTGAGTTGATCAATTCCTACAAACCATTTTTCCTAGAGGAAAAAAAAAAGAAATAGTCAGGTGCTGTGTCGCACACCAGTAATCCTAGTGACTCCGGAGGCTGTTTCAGAGGATTGCAAGTTTGAGGTCAGCCTCAGCAACTTAGCAAGACCCTGCCTCTAAATAAAAAATAAAAAGGGTTGGGGATATGGCTTAGTGGTAAAGTGTCCCTGGGTTCAATCCCTAGGGAGGGAGGGAGGAAGGAAGGAAGGAGAAATAGTCTCAGACTGTAGCACAAGGTGCTAACTGACATGAGAATGGAAAGACTCGAGATAAATGAATCCACTTGGATCAACATCAGTTTTAACTTTATGTACAATAAGTTATAGAACATCACTGATATCCTTCCAAAAGGCTACCAAATTGCTCTAAGATCTGTCATCAGTGTATAGGTCATGACCTCTAAATGACTGCTTTCAGAGGGAGGACCAGTCTTCTACAATATTGGACCCAAAGAAGATACTGCTCAAAAAAGGAATAAATGCCCTACTGACCCACAAGTAGCTCTTGGCTGTCATTAGTTCAGACAAAGTACACCTATCCAGTACCCTAGTGATATTCCTGGGACTGATTTCTAACGGCATGACATTTCGTTCTAGAGAAGACAGCCAAGTTCTAGCCCTCCCTGGTCTAACAAATACATAAGAGGCCCAGTCATTAGAGGGATGATTCAGATACCGACACTCTCATGTTTCCCCTGTGGAAACATTTCCTTGATGATACCATATATGGGGTTACCAGAGAGGCTGTTCCATTTCAGTGGGGCCATGGTTAAGAAAATGTCCTACATACCCTCAAACAGACTTCCTAGTCTGCCTTTACCTATCCTCAGCAAATCCCCATTTGCTCTTTGAGTTCTAGATCTCAGTAATATCTATTTTCTAGTTGGAGTCTATGGCAGAAGGCCCCTGTTATACAGGTCAGAGATGCCCATTAGATTTCTAAACTCAAATTACTTGGAGTCCACTAAAAGACACAGTACTCTGGGAAGACAATTATTCACTTGATATTAGAACTTGGAGGATATCACATATCCCATGGTCATAAAATAATCTTAGGGACAAAATCCCAACCAAAGGATATAAATATTTTCACCTCCTTTTTTTTTAAAGTTATGGTAGGGATTTCACCCCCTAAAAAAATCCACTTGGAGATCAGTGTTCTTACAATGGAAAATGTATGTCTAAAAACCACTTCCTTCTGAATCATCTCCTTCCCTCCAGAGCCAAAATGAAAAACTACAGAGGCTGAAAACAGATGACTTGCAAAGCTCATAGCGATACCAGATCCTGAGCCACATGGAGAACCACCTTTGTGTCTGATGTGTTGTGTGTTCTGTTTGTGCTTCATCCCTGTTGTGGTATCCTGTCAACATGTGAGCGCTGGGGAACCTTTTAAAAGACATCCTCAACTGAGTGTCAGAAATTTCAGGAAATACCAACATCAGATGGATGTTATCCATAGTTACCCTCTGAACTTTATCCCCCTCTTCCCAAGTTGTGCTCTAGACAGGCCTTCCTCTTCCTCCTCAGAAAACATACCACACATCCTAGGACACTAGCCTTAAAGTACCTCCTTGAGGGCTGGAGATATAGCTCAGTTGGTAGAGTGTCTGCCTCGCATGCACAAGGGCCCTGGGTTCAATCCCCATCACCAAAAAAAAATCAAATAAGAATGTTCGTTCAGGCACAGTCTAGCTGGGTGGTTCTCACACTGGGCATCAGCATGTTCCCAGGGAAGCTGCCTGGGTCCCCACCCAGACCTACTAGATTGGAAACTGTCAAGGTGGAGCCCATGAACCCAATGCACCTGAGTCTGGCTTCCTTTTAGAAAAGGGGAAACCTAGGCCTCCCAAGGAGAGAAGCGGATGGCTCAGATATCGATCTAACTATTTCATAGCCAGGACTATGACTGTTTTTTACAGCATCTTCTGGAGAGAGCAGATCCTCAGGATACTGAAAAACCATGCTCAAGCCTGATTGGACCCATCTTTGCCTGGAGTCTGACATCCTTCAGCATGTGGTATTTTTTAATGTTTTCCAGTTTATCAGAACAAGAACCACCTTCCTTTCAATGAAGCCCTACTTCTCTTCCTAAATAGCAGGTCATCGCACCATTAGGTATCTTATCTTTGCCAGTGGTCTCTAGGCCTCCAAAACTAGTGTGCCTGGTACCCAGGACCTGGAGTCTGTGGACTCTCCAAAAGCAAAACTCATCAAATCCAACCTAGAATGCATGAGATCAGCCCCACAGAGAGAGGCAGGGAAGAGCGGAGGGCAATGCTCTAGTACAGTGTCTGATTCAAGTTCGGTTTTTCGTTTTCTCATCCGCACGAGAGGGAAAAAATGACTGCAGTATCAATTTCACAGGGTGGTTTCAAGAAGACAATGAGATTGTGTGAAAAATACTTTGTCCACGGCCATGGTACATACTAAACATCCAATGAAACTTCATTGGTGTTGCTATAGTTACAGTTATTGATGATAATGATGATGATGGTGGCAAATAGAGTCCCTGGGAAGACTTGGGAACTATCTAAACCCCTTCACTGAGTGTATCTAAATACCACCAATGAAAGCCACAGCTTCGTCTACTGTAGTATAATTCCAGCTGAAGCAATACTGGATTAACAAAATAGGCAGTCAGCTTGGAGTTAGGGGGAAAAAAGTGACTTGATTCTTCAACAAATTGGGGTTTTTTGTTTGTTTGTTTGTTACTTTTTAACCCCTACAGGTGCCAGGCTCTGGCCAAAATGCCTTGCACATACTATCTCATTTAACCCCAGCCACAACCTTAGAAGGGGGTGTACTATCAATATCATCCCCATTTTGCAGATGAAAAAACTGGGGTTCAGAGAGGTTAAATACCTTGTCCAAGATCACACAATTAATTTATGATGGAAACAGAACTCCCACTCAGGGCTTCTGACTCCAGTCAATTCTGTGGGTGATAGAAATCCTACCCGTGAGAGCCAAACAAGCCTTCCCTCCTCCTCAGGTCTTTAAAAGCACCAACCCTTCCCCATACCCTCTTCAGTTCTTAAAATGACTTTTTAAGAGGATGAAGCACTTTAGAAGCGTATGATTTCTCTTTATAGAACAATAGGAAGGACTATTATCCTAAGAGTCGTTTACCAAATATTGGTACAGATGGAAACATCCACTGGTGCAGATGGTATTGCAAGAAGTCAGTGGCAGCTCTGTCTTTAAATCATTTTGTGGGTGTTTTCAACCAGGCTCTCCCGGTGCGGTTCTCACAGCATACCTAATGAACTGTTTTTGCCTGAAGTCTGTGGTTAAACAACAAAGAATGAACAAGTGGAAGAGTTGGTAAAAGGTCCAATTCTGAGAGTCTCTGTTCTAAACACTTTGCAGCCCAGTTGAACACATCAGCAGCAATACCCCGGAGCAGGGTCCACATGACTGAGCTCCCAGGAAACCAGAAACACATGCTAGCGTGGGATTGGCTTCAGCCAAGCTTAATACCCAAAGTGAGATGTGTGAGGGTCTCCTTTCCTACAAGAATTGCAGCAAGATTCATTTTTCATTCGAACCCTTTGGAAGTAAATTTTATGTTTTCCTACTCCATTTCCCAAGTGAGGAAGGTGTGGTAGAGTCTGTAAACCTGGGGGAAAGGGATGGTTGATAAACTCATTGAAACACGTTGATGGAGTTGAGGATACTATCCCCAGACCATGATGTTCTGGAATATTGGATATTTTAAGCAGAAGGAGTTTGAGAAATGGCAGGTAAAGGCAGGACTTTCTGAACTTCTCTGAAAGCAGGTCATAAGACTCTCATTTGAGAGGTGGCTTCCCTGTACTCAAAGGGAAGAAGCATCCTTAAGATGCTAAAAAGAGGAATACCAAGAGGAACTAAGCAAGCCTTGTTAGTGCCCCCCATTAGCCACACTTAACTCATCCCTTTTGCCCTGTCATCTATTCCCATAGCTTTCCACTTTTTATCAACCTACTGGAGACACACTGAGGTTTAACAGTTTCTTGGGGACTTCAGTTTCTTCTGAGTTTCCTTTGTCATGTAAAACTTACAGTAAATAAATATGAATGCTTTTTTTTTTTTTCTGGTGAATTTGTCTTTTGTTACAGAAATCTAGCATTCACCAACCTAGAAGGGTTCAAGAAAAAGAGGGTTAACCCACCCCTCCCCCTACAAAATCAAACCTATTTTTTTTTTTTTCCTCTGGCCTAAGTTATTCTAGGTCAATGCAAACTGGAGTGTCCTGCCATCTGGATGAAGCAAGGACAGTTTATTTACATATGGTTTGCTTTCTCAGGATCAAAAAAGGAGGACTGTGAGCATGGGCTTCTCCCACATGATCATCAGTATCCTGACAGTTGTTCCTTGTGGCCAGAAATAGAATCCCAAATCTGATGGCATCTGTGTGCTGGGATACCATGTCCCTACCTGGGAGGGCTCAATCCATGGGCACTGCCTCCTATGTTTGTCTCCAGCACCCTCTACAGGAACTTGATAGGAACTGGAGTCAGGGAATAGGCCATAACCCCTGTGTCCATTTACCAGGGACTGAGTTGCACATTCACAGCTAACTCTGAGCAAGTCCCAGGCAACCTAAGACAAGTTGGTCACCTTACTAGAAACGGGGTGGGACGAGTAGCCTGAGTTACTCAACCTCCATCAATTTATGGTTGGGGGACGGGGGGTGCAGAAGGACCAAGTCAGAACCCCCAAGCCCCTGAAACAGAACAATGTGTCAGAATCTGCAGCCCAGGCTGGGAAAAGAGCCTGGTGACTTACAAGTTTCCTGTGAGCTATGAATCATTCTTCTGACTTTCATTCACTGAATAAACAACTACCGACACCTTTCATATGTCAAGGACCCTCCAGTATGACATGGCCCCTTGCCTTTCATCTGGTAGAGGAGACGTCTGTATAAATGACCATACTACAGTGAGCAAATGCCCCCCTAAACAAAACACTCCTCAGACATGTCCTGGAAATGCCTTTACCCTTGTGAAAGGTGGGGAGCTCATTTCCATGGACCTGGAACCATTTAACAGGAGGCAGGTTCAAAGCCAAGGAGAAGGCAAACCAGAGCACCAGATCTCCAAAGCTAGACCACCTTCTCTGCCTAGCTCTCTGGTTCTGATGGCCCAGAAAAGGCAGGCAAACACCTTGGTTTAAAGTGTGAAAGAAGCAATCACATTTCCAGCCACAGGATGTTAATTGAGTAAATGATCAGACTAAAAATAATTTGCACATTGATGATGGCAAGAAAGATTATGCAGCAACACGGGACAAGGCATATGCTACCAGCCTAGTTTTTTGTTTTTTTTTTTCAATAAGTAAATGTGTATTAGGCTTCTAGCTATGTCTGATTAAATATGCATCCAGATGAAGCCTGAAAGAGGAGACAGAAACTGGATCCTGTGTGTACCGTGGTAAGATTATAAGTGATCTTTCATAGGTAGGTTTAATACAACTCAATCATTTTTATAACCAATCAGGATAAACATCTTTAATGTTATGAAGTTCACATGTACAAAATTCTAATGAAAATAGTTTTTAAAAAAACACGACTACCTATGTACAATTATTACATGTCAATTAAAATTTTAAATATATATATATTTTAAAACCACTGCCATAAATTAGACCTGTTACAAAAGAAAAAAGCCAACAGTCCTGGATTAACACATTTGAAGTTACCCAGGAAGGGAAGAAAATAAAACTTTGCACAGGGGATTAATTATCCTTTCAATTCATGGGGCTTATTATGTTCCTCTCCACACCCTACAGACGCCAGAGGTAGTGTCAGAACACCCAGGCCAGGAGTAAATCCACCACCTAAAGAATTCCAGGTTAGCTGAGCTGCCTCCAGGCGACTGGGAAACTAATAAGAGGCCAGTGTCCTTCCAAGAGGTGATGTTTGCAGGATAACAAATCCAGGCTGCTGTTGGAGAGATGGAGACAGCTTCAGTAGGCAGGCTGGGCTGAGAAGCAGCTTCTCACAGAACTTGGGTTGTCCACAGTGACTCAGGGAGAGAGGCCACCAGGACATATTCTCCACTGCAGAGAGCCTGGCTTTGTGAGCCCAGTCCAACCAGAGACATCCACACCAGCGTGCTCCAGCCCTCACACCATGGCTCCACTGACCCTTTGGTGGCACTTTGGAGAAGGGTTGACATTGTTTGTATAAGTTTAAAAACAACAGGGTGCTTCCTGTTTGCCCAGTGTCAAAACTCCTGGGATGTCAATGAAATCCCAACATATTAAGTTCCCCACCCAGGGCCTATCCCAGCACCCAAGGCGTCTCCCCAAAGAAGGCAGGGCCTTGATTGAGAAGAAAGAAGTAGGTATTAATTAACTTGTAGGAATTTTGAATCTAGTTGTTAAATCCACTCTGTACCTGAGTGCTTCCATCTGGAAACATGGTTCAGGGTCAAAGGTGGCGGTCCTTAAAGTTTGCCCCATGCGTTCCTTCCATGTTACTCCCCCAACTCAGAACCACAGAAAGAAGGATCTTCTTATATGCCAGAAATAGTATAGACAGACTATTTCTGGCCTCACCCTGTCCCAAGCCTCAAGACTGGATAGATTTCTACAATGCCAAGACTGTTTACAAAGATTTCTGCACCCTTTCTCCTTCCAAAATCAGCAAACTGGCCTGTCACTCTCAGTTACCCGCTGAGCCCAGTCTTAACTCTGATACTGTTTCAAATCTTCCTGGTCCCTGGAGAGAATTCACCACAGCTGCTCTTCCCAGCTCTCTCTCCAGCCTCTTCCTGGCAACCGACTCTTCTCCAACAAAGGAGTGGACAGGGCCCATCCTCTGTGATCGCAAAAGTGGATCTTTGTTTTCCTTGCATCCAAAATTCAGTCCTTTCTAGTGGCAACATAGAAAGCCAGGTGAGGGCAGGCAAACTCAGAGATGAGGGAGACCTGGCTCCAGCCCCAAGGAAGTAGAATCTCGGAGACAGAAGAAACAGGAAAAACCTCCAGCCCCTGTCAGGTATGTGAGCCCGTGGGGGGTGAGAGGGAAGACACACACTCCTAAGGGAGGTCAGGGAAGGTTTCCCTGCAGTGAGGCATCTAACTAGCCCCAAAGGGCAGTGGAAGTGGAGAGTAGGGCACTGCTTGGGCATGGAGTTCTGTGTGGAAAGTGCACATCCGAGATGGGAAGGAGCCCAGATAATCCCCAAAGGTGCAAGGGCCAGTGTGGATGGTCTCGCCAGTCCTGACTCCCAGCCCAGACTGAATCTCAGCCTCAACCCAGTTGCCCGTGTCTGGGAGGCCCAGGGACAGGTCTTGGAGTGTATGGGGGAGAGGGGTTCTGTGGCCCATGATCCTCTGGTGCTCATTTTCAGCCCTGATAGAAACTGACCCTTCCCTTCTAGCAACCCTGATCCCAACTTCTCCAGCCCCAAGTTCCCAACCCCACCCAAGTCCAGACCTACAGGTGGCAGGAGAGGACCACCATGATGTTCGCAACCCCCACAAATCCTACCTGCCCTCCATGTGCCCCTTATTTTCAGTTCCACCTGTCTACACCATGGTCTTTTCCAAATAGTAACCTGAACTCCTGGGACCATCCTAATTTCAAACACACTGGGCCCCTTGGCCCTCTGGGCTTTCACCTTTGCCCCCAAGCAAGCATTGCTCATTTCCAGTGCAGTGTGGGGTCACCAGAACAGGGGTACTGGGCTGGGAGACTCTGCCCTGGAACTTAGCCACAGAGTTTCAGAGTGCAACTGTGAGGTCACCTTAGTCCTGTCTAGTGCTCCCTCCCCTCCCCACCACCCCTCCATTCAGCCCTTGTATTGTACTTGTGTCCACGTGGGTCTGCATCAGGAGACTGCAGGCTCTGGGGGAACAAGAACTCTCTCCATCCTATGTGCCTCCATCTTCTCCTGCTTCTGATAAGGTAACAAGGAAGGCTAGAGACATACCCACTGGCTCTGGGGAAGAGACTCCTATGGATAGCAGATACTGCAACTGGGAGCTCTCAAAGGCCTTGGGCTTTGGGCTGGGGGACCCCCAGCAGCTAGGAGGGCACCTTGGTGGGAGAGATCAGCAGATGGTGACTTGGGGCTGGGAAGTCTAGCTTTTTTGTCTTCCCTGGCCAAAGGGCTCCACCCAGAGGACAGTCAGCTCAGATCCCTGTCTACCTTTCTGCTGCTTCTGCCCAATTTTCCTGAAGAAATTCAGAAACCCCAGAGCCTCCTCAGAATGGCTCCATGGAATTCTCCCAGAGCAGTCAGCCCAGGCACGCCCCCTGTCTGCAAATGAGAGTGAAATTGGGGCAGCTCAGAATACTCCTCCCACCTGGGGGAGCTCCGAGAACCAAATGAGGCAACTCATGGAGCTACAAAAAGTTCGCAGGGTTCTTCAAACCCAAGGGGGTTTTTGGTTGTTGTCTACAGGGCGAGAGGTGCTGTAAGAAAATTCTCCCCTCCTCTTTTCACTTCCTCTTCTCTCTCTTAACCCTGGGAAGGGGAAAATCACACAAAGATTAGCAGCTGACTTGTAAAAGGACCAAAACAACAGGCTTTAGTTGCATTTTAACAGTATCTTCTGGCAGCTTCCATGCAACTGGGTTCTGATGTTCCTGGCTCAAGGCCAGGAAAAAAAAATCACTGCATCAAAACAAATTAGAGCCGGGAGTGGTGTGCACACCTGTAATCTCAGCAGCTCAGGAGGCTGAGACAGGAGGATCATGAGTTCAAAGCCAGCCTCAGTAAAAGCAAGGAACTAAGCAACTCAGTGAGACCCTGTCTCTAAATCAAATACAAAATAGGACTGGGGATGTGACTCAATGGTTGGGTACCCCTAAGTGCAATCAATCCCCAGTACCACCCCCCGCCAAAAAAAAATTGTGATGTTGGAAGAAACTCAAAGGTCCTCCAGTCCAAAGAGCCATCACACAACCCTGTCAAAGGGCCTGCAGCCTGGGCATGGATGTTCCCAGTGAGAATGAGGGCCACCATATTCAGGCAACCCTGTTGCAGACATTGTCTGTATGCTGCACTAAACCACAAGGGACTGCGGCAGCATTTTGAGGGTTCAGAGAACTCAGGAATGCCCTAATCTTGTCCAGCCTGCTTCCCCTGCCATAAGGCCCCAGGAGATCTAGGCCAAGGAACTAACAGGAACAAATGGGAGTCCAAGTCCCACCACAGCCCCAGCTGTCAGCACCAATGATGTCATCAAGCTCTGAGAAGAGCTCCTAGGTTTTCTCAGAATGATGACACCAAGTATTTATGCTGAAAACTGACTGCGGTGCCAGGCCTGAGGGTGAGCAAAGCTGAGGGGGAACGAGAAGGTCAAAGCGGAGGGAAGGACATGCTCAGAGGGTCTGGGAAGTCGGCAGGTGGTGAGTGCCAAGGTGTGGAGGAAAGGTGGCCCCAGCTCACTTCTGAGAGTCACCAGGCCTTGTCTCCTGTTCAAGCTCTGCCTAGATGCTCCTCACCCCACCGCAACCTGATGAACACCTACCCTGCTGTCAAGATGTAACCCAGATGGGGCTGGGGTTGTGGCTCAGCGGTAAAGTGCTTGCCTAACATGTGTGAGGCCCTAGGTTCAATCCTCAGCACCACATGAAAATAAATAAATTAAATAAAGGTATTTGTCCAACTACAACTAAAAAATAAATATTAAAAAAAAAAAAAGATGTAACCCAGATGGGTCTCCCTCTGTGAAGCCTTTGCCAGACCTCCTCTTCCAGCTAGAGGGAGATGCTCTTTGTCTGTGTCTCCTGCCTAGCCTGTGTTTTCTGTCTGTGGTCCCAACTGTCCCCAGACCTGGCTCATAGTGGGGATGGAAGAAATATTTATTGGCTTTCATCTTTGGGCCAAAATGACTCATGTGCACGGTGTATTACAGAATAGGGATGAATAGATGAAACCAGATGGAAACCAAGAGGTTATAGGGCTAGCCTCTGACCAGACCTAAGGGCAGGCACCTATCTCACACCACAGGGCTTCATGGTAGAGCAACCACTCCATCGGAAGGATTAGCTCAACTCAACATTTAAGAACCACTCCTTCAACAAACATTTACTAGGCTCCTACAATGGGCCAGGCTCTGTTCTGGGTGCTGGGGGTGTATCAGTGAACAAAACACAAACCCCCTGCACTCGGGGTTTATATCCAGAGGAGAACAAGACACTCTGTAGCTTCTGTGTCTCATGCACACTTACTTTTTCCCCAAACACCCTCTCCTTGCTCCTCCCAGGCTCCCTGACTCCAGAATTCAAGGGTCTAGTGATACCTGCTCCTTCCAAAAGAACTCGCGTTCTTCAGCAAGGAGCAAGAAGAGTACGCCATGAAGGGCGACTGACCAGAAGAGCGAATTGGCACCCTTTCAGTGACCAGAGACAGATGTCCAAGGGCAGAGGGTGGACTTTTGCTTCCTTGTCCTCAAATCTCACCCTGCATCACCTGATAGCGTCTTCTGCCACAGAGTGGAACTGGCCCTCCTATTTTAATTAAAGTGAATTAAATAGAATCAGCTCTCATAATCAGATGATGCAGGAATGTCCTGACAGCCACCCTCGCCCCGGGGCACCTTGCCAACCCTGGGCCTGTGGTGTGTCATTGTCCCTGGTTTCCTCTTCAGGTGCCTCACTGGCTCTTCTGGCTACCTGGTTTCCGGCAAGGAGTCTGTCAGCCCTTGCAAACTGTGTTTTGCAAGCGTTTGGAGAAGTCATTGCCAGCCTCCAGAATGACTGACTTCTGGAATGTGGGCGCTGTTCTGAGGCAGCATTTCCCACCTTCCTGGGTGGCGTGACCATCTTACCAGGCGCTGGAGATGGCTGCTGGAAGAAAGGCTCCAAAAAACTCACTTGCACAGAATGAGGGGGCGTGCATCAGCCTCAGAGACCTAGCCAGTGTGGTTTTCCTACAGAGGTAAGGCTCACAGTACAGTCTCATTGAAGACCCAGAGAGGGGGGATAAAAGAAAGAAAGAGAGAGATAAAACACAGGAGGGGAACTATTTAAAGTAATCATGTGATAAATTGTTGCAAAGCGGGGGCTGGGGATATAGCTCGTTGGTAGAGTTTGTGCCTCACATGCACAAGGCCCTGGGTTCAATCCTCAGCACCGCCAAAAAAAAAAAAAAAAAAATGGTTGCAAAGCAATAAATCCCTTTGTATAGCAAATGTTCTCCATTGGGTTCTCATGATGGATTTGGTAAAGGTTTGAAACAAATCGCATCCTTCCTGAATTAACTATTCCTGTATCCTTGCTAAAGTTGAGGGGCTGATGGCTCCTGAAAGTAGCAATCATTTGTATAACCCTTTTCATACCCACAGCCCGGGGGAGGGCTGCCAGTATAACCCCCCTTGCCAGAAGAAAGCATTACAATTCTGCAATCACCCGGAATTCAAAGGATGGGGTTGCCAAACAAAAACACTGTGTGCGCTGCCTTTCACAGTTAATGCGTAACATCCTCCTCATCCCTCTTCTGTTTCTGCCAGTAAATTGAGCTTGGCAGGCCTGTTATTTTCCTTATAATGCCAAATGATGAAATCGGTCTCCCAAATACAAGCACTCGTCATTAACACAAGAGTCTCAGAAGGAAATAAGAAGGTGGACTCTCTCCCCAGCAGCTGGGGAGGGTGAAGTGCCACTCGACATTTAAAAAAAAAAAACACACACACACACAGTTCAACCCTTCAAAGAATCAGATTTGATCAAACATTAGGTTGAAAATTTTCACAAGAATATACATCTTGCTCTTCTGGGTAATATGCGGATTCCTGTGAATAGTCATCACTGCTCCCAGATGCTCCTGGTGAGAATAAACTATCTCTGGGTGCCTTCAGTCAACAAAAGAAGTCTTGGTAAAACATCTGAGGCTTTAGAAATGGTTGCTAGATCCTATGAAAAGACCCCCTCAGATACCTGTCGTTCTGCCTGGTTTCTTCCTTGAAGTGGACACCTCTGCATCCCTAAGTTGCTGGAGGGGTTTTTTTTCTATCAAATCACAAGAATCACTGGCATTTTTTCTTCTTCTACTTTGTACCGTGGAACAAATGAAACCCAAGACTCCACTGGCTTTGTAAACACAATTTGAAAAGCCCAGCTGTTGAAATGAGCAGGGTTACGCATGTTTTTCCTATGAAATAGCCTACCAAGATGGCTCTAGATCTGAGTGGCCATTCCAGACGTGTGCTCTGCTCACTCTCTCTGCCTCCTCTCTCAGCCCTAAAAGCCCTCCTGGTCCAACTCGAACTTCTTTGGATCCAAGTCTTCTCTGTGAAACAAGCCTATCTTTATCAACCACAAAGTCGCTCCTCCCTCTTTGCTTTGATTTACAGAAGGTATCTCTTAACAGGGAAGGAAGGGTGGTGAAGAAAAGTAGGGCACGAAGGATAGGACAAGCAATGATCATTAGTCACTAAAATCTAAAATCTACTAATAAAAAGCAGCATGTCAATTAAATCCATGATGGGTTGAAGCCGGCCTGGGGGGTGCACACCTGTAATCCCAGCAACTTGGAAGGCTGAGACAGGAGGATCACAATTTTGAGGCCAGCCTCAGTAACTTAGCAAGGCCAGCCTCAGTAACTTAGACTCCTGTCTCAAAATCTTCAAAAGCGGGGCTGGGGTTATGGCTCAGTGGTAGAGTGCTTGCCTAGCATGTGTGAGGCACTGGGTTCGATTCTCAGCACCACTTATAAATAAATAAATAAAAGTTCATCAAGAAAAAATAAAAATATTTTTAAAAAAATCTTCAAAAGGGGGGTAGGCTGTGGATATGACTCATTGTAAACCTCCAGGTTCAATCCCCAGTACCAAAAAAAAAAATGTATATATGGCTCATCAATTTCAATCTCATACTATAGAGTCAATTTTGAATTTCAGTAGGCCTGTGGGATTCTATTTAGTCAGACATAAATTATGTCGCTGGCTCATTCTTGGGACCTCTCAGGACTTCTCAGAAGCAGCAGCACCCTCACGTTCACAGTCTACCTCCCTCCTACCACCACCACCCAAAAGTACACATTCTCCTAAGTATAATCTACTGATTCTGAGAACTCTTTCATTTGGTTCCCATTCAGTGAAGTGTAAGCAAGAACTCAAGTGCTTCCCTCCTATACAGCCACAATTTCTCTCCACTAGTCTTGGCAGATCAAAGTCCCACCATCCATTGTTAAAATGCATTCCATATGGACCACTGTGCAGCCATTAAAAATGGTACTGTGGAAAAATATTTAATGACAAGGAGGACAGTGCATGATCCATTTGTTGCATGAAAATAACAAGTTACAGGACAAGATGCTACAAAGCATTTGTTCATTGTTTTAAGGTGTAGGTTCTTTTCTTTAAAAATAAAAAAGATAGCTCAGATGGTCATCTCAAAGTGGTTTTTATTTACTTTTCTGAGGTTTTCAACATTTGACAATAAGTCTTTCCATCATTGAACAAAGGTAAAAAGAAAACATTCGACCTTTTATAGGCTGACTTTGGACCCGCTCCCCAAATTCATACGTTGAAGCCTTCACCCTTGTGATGGGACTCTATTTGAAGATGGGACCTTTGAATAAGTAATGAAGGCAAAATGAAATCAGCTGGGGACTCCAGTGCAATGTGATTGGTGTCCTCATAAGAAGGGGAGATCGGGACCCAGATGTCACAGCCCATGTTGGGCTACAGCCACAAGCTGCCACCTGCAAGGCAGAGACGAGATCTCCAAAGGAACAACAATGGCGAACCTTGACCTTGAACTTCCAGCCTCCAAAACAGTGAGAAATAAATTTCTGCTGTTTCAGTCGCAACCTGTGGTATTTTGTGACGGTGGCCAGAACAAACTGGCACGCCCTTCAAAGGCCAGCTTAAATGCCAGCCCTGCCAGGAAAGCTCCCCGCACTCCAAACTTCCCCTCCATCCGGCCTCCTGTTTCTTTCACTTTTGTGTCATTCGGTCTCAGAATTAGGGTTACTTTGGCTCGACCTTCTCCCTGCTGGGCTACTGAAGGACAAAGTCCATGTCCCATTTGACTTTTTTTCTATGCCACCCCTACTTGTCCAGATAGCCAGGAGGACTCAATGGGAAACTACTGAAATAAGGACAGAGGGACTTCCCTGGGATGCCAGCAGGGGTCAGACCACTTAGATGGCTCCTCACGCAGGTGCTAGTTGGTGGTGGCGCTGGTGCTGTTGATGTGCATGTGTGTGCACACGTGTGTGTATTGTGCCTGCGTGTATGAACACCGTGTGCATTCATGTGCATTGGGGGAGGGTGTGGTTATTCCAGGAGGGTGCCACCTTTTACCAACTGTGTGATATTGGGGGCAGTCACACTTCACACCCAAGAGTTTACAAAGCACTTTCATAGGCATGCTCTCGTTTGGTTGTCATAACAATACACCAAGATTACATATTATTTCCTCCAGTTCGCAGGTGAGGTAGCCATCCTGCGAGAAGGTGGGGAGCAAAACACTTAGAAACAATAATAGCTAGGATACTCTGAGTGCCCAGCTTCACAGTAAACAGATTGCGTGCATGCCTGGCCACTATTAATCTTTACAATGAACTTATGAGGAATTATTACTAGACCCATTTTACAGATAAGGAAATTAAGGCTCAGAGGAGTTGCCTAAGATCACACAGCTAGGAAAGGGTGGAGCTGGAACTTAAACCCAGTTTAATATGTTCACAGCCATACATAGACCAATACGCCCTACTAACCTCTCCCCACACAAATAAGAAAATAATAGGTGCTAAGTGAAGAGAACAGGCAGGTGTTGCTCCAAAGTTCATTTAGTGCTGTTTATGGTGAAGAGTTTCACAAGGCAGATTTAGCCACCTAGTTCAGCCCCCCACACCCTTCATGAGCCCTGGGTATGTGCCAGCCCCTGAGCTGGAAGGCACTCACTCAGATACAGAGAGAATTAAGAGGAGGGCTCTGTCCAGAGTTGTCACCTAGGCAAGGCAGACTGGCATCCAATGACAGTGACCAAGAAGACATGAATCAATTTAAGGTTCTGTCTGGGGCTTTGTGGAGAAAGCCCGGGTCCCAGTCCTGCAACTCATTTTCTATCATACATTAGGCAAATCACAGCCTACCTTGTGACCTCAACTTTTATACCTAAACATAGAGTTACTGAATCTGTACTCCAGAGTACCTTCTAGGGGTTACTATCAGTCATTTACACTTAATTTCTATTCTTTCAGGCCCACCTCGTGTTTCCATGCAACCAAAAATTTTAACCCTGACAATTAAAGAAAAGCAATCTATTCATGGAGGAAGGAGGTGGAAATAACTCCAATGGCTGATTCTACCTTATGCCATCCCTGGCCCCAGGGTAAAAGGCCCGGCTGGGTCTCAGCCCTCACCCCTAGGAGGAGTGACATTTCAGAGATGATCTATATGGCCTAGCAATGCACCCCCAGGGGAAGAAGGTTGAGTTAGTAGCAACAGTGCATATATGAGGCCAAGAGCAGCCCCTCTGAACTCTGAGCTAGACCTGTGTGGGCCTCTCCTAACTTCTGCCCCTCTTCCTAAACCTCTCCTACCAGATCAGGCCCCTCAGAAGTGGGGTAAATCGCTCATCGGCTTAATTTTTGTAAGACTCAAGAGACAGTCTTAAGAAACTGTCTCAATGACATATCTTATCAAAGTGCACGGGTTGAACAAATGGGAACATTTCTGTGACTGTGTTCAGTTGACCAACACAGTTACTTTAGATTCTGGAGCACCTTCTTACCTATTGTGCATTTGGTTTCTTGATATGTTTTCTTTTTCTTTTTTAACCATGGGGAAAAAAAACCTGCCTACAATTTAGATTGAACCCCTCATCTTCCATCCCAGCCTCCAAGCACAATCCTGGGAAATTTCTGCTCCAATAAGATGATCCCTTCTCTGAAAGGGAAAGAAGGAAATGGGCTCCTCCTTCCACGGGCCCTGTGTTCTGCTGTGCCCGGCGGCCTGCAGCATTGCGGGTCCTCCCTGGTGCTCTCTGAGCTGCTGGCATCCACAGCTCACCCAGCATTGCAAGGGGCTGGGTCTCTGCAGGAAAACCTCACCTTCCTGAGCTGCTTCAAAACCCAAGGAGATGTGGTGACAGAAAGATTTCTCCGTAACTGTGTAACTGTACCCACAGGGCCCTGGGGCCTTCACGAGCTAAAGCCTGTGCCTGGTGAATCTCTTACCTGATGGCCCAGCGGGACAAGTGACCTTCCTGCCATTCGTTCAGGGCAACAGGAAAGGTATTTAAGTCAGTTTTGACTCATCTGACAAATGTCACGATTTCTCTCCACCCAGCACTGTGTTCTGTGCTGTGCATACAAAATGGAAAGATGCGAGTGCCTGTCTCCAGAAATCCAAGGTCTAGTAGGGGAATGAGGAGGTCTTTATCCCTTCTTTCCCACCCCCACGTCTCCTGAAACCCCATAATTCTGAGAGCAGCAAGGTCAGACCAGCTGTGTTGAGTCAACTTAGACAAACCACTATGTTGGCTGTTGCCTGCCACTTTTAGCTAAAGACCCAGTAGAATCTGAGAGGTTTCAAAATTGTCACAATCTTGGTCACCTTGGACACCTTCCATGTAGCACAATTTGGGATTATGCTCCTAGTAAGGGTTGGGTTTACAGAAAGCTGGACACACCACTTGAACCCTGGAGACCAGAAAATGATACAAGTGGGGAAAGGTGCAGGGGCAGAGATCAGGTAGGGACAGGCAGCCAGGTTGGGGGAAGTGTGACCCCAGGCCCCAGGCTCTATGCAAGGGTCTGGAGGCCTGGGCCAGGAGCTGGGAGGTAGAAACTTTGCTGCCTGTCTTTTCCTGGTTGGGAGGTATTGAAGGTGAGTGGGAGGATTGCAAAGTCCATCCCACTCCAATGGCAACTTGGTGCCAAAAAGTCAGGTCCATTTGGGTCTGGCCAGGCATGTGGCTCAAACACTGCCCAAGCCCTGTGTGGACTAGTAGCCAACAGAGACCTAATTTCAAAACCCAGCACTCCCCTCACTTGCTCTGCGTCCTTGGAAAGGCCTCTGAGTTTCTCAAGCTTCCGCTTCCTTATGGATGCCCAGGGGGAGTTGTGAGGACAGAATGAGACAATGGGTGCCAAGTGCTTTATTTTCAGCTACTTGGATCCATCCAATCCTCCCAGTTAAAGAGGGCCTCTGCCCCACCTTGAACTCACATCACAACCTGGCTTTATCTTTCATTTTCTCCCCTTCAAGGGAAGATCCCTATCTGATTCACATCTACAGCAACCAGCCAGAATCCAAATGGTGAGTGAGGATTTAAATGGTTCTTGTGAGAAGGGTGGGGTGGAGGGGACAATGTTGTTGGTAGAAATATACAACTACTGCCAGCTACCAAAATAAAGTCAAAACTAGACTGAATTGATAGGGCTTGGAATCCAGCTTGCCAATTCGAGTGAAGGGGACATAAAAGATAGACTTTCTGTGACTCATGGTGTGGCCCATGGATGTCACCTGCGAGCTTCTTAGAAATATAGAATCTCAGACCCTATGCCAGACCCGCTGAATTAGAATCTGAATTTTGTCAAGATCCTCCCACGATTCCTAAGCACACCAAACTTTGAGAGGGGCTAGGCAGTCGTTCTCTTTCTTGGCTGTATGTTGGCATCATCTGAAGAGCTTTGAAAAATCCTGACGCCCAGAATATCTAGAATCACATTATTTTTGTAGCTCCCCAGGTGATTCCAGCAGGCGGTCGGAGTTACACTACCATTTGCAGGTCAAGACACTGAGTTCTAAAGGGGTAACTTGACCTGCCCAGAGTCATAAAGCAAGTGAGGGACAGTGCTTGGGACTTGAGCCCAAGTCCTTACGACTCTCTTCACTCGTCTTTGTTGCCCTACAGAGGAATTTGGGAGGTGAGATTGGCTGAGGAGGAGCATCAGGCTTGGCTTCTTCATGATTGAATCCATAATCTTTGTAGATATGGGTGATCTTGAAGCCAGATTTAAAGTTAGGTGGTCAGTGTAGTAAGATCTAAAATGGAGGCCATGTTGAGAATGAATTCCAGAAGACAACTCATGGAATGTTAATGAAGTCCAGGAAAAAGCCCAAGGCCAGAGCCCATCCCAAAGAAGTGTTAATGAACAGCCCCCAGCAAACTTGAAGAGGCTGACTCGGAAGTCCTTCCTGCCCAGATTACTTCTTTGGCCCACCTGTGTCCCACCTGTGTCCCACCCCTCTGGCCTTCCCACCTACATTCCATTACTGAAAGAACTATAAAAAGGGGAAACAACCCGCACTTCCACGGATTCCACCTCTTGGTTCCCCTTCTTCCTCCGGGAGAAGTCTTTTCTGCTGTCCTTTAATAAACTTCTAATTTCTACTCTGACCTTGCCTGGGCGTGCCTCTCTGGTGTTATTCTTCAACATTGGGGAAGCAAGGACTCGTCACCGGTCAACAGCGGTAACAATCTTGTGCCTTTGGATTCCCTGATAGACTATGGAGGCCTCGCCTTCCCAAACAGTAGGTACCAGAAGCCTGGGATCAGGTGGGAATCTGCTTCCTAACCTGTGGCCAGCCTCTGGATTGGCGCAGCCTGATAATCTCACCTAGCAGCCCGGCGCAGCCCTTCCCACAGCCCCCCATCTTCCCAGAGACACGGAGCACCCAGGGACTGTCCCCCCAAGCAAGCCCCACAATTCTGAGAACTCAGATGAGGTTTCTAGCCCCACAACCTCAGCTCCTGGCTCCTCTCAGAACTGCCGGGACAGGCCCGTTCTCAAGTCAGCAACCGCGGCCCTCTCGAAACCAGCAGGGCTGGAGGCTCCTCAGTGACTTGTTTTGCTATCTTGTCAGGGTTTTGGGGGCGTGTGTGTGTGTGTGTTTCAGACCTCTGATTGTCTCCGCTTTGTGTCTTTCTCTGGCGTGTTTTTGAAGTGGCTTTTTGTTATTCTGCCTCCGCTCACTCATCTTTCTCAGCAGCCGTGGAAAACACTCGGCCTGTTCTGCTCCCCGCTCAACCCTTGGATTCCATGTAAACAGCTCGCCTGGTGCCTGACCAGGCTGCGCGGGAGGGAGGGCCTGGGCCTGTCAAGGCTTTGAAAAGAAACACGGGACATTAACATCCCCATGCTCAAGGAGGATGGGGTAGGCACAAGAAAGCCGAAGGGACTTTCTAGGCACACAGTTTTGCTATTTCTAGACACACTGTTATTCAATTATTCTATTGATGGCCCACGCAACTCTGTTCTGCAGCCCTGGAACAGGCAGAAATAGGGGCTTCCTCCTTCCATGAGCCTTAGGCCTGCTAGAAAGAGGATATTCACATGCCAGGAGCCTTTCTGGTCTCTTTCCTCTCCTGAAAATTGCAGGGGAGACCTCCATCTGCTCTGTCCCAACATGGCAGCTGCCAACCACATGCAACTATGGAGCACTTAAAAAGTAGCTCATGTGACCAAGAACCTGAATTTTATTAGGTAATTTTACTTAATTTAAATGACATTTAAATAGCCACAGGTAATAGGTCGTCATAGAAAATTGAGAAAATCCAGAAAAACAAAAGAAGAAAGTTAAAATGCCTAAAATGCACTGCCCGGGGATAAAGGGTTAAAACATTTAGGTATATATTCTTCCAGATATTTTCCCATGAATATATCTTCATTTTTTTTTGAAAAATTGGTATCATACTATGCTACCTATTTTATAATAGGTTTTTGTCCCTTTGCTTATGTGATTAGCAAGTATTCTTACACCATCACTTTAATGGCTACAGGGCACTCAATTATATAGAAAACACAACTTATTTATCCAAATCTATATTAATATTTTCCCCATTTTTTGCTGCCAATGTTTAAAAACATTGCTATGAACATAATAATGGCAATACCTTTGTGAAAAGTCATTCACTAATACTTAGGGGAAAAGAAGATAAAAGAATTTGGTCTCCAGGAGCAGTGGTACAAGCCTGTTATCCCAGAGAGGCTGAGGCAGGAGGATCACAAGTTCGTGGACAGGCTAGGAAACTTAACAAGACCCTGTCTCAAACTAAAAAATAAAAAAGACTGGGGATGCTGCTCAGTAGTTAAGTGTCCCTGTGCTCAATTGCCAGTACTGGGGGTGGAGGGAGGCATACAAAATTTTAAGACTGCTCCTGAATGTTAACCAAATTACTCTCCGGAGAAGTTGAGCCAGTTCACATTCTTATCAGCAGAGCATGGTAGCAACCTATGTTTATAAAAACATGCACTAGAGATTGAATTTTTCAAACGTAACAAGGCTTGAAAAAAACTGTTTTTCAAGAAACCACCAATGGGCAACTCATTATTCCAAAGCTCAACATGCCCTTAATGAGCACTGACTATATGCCAGGTGGTACCTTCAATACTGGTGATTCACACGAATGGAACACATCCCTGCCCTCCAAGAACTCGGGGCAGGGGAGAATTAAAGGCTTGGCTTTAACAACATGGATGTTAATTAAAGGTAGCAGAGGCACGCAGGGAAGAAAAGCTCATCGTTCTCATGGTGTGGTTGGGAAGTCTGATGGAGCAACATGGGAGCTGGCTCTAGGGGATGAGTACAGGCTTCGACTCTCGGTAGGAGGTGGCGGTAAGTGGTGAGAAACACCAGAAGGATCAGAGGCACAGGGGGTGGGAAGGGTATCATTTCCATCCTCCAGGGGCTCCGAAATATACCAACGCCCTGTAGTTGGGCTGCTCTCCTTAGGTCTATCCAAAGCCTCGACTGCAACTGTAGATCTCTTCCTCTGGTTATTTGAAATGGGAATGTGAGATGGCTGGGTTACACTCTCCATGAAGTCACCTTCAGGGACTCTTGACCAAGGCCAACACCGAGCATGGTATGGTCTGTTTTTATTGAATTGAGTATCTTTGGGAGTATTCACACCTTTTTAAAAAAAATATTTAAAATTTTTAATTTGTAGTTGGACACAATACCTTTATTTTTATGTGGTGCTGAGGATGGAACCCATGGCCTCGCAGCGCTAGGTGAGCGCTCTACCACTGAACCACAAACCCCAGGTCGTATTCACACTTTTTAAAGAAACAACATGGACTTGTGACATCATTCAACTATTAAAAAAAAAAAAAGTTGCAGAAGTTAAAGTCACATGACCCAGACTACCCAGGCATCCAGTCCTGAACCCACCTTGTTCACCATTACTAGGATGCCAAGAGCCAGCCCTGGATAGAGATGGAGGCAGTCCACTAAATTCCTCTTTCTGCCACTTAGGACCTTGAAGGAATGTACTTCATCTTGCTGAGCCTACAAAATAAAATTTGTAAGAAGAGGGGGAAAAATTAGGTAGGGGTGGGGGAGAAGCACTTTATTTTTAAAAATAATAATAGTAACAACCACCTTTGACTCCCATCAGTGCAGGTCCCTGGCCAAGCTGGCCAGCCTCTTGGTCCTCTTTCCGTCGGTCTCTGTGACCCACAGACACACACACACACGCCCTTTAAATCAAGTTTCTTTAATTGTAGCATTTCAGGAATAATGCAAGTCCCTAAAGATGACCTTTCTTAAGAAACTCATTGACAATGAACTAAGGAACTCTCCCAACCATGTCTTAGAGCAGGAGGTAGAAAGGGCATGACAGCCACCAGACCCTTTCCACCCGCTGACCCACACTTTTCCCTAATTCTGTCTTATGATGTCAGAGACAGGATGAAATTTCCCTACCTACCCTAGCTTCACCACCCGCTTCACCCCTGCTCTGTGACACATGGTGTCCCTGGAGAGTCCCCCAACATCATCACAGAACAAAAACAAAAACAACAAAGAAAAAAAATACCAAACCTCCCCCTTTGCCATCCCCACCCTCTCAGCCATGGGTGGCCCACATGGTGGGGGCTCTTTTTTTGCAAATACTAGAAATGAGATGGCTTTTTATTTATTTTTTTCTTTTCTTTTCACTTCTGCTTTTAAACAGAAGTGTCTGCCAGGGACCTGGGCACTAAACCCATGATAACTCAAGTTTATTTTTGGATTTCTCGGCTGAAGAAATCTACAAAGTACTGAAATGGGCTTGGGTGATTCAGTCACGGAGAGGAAGAAGGAGGAAGGGAGGGAACTGCTCAGGGCCAAGTGCCTCGCCAACCTGATTTCATTTCGCCCTCACTGCATCTCTTAGATGAAACCCTATTTTGTGAAACTGGAGTCCTGTGTAGTCAAGTGACTTGGTCAAAGTCAAACAATAAGTATCGGGACCTGATTTGCAACCAGAAGACTGAAACACCCAAGGTCTTTGTGCTGAGCCCCAGCCCCCACTTTTTCCCAGCCCTGTTTCACCCCACTTCTTCCATACCTTCTTCCCCTGTGTGTTTGTACTCTCTCTATCCCAGCCACCACCTATATACTTTGGCCTTTTTCTGCTTTGGAACAAAAATAGGGCCAATCAGAGAAGATTCTAGAAATTTAAGTTTGCCCCCCCACCACCAACAACAAAGCAATGCCTCATTCTAATCCATTTACCTGACTGACTCCTGGCCCCTGGGAATCCTGATGGGGAGTGTGAAGGTAAGACAGAATTCTCTAATGGTGACATAGAAGAACCCCAGACTTAGAGCTACTCAGAGCAGGGTTGGAATCCCAGCGGCAGCCCCTAAGGCATTTAATGTCACCCAAGCCTCTGCTTCCTCATCTCTCTGCCCACCTGGAAGGTACACTGAGAGATCCGGTGGAGATCATGTAAGGGAAATGACCAAAGTCAGACTCAAGCATCCTAAAAATATCTCCTACTCCCCTCCCTGTCTCAAGGTTGGAGTATAGCACTGACACCAGGGAGCCTGGCCTGCAGAAAGCTCTGCTAATTCTCCCAGAGAAGCCCAATCAGGTTCATCCAAGCCTGCCTCAAACATTTGCAGGGCCCAGGCAAAGCAAAGACCTTCACCCCACCTGCCCCAATAGATATCTTACATATCAAGTTAATAGACTGTCACATCAAACAGGCTCTGTTTCATTTTGAAAATATCTACAAAATGGCAACAACAACAAAAATTCACACTGGTCTGAAAGATCACGTTCAAATTTAGAATTCTGAGATTCCTTGGAGAGCTTATATCTGACCCCTGGCTCCCTCACAGTCTATACACCCAGGCTTTCTGCACAGGCCCCACAACCAACAGCTCTGGGCCACTGCTTGAGTCTGGGGGCACTCTCAGACTGTGCTGTGTGGCCTGAAAGAGGCTGGTGAGGGCCCAGAAGTGGCTCGGCACTCTTGGGGTGGGGGATTCTGGGAGGAACACAGCAGGGCGGACACAGACCCACCAGGGCCCGCCCTCCACCTGAGGAAGGCCAGAGACAGCCTCTGAGGTGTGGGTCCCTCTTCCCACCTGAGGGCATTTCCACATGTCCTTTACCTGACACTCTAAATAGGAATTCACATCAAGAGCTGGAGACACACAGGGACCTGGTCCTTCTTCCTGAGTTAAACCACAAAGGTGACATTTGAAAGGAAGCTATACTTTTGATCATGTCAATCTACCTGCAGTATCTTTGTCTTTCTCCACACCCAGGATGGGGGCCAAGGAGGGGGGGAGTCCAACATGCATCCATTAGTACTTACACATAGAACCTCTTCTGCTCTGTTTTTGTTCTTTGTTTTAAAAAAGTCTTTGCTCCAAAAGCTATTGACAGAAACCAGATCAGTGGTTGCCAGGGGCTGAGGGTGGAGGAGGGGGCTGACTACAAAGGGACACAAGGGAATTTGAGGAGGGAGGGGCGATGAAACTGTTATCTACTTGATCTTGCTTGTGGCAGTGGTTACACAACTGTATGCATTTATTTTTAAAAAAGAAAAACTAGAACTGAACAGGAGAACAGGTGGATTTCACTGTATGTAAATTACAGCTCCAAAAACACTATGTAATAAAAATTTTTGCTCCAAACCATGTTTTAAGAAAGGAGCAGGATTGTAAAGGGGGAATTATTCAGGCATATAAATTAACTTCCTGCAGTGTGGCATTTAGGGTGAGTCATTATAGTGGACATCTGTCATCTGTCATATCATGGTTGCTCATTCTCTTAAAAATAGCCATCCTTTCCGGAGGAAATTCCCTCATCATTGTCCTGCCTCCCCAGTATAAGTCAAGAACTCAAACTCCCAGCCTCCAGTGCAGCTAAGACTGGGCATGTGACCAACTCCCCACCAATCAGAAGCACTCATACAGATTTTGATTCAGGAGTGAGCACTATTTGGCCACCACCAGGGTTACCTGCAGCTTCCATTTTTGCTGATGGGGAGGCAGAAGAAGCATTTGATTTGGGGGCTTTCAGCGGTTGTGAAGTTGAGTTCCTGGTTCCACTAGTGTAGTATGAAGAATAAAGAAAGGAAGGGGAGTTCCATTCCTGGCCTACTGCTTTGGGAAAGTCCTGAACTTCTCTGAGTTTCCTCATCTCTCGAAGGGACTTCATGACGCTTACACCCCAGGGTTGTTGTGAGATTACATGAGGTGACTCGGGATCTAGCATACAACAGGTGTTGAGTAAGTACTAGTACTGAGTGAGTACTAGTAAGATCCTTGAAATTCGTGACCTCAAGTTCCAGACTAGGTCCTCAAATCCAGTCTGGACATTTCCCCAGAGCAGGGACCCCATGACCTTTACTGAGAAGCCAAAAGTGGCACTGATCTTTGAGGAGCAGGGGCAGGTTGCCACATGGGTAGGTAGAGATAGGCCCCACTGAGCTTCCACCCTCTGCCCAACTCCTCCCTAGCAATACCAAGGAGTGGCCACTATTAAGATCCCTACATAGAGCCTTGTTGGGATCAGATACATAGAAATATGCTTTAGTTTAATTAACGCTCTTTGATTGAGCACCAAGAATACACTGTGTTAAGTGTGCACCACTTAGATGACATGGTACCACTTAGATGACACCCTCTAGAAGGAGAAAGATGCATATATGTCTATGATACAAATTTGCTTGAGAGATACCACGACATCAGTGTGAACAGCATTCTGTGGGCTCAGGGCCTCAGGAATTCTTCAGGAGGTGAGGACTATTAGAGCTGGGTCTTGATGATAAGTTAAAATCCGACAGAGGGAAAGGGAACCAGAGGTACCTTTGTCTGAAAGAAGAGTTTGTGCTTTCATCCCTCTGGGGCCATTGGTCCAGATCAAAGTTGGTCCAGAATGGTTGCAGCACAGGTACAGGTAGGAATACAGGAGATCAAGCCCAGAGGTGTGGAATGGGCCAGGTTGGGAGGGGCTTTGAATGCTGTGCAGGGGGCACAGGAAGAGGAGGAAGCAGACCCTGTCTCCTTAAAGGATCATATGGGAAGGAACAGGATGGTGTCAGGACTCCCTCCATCTTTTCTTTGTAACCAAATCTCTGCTTGTATTTTCTAAATGTGCATAACCTGAGCCCATAGCCTCTCCAGGAGATAATTAATGGGATCCCCAAAGGTGAGTCCAGAGAGGACAGCCAAGATCATCTGGTTCAATATCCAGATGAGGAAACAAGAGGAAAGGGCCTGATGGAAATGTGGCTGGCAGAGCTGAGATTGGAACCCCCCAGTCTTTTCCACTGAGACTGATGGTCTCAGGCTAAACAGGGATTAAGACACAGGTTTTCTTTTCTTCTCTTTTTTTTTTTAATATTTATTTTTTTAGTTGTAGTTGGACATAATACCTTTATTTTATTTATTTTATATGTGGTGCTGAGGATCGGACCCAGGGCCTCGCACTTGCTAGGCAAGCGCTCTACCGCTGAGCCACCACCCCAGCCCAAGACACAGGTTTTCTCATAATTAAAATATGCACTTTCCATTGTGAGATGGACAGGATGGGCCAGCGGAGGACAGTCTGGGGGTGGGGAGTGGGCATTCTGGATTTCGAATTCATCACTTGCCATGAGACCAGCCTTATCATGTCCACCCCTGCTTTCACCAGTGGGAGGCAAAAGGAACCAGAAAGATCTGAGCCAGTCTTCCGCCATATGTAAGGACCCTGGCTTGGAACTGATGGGGAATAGCTGGACAGCGTGGTCAGCCCCACCCTCTCTGGTTGACCAAAACTAGAATGGCATGAGGTTCTGCTGAGTGGTTCTGGAAGAATAAACTGCTCCCCTGCTTTCCCTTTTACCTCTCTGCGGACACTCCTCCTCACCTGCCCCCACCCCTTCCCTCAGGAAGCTTGGCAACCTAAAAACCCAGCCACAGAAACCTCGCCTCTCAATGCCCAGCAATGAGCCCACGCAGCAAAACAGGAAGCCTCTTCCTACAACGCAAACCCATTGTGCTCTCTCTGCTCACGTGTCCTGACAAGTGCAGGAAACCACCAGCGGGTCATGGCAGCAGGTGTGAGGGTGACCTGCGCCCTCCCACCAGCCTGCCCCGGGCCCTCCTTCCCTTTTCTTCCCCATCTTCTTTGTCCCCACAGTCTGACAATCTCCTCACCTCACCCCTGTTGGTCTTTTCCCTCTCAGTGACCCAAGGTCTAATTAAGCTCTTGTAAGGCCCCGAACCCTAAAAAGATTATATAGTCTCCACCCCAACATGATTCCTAATATTGGCCAGAGAGCACAAAATGTACACATGTACTGAAATAACAAGAGCTTTGTAGATCTCCTGATTATAAAATCCTAGATAAGTTTGAAGGAGAACCTTCCTCAAATTTGGGGTGTCTCTGTTGGGTAGGGGCCCTAAATCCATGGTGGATCTGTCCACTGGGTTACCCAGCCTGGTGGAGGCCCACTTTCCTTGGTTTTTTATACATGGGCACAGATCATTCCCAAGTAAAATTAAAAAGAGATTGGAAGTGGGCTCAAGGGTGAGAGTGTGACCTTGGGCTTTGCTCACCAAATAGAAGCCCAGAAAGACTGGAAGCCACTGGACAATCTGGGTGGAACCTGAGAACTGCTACTTTGACCAGTGCAAGAGAGACAGGACTAAATCTCTACAGGCCTGACTTCTTCTAAAAGACTGGTGTGGCTCCTCTGCTGGATCTCTCTAAGCCAGGGACCTTGTTAGGTGCCCAGACTTGCCCTGTTTTTTTTGTTTTGTTTTGTTTTGTTTTTCTCATAACAGGAGGCTGAGTTTATGGTCTATGAAGTTTTTCTTTATCCTGCAGGAACCACGTCATCAGCGGGGTGGTTAGACAGCATGATGTTGAAGGTTACTTCCAGGTCCTGTTCCTATTCATTCTCAGAAACATTTATTCATGGACAAGACTTCCCCAAAGGACAGCAGCGCACATTCTCAGAGAACAGGGTGGGTTGCAGGAAACCTTGTCTGAGGGCATCTTTTCCAGGCAGGGAGGAGGCAGCCACTGTCAGGCCCTTCGGCCGTGCTCAGCATCCGCAGAGATAGCTTGACATAATGGAAAGGCCCCTTAGCTTGGAGTCAGATTGCTTCTCTTTAAGTCTGTTTCCTCCATCATAGAATGGAAACCTACCAAATAGTGCTGTCCTCATGGTTAAATGACAAAAGACATGAGAAGTGCTTGAGCAAGTATAGGAATCCCATGGAAGCGATGGAGACATTGTTTGGGGCTGATTGTCAAGCTTCTTGAGGCTCAGACTAGGATTTATGGACTTTCAAGCCCAAACACCTGGCCTAATACCTTGCAGAAGAGGTGCTCAGTACCTGGATGTGGATGAATGGGTGATAGACAAAGGGACACATACTGGAGAGTCAACTGTAAGAATTGCTTCATGTACCATCTGTTCTGCACACTCCTACTCCCATTAGCTGCCACTTGTCCCCACAGCCTTCCTGTTTAACCTCCTGTGTGCTCCTGTGAGAAGTTGGACTTACTCTGCAGTTAGCACTTACTGCATTATAATTTTGTCTTCTATTATTTAAAAAAATACTATAAACTATTTAACACATATATTTAAAAAGAATAATACAATAAAGACCTTTGTCCATCACAACATCACCAATAAACACAGTTTAAGCTCCTGGGTGCCCTTTTCTATTTGCATCCCCTTCTGCCCCCATCCCAGTGTATGTCTTCTCCTCCAGCATGTTTTTATAGTTTTATCCATATTGGTTATGGGTCGTCACCTCTTTGTCCATCTCCCCCATTCTCGTGGGAATGAAATTCCTGCCGCCCCAGAAAATCATATTGAAGCCCTAACCCCTAATATGGCTTCATAGGATAAGGGGACTCCAGGGAAATAATTAAGACTAAAAGAGGTCATAAGAGTGAGGTCCTGGCTCAGTAGGATTAGTGTTCTCCTAAGAAGAGACACCAGAGCACTGTCTCTATCTGCCCCCCCCCCCCCCATCATGCATGCACCAAGGAAGGGTCAGGTGAGGACACAAACAGAAGACAGCCACCTGCAAGCCTGGAAGAGAACCCACACCAGAACCCAACCTTTCCAGACAATTGATCTGGGACTTCAGAACTGTCAGGAAAGAAGTTCCTGTTTTTTAAGCCAGCCAGCCAGCTACCCTGTGGTATCTTGTCATGGCAGCCCAAGTAGACTGATATACCCACAATGTTCCGTGTAAGTTGGGCAAGGCCAGGGAGCATGCTTGTGTGTTTATTTTTGTATCTGGAGAGTCCAGCACCAGGTCTGGCACATAAGTATTCATCAAATATTTCTTTTTTCTTTTTTAAATTTTTTAAAAATTTTGGTACCAGGGATTGAACCCAGGGGCACTTAACTACTGAGCCACATCCCCAGTTCTTTTTTTATATTTTATTTAGAGACAGATCTTGCTAAGTTGTTTAAGATCTCACTAAGTTGCTGATGCCAACATTAAAGTCATGATCCTCCTGCCTCAGCTTCTTGAGCTACTGGGATTATAGGCATGTGCCACAGAAGCCAGATTTAAAATTAGGTAGTCAGTGTAGTTAGGTAAATCGGGTCTAATATCGAGTGAGAAAAATGGAGGCCATGAGAATGAATTCCCGGGAAAGTTGAGCAACTCTTGAAATGTTAATGAAGTCCAGGAAACAGTCCCCAGCAGATTTGAAGATAGCCCATCCCAAAGAAGTGTTAATGCAGCATACTTGAAGATGCTGCCTCAGAAGTCCTTCCTGCCCAGATTACTTCTTTGGCCCACCTGTGTCCCACCCCTCGGGCCTTCCCACCTACATTCCATCACCGAAAACTATAAAATGGAGAGACAACCGCACTTCCACGGATTCCACCTCTTGGGTCCCCTTCTTCCTCCGGGAGAAGTCTTTTCTGCTGTCCTTTAATAAACTTCTAATTTTCCACTCTGACCTTGCCTCGGCATGCTTCTCTGGTGTTATTCTTCAACATTGAGGAAGCAAGGACTCTCACCGGTCAAAAGCAGTAACACCGCCACACCCAGCATGTTCATCAGATATTTCTTAAATCTATAAATGAAGTCACTACAGAAACAGATCAGGTGTCTTAGGGCCCATTCTCTAGGAGCAGGCTGTTTTCTGCTCAATCATGATACAGGTCCTACTCAAGCTACTGCTGAGATTAGCATCTACAATCAGTTTCCAACAAAGGAATGTTAAGAGTAAGGAAGGAAAGCATTCCAAAGGAAGGGGTGGAGGGAATGGTTGTGTCTTAGGAAAAGTTTGAAGCCACTTCATCAATCAAACATTGATAAGCTCCTGCTTATTAAGCATTCAGTGTTGAACAGACTTCTCTTCCATTAGGCAATCAGTTTTTGAAAGACCGAAGACTAAGTGGTCCAAATGTTACCACTGTTGACCTGTGATGAGTCCTTGCTTCCCCAATGTTGAAGAATAACAGCAGAGAAGCACGCGGAGGCAAGGTCAGAGTAGAAATTAGAAGTTTATTAAAGGACAGCAGAAAAGACTTCTCCCGGAGGAAGAAGGGGACCCAAGAGGTGGAATCTGTGGAAGTGCGGTTGTCTCCCCTTTTTATAGTTTTGGTGATGGAATGTAAGGGGGAAGGGTTGGGACACAGGTGGGCCAAACAAGCAATCTGGGCAGGAAGGATTTCATTATCACTTCTTTGGGATGGGCTATCTCCCAATCTGTTGGGGGCTGTTCATTAACATTTCTTTGGGATGGACTTTGGGCCTAGGGGCTTTTCTGGGACCTCATTAACATTCCATGAGTTGTCCTGCGTTTCCGGAATCATTGTCAGCATGGCCTCCATTTTAGATCTTACTCGATATTAGACTCGATTTACCTAACTACACTGACTGCCTAACTTTAAATCTGGCTTCATTAATATGCCCCAGATGTAAGAAGCACACGACTCCATGGGCTCACCTTCACTTACAACCCATACTACATCCTCACCATAGCTTGGACACAGGGGTGCACAGGACATCCTGGGCTTTGATGAGAGGCTTCACTTCTAGAGTTCTTGCTTTGACTTTTAAGATTCCCCAGAAGACAAAGCTGAAATCTCAAGGCTCTGGCTTTAAGTCTCTTGCCTTTAAGTGTGGAACGCATGTTCTTAATAAGAGGGATGAGAGGATTCAAGATGGCGGACTAGAGGAAGGCTGCATTCTTAGTTGCTCCATGGCTTGGGAATCAAGCAGCAGGAATACCACTTCTCAACAATGTAGGTGAAAGAGGGATTTCTCTAAAACTCAATATTGGACAGTCAGAGTGTCTTAGAGACTCAGAAATTTGGGTATGTTAAACAAAGTAGAAAGACTGTATTGTAGCCAAGCCAGTTGTGACAGTGGTGGGCAGCAGTGCTAGTTCAGCACAGAGGGAGGGAGAACAGAAACCCAAAAAAGCAACCTAAACTTAACTGATCCAAATGCTGCACTGTGCACTGGTGCCTGAAAAGTATTCTGTATTTCTCAACAGGCTGCAAAGAGCTAAGATGGGAGCCATCCTGAGATGGCCATGCTGNTGGACTAAACTCAACCAAAAGTCAGTTCATCTTGCTCCACACACAAATTAATGACCCTTAGTCTTCAGCTATACTTAAATACAAAGAATATAAGAGACAAAAAAAATACAAACTAATGATGAAGACCAAGTAGAAACAGCTAGGGGTGAGCGCCCAGGTTCTACCTATGGACATTCACTACTACAGCAAAAACAGAAAGAATTAACACAAAGCCTGTGGATACCACATCTATAAGGGGTCTCAATCTAGATCAATCTAGGACACTTTGGCAAGTGAAGACTTTGCCCTAAAAAGGCCCACACATAGGAGTAGAAAAGAAATCCCTCCCACAATAATCTCAAGGGAAAAAAAAAAAAACTAGGAAAAATCTAACCAAGGAAGTAAAAGATCTCTACAATGAGAACTATATAGAACATTAAAGAAATTAAAGAAGACACAAGAAGATGGAAATACCTCCCATGTTCATGGATAGGAAGAATTAATATTGTTAAAATGGCAATACTGGGCTGGGGATATAGCTCAGTTAGTAGAGTGCTTGCCTTGCATGCACAAGGCCCTGGGTTCAATCCGCAGCACCTAAAAAAAAAAAAAAAATGGCAATACTACCAAAAGCAATATACAGATTCATTACAATGTCCATCAAAATACCAATGACTTTCTTCACAGAACTAGAAAAAACAGTCCTGAAATTCATTTGTAAAAATAAAACACCTAGAGTAACCAAACCAATTTTAAGCCAAAAAAAAAAAGGGAGGGGGGGACTGAGGTTGTGGCTCAGCGGTGGAGCACTTGCCTAGCATGTGTGAGGCACTGGGTTTGATCCTCAGCACCACATAAAAACAAATAAAGATATTGTGTGTCCATCTTCAACTAAAAATATATATATATATATTTTTTTTTTTAAAAAATGTTTAAAAAAAGAGAGAGAACTTACAGAATGGGAGAAAAATCTTTGCTGATGACTATTCTAACAGCGGATTCATATCTAGAATAAGAACTTAAAAAGCCAGGCATAGTGGCACACACCTGTAATCCCAGCAGCTCCGGAAGCTGAGCAGGAGGATTACAAATTCAAAGCCAGCATCAGCAACCAAGTAACTCAGAGAGACCCTATCTCTAAATAGAATATTTTTTTAAAGGGTTGGGGATGTGGCTCAGTGGTTAAGTGTCCATGGGTTCAATCCCTAGTACAAAAAAATTAAGAAGAAGAAGAAGAACTCAAAAAATTTACACCAGGGCTGGGGCTGGGGCTCAGCAGTACTGTGCTCACCTAGCACGTGTGAGGCTCTGGGTTCGATCCTCAGCACCACATAAAAACAAATTAAAAATAAAGGTATTGTGTCCAACTACAACTAAAAAATGAATATTAAAAAAAAAAGCTTTACACCAAAAAAATCAAATAACACAGTTAATAAATGGGCAAATGAATTAAACAGACACTTCAATAAAGAAGAAATATCAATGGCCAAAAATATATGAAAAAATGTTCAACATCATTAGGGAAATGGAAATCAAAACTACACTGAAATCTCATCTCATACCAGTCTGAATGGCAGTTATCAAGAATACAAACAATAATAAATGCTGGAGAGAATGCAGAGAAAAAACGAACACTTTTCACTGTTGGTAATATTGTAAGTTAATACAATCACTCTGGAAATCATTATGGAGGTTCCCAAAAAGACTAAACATGGAACCTCCTATGACCCAGCTACACCACTCCTCAGCATTTATCCAAAAGAATTAAAGTCATCTTACTACAGTGACGCATCCATACCTCTGTTTGTAGCAGCACAACTCACAATAGCCAAACTATGGAACCAGCCCAGATGTCTGTCAATGGATGAACGGATAAAGAAAATGTGGTATATATACATAATGGAGTTTTATTCACCCATAAAGAAGAATGAAATTATGACATTTACAGAAAAAATGGAGGGAACTTGAGAACGTTATGTTAAGTGAAATAAGCCAAAATCAGAAAGTCAAGAATCTTATGTTTCTTCTCATATTTGGAGCTTAAAGAGGAAAAAGAAAGGGGTATGTGTGTGGGGGGGTATCTCATGAAAATCAAAGGGAGATCAGTAAAAGAAAGGGAAGGGCGGGGGTGGGAAATGGTGAGGGAGGAGGGAAGTTCTGGGAAATGACAGTGGTCAAGTTGTATGGTTATATTATGTATGGCGTGCATGTACAAATATGTAACAACAAATCCCATCATATGTACAACTATAATGCATCAATTTAAAAAAAAATGTAGGGGGAAAAATAAATGAGATGAGAGAGAACCTTCTAGGATAGAGGATACAGTCCATAAAATTCAAGCAAATTATTGATCTGTACTAGATTATATTAAAATATCTGCTTTCCAAGTCAGTACTGTTCCGGGCAATGTATACATTACCCTCCCCCCCAAAAAAAAACAAAAAAACTGCAGGGTACAATCTCATTTTCAAGAAGTACCAAGTATATTCAAGAATAGAATACAGCTCACATGCCCTTGCTATATAGGCCAGTGTGGGTGTCCCTGACGTTTAAGTGCTAATAAGATTCAGAGGAAAGAGCTCAGTCAAGGTGGGGCATGCCTGAGCCTGGAAGATTAGATCAGACTTGGAAAGTCATGCTGGGTTCCTGCTCTAAGGTCCCTCTCACAGAGAGGGGATTTGCAGTGCTAACGTGTGAAGGGGACACTCAAAACCTATGCTGAGCAACACTAGGGGATCCCCACCACGCTGCTCAGAGACCAGCTAAGAAAATGAAACTGAAGTCTCTGGGAACAAAGTGCACCAGGTCCACACAGCTAGAGTTGGAGGGGCCAGAAGGGACCTTGAGAGAAGGAGAGGGTCTGGATTGGATGAGACAACTCAGCCCCAGGCAGAGGCTGCTAATGAAATCAGAACCAGGAGCAGCCCCCTGCCCCCCTCCCCCAGCACCGTGATACATCTGCCACAAAGCTCTCCAGTCCTGATTGTGAACTCTCCTGATGGGGGACCTTCTGTAGGAGGCCTATGCTAATTGAAGAACCAAGAAAGCTCTTATGGATAGCAAAATTTAATCTGGGGGGACAATCTGAAGCTAACAAAATTCAAGCCCTTTACATTTCAGATGGGGAGCCAAGAATCAGAAAGAGAAAGTGATTTGCCCAAGATCACCTAGTGAGTTATAGGAAAGGCAGGGCCGGATTACAGGCCTTCTAGCTTTAGCACATTTTTATCCTGGAAGCACCTTCTTCCAGGAAAGGGGGTCCTGGAAGAAGCTTCTGGAATGGTTCCAAACTGAAGTTGCCCTGACCTTTCCTGCCAATACACATGCCAACATGTAACCTCTTAGAGTCCCTCCTATCTTGTTCCAAAGACTGCTAACATCCAAATGCCAGTGATGAGAACAACACAACTTTGGGTTTGGAGGGAAAGTTTGGTGAGGGCCTCTCATGTTTCCATTTGGGGAAGTTGTAATATGGAGAATAGCGAAGCAAAGGGCAGGGTGCCAGGGGAAGGTCCTGGAATTCAGAGTCTCAGGAAGTTGGTGCGTAGGTACCTTCTGGGTAACTCAGCTACCTCATCTCACACTTAAGAAAACTGAGGGCCAAAGGGTAGAAGCAACTTCCCCAAAGTCACACAAAGAGCTGGTGAAGAGCTGGGCACCCCATGTGACCCAACTGAGTGTTCTTCATAAGCCCAGAGAAAGGAAAGCTATTCCACCTGCTCAATCATCTCCTGTCCAACCTGTGCAACCTTTCCTTCCTTCCTTCCTTCCTTCCTTCCTTCCTTCCTTCCTTCCTTCCTTCCTTCCTTCTTTCCAAACAAACAAAGATTTTAAGATTTACTTTTACTTGAACAGGTTCTTGAAACCTTTAAAGAAAGAGTGGCTGAAAACAGAAATATTTATTTTTAAAATTTATTTACTCTTAATTGTACTTGCTAAAAACTGGAAAATGAAAATTAAGAAAAAATTTTCTGTGTGATAAAAGGCTTTTAGCCATTGGGTTTTTGTTTGTTTTTGCTTGGTTGGTTGGTTTGGTTTGGTTTTTTTGGTGCTGGGGATCCAACCCAGGGCCTTGTGCATGCAAGGCAAGCACTCTACTAACTGAGCTATATCCCCAGCCCAGTATTGCCATTTTAACAATATTAATTCTTCCTATCCATGAACATGGGAGGTATTTCCATCTTCTTGTGTCTTCTTTAATTTCTTTAATGTTCTATATAGTTCTCATTGTAGAGATCTTTTACTTCCTTGGTTAGATTTTTCCTAGTTTTTTTTTTTTTCCCTTGAGATTATTGTGGGAGGGATTTCTTTTCTACTCCTATGTGTGGGCCTTTTTAGGGCAAAGTCTTCACTTGCCAAAGTGTCCTAGATTGATCTAGATTGAGACCCCTTATAGATGTGGTATCCACAGGCTTTGTGTTAATTCTTTCTGTTTTTGCTGTAGTAGTGAATGTCCATAGGTAGAACCTGGGCGCTCACCCCTAGCTGTTTCTACTTGGTCTTCATCATTAGTTTGTATTTTTTTTGTCTCTTATATTCTTTGTATTTAAGTATAGCTGAAGACTAAGGGTCATTAATTTGTGTGTGGAGCAAGATGAACTGACTTTTGGTTGAGTTTAGTCCAGCAGCAGAGTTTCTACCCTGTGAATTTGTAGGGTACCTGTAGGTTCCCAGCAACTCACAGAATAAGGGGAAACAAACAATAGCAACAACCAATGCAAACAGTATATAGTAATAAAGTAGATACCTGGTTCCTCCTATGACATCTACAATGTTAATTTCCACAAAACCCAGAAATGGTGGGGTCAGCAATTGCCAACAGCAAAAACAATAAGTAACCATAAACTAGATCTGGCATTAAAGCAAACAACAGTTGTCAACTATGCATCCACAGTAGTAATAATTGCAATGGCATTAACGGTGAGGGCAGGGATTTATATAAACCTATCAGCTCTAAAATATGGTAAGAATACAGTTAACTAAGAGAAAAAAAAATGCGATAGGAGGGTAGAAAATAGTTTACAATTTAAAAAAGTGATCAGATAAAATTGAGAAGAGAGGTAGCAGGTGATGGTTATAAGGAAGGAAGAGAAAAAAATAGAGGTAACAAAGTAAAGGGAGAGAGAGAGAGAACAATAGAATTTGGTTGTTAGCAGGAAAAGAAAAGAGAGAAAGAGAAACAAGAGAAATAAACAAATGGAAATAATATAAAACAAAAATATTCAAGCCCCAAACACTCTAATCCTCAAAAGACAAGTTAAGGAAATATACTACATTAAAAAAGTTACAAGTGAGAAACATATATGTATATATGTCCATGAGCCAATCAGCACAGCAAAAACACACACACACACACACACACACAAAAGAAAAGAAAAAAGATTCTTTTTTTTTTTTTTAAGAGAGAGTGAGAGAGAGGGAGAGAGAGAGAGAGAAAATTTTAATATTTATTTTTTAGTATTTGGCGGACACAACATCTTTGTTTGTATGTGGTGCTGAGGATCGAACCTGGGCCGCATGCATGCCAGGCGAGCATGCTATCGCTTGAGCCACATCCCCAGCCCAGAAAAAAAGATTCTTAATGAAAAATGATAGAATTGTCTCCACCGAGGTGATCAAAATTGTTGATGAGAATAGATGGTCACTGTCTATGCTCAACTGTCTTTCTATCTGTTTCTTCTTGACCTATGAACTGAGAGCTAGAGCAAGGTCTGGGGGTTGTTAACCTCTTCCTTTTTGTGTGTTGGTCTCTGTCAGTTGGAATGGCCTAAGACTGAAGCTGATTCAAAAAAGTCTCAGTTTCCCTTCTCACCACTGTGAGGTAGGATGAGCTGGTCTGCACAGACCAGATTGATGCTCTTCCCAGGGTGGGGATGTTGCAGAGTTCTCTGAGAAGAGTTTTGGTGGATGGGGGTTAGTCTAATCAGACCTTAGGGGCTTTGCTGGATGGTATCTGCTCTGGAGAGGTTAGATCATGCCTAGGGTCAGAATATTGCCAGATTGCTGTTGAGAGTCTGGATCTCAGGAGCCCCCCAAGAATTCTACTCATGGGGCAGAGGAGCCAATCCTCCATACACTTTGCTGTCCAGGAACACAGCCTTCTCAGACTGTCCCTGAGTGGATTCACACCTGCTGGTTCAGCTTCCTGACCTCTCCAGCTGGTTACATGAGCCGCCAGACTCACAGGAGAAGTGAGCTGGACTCCCCTTCAATTTTCCAACCTGAATCCCCCTGGGCAAAATCTTTTCTTTGCCTCTTTCTGCTAGGTATACCCTAGGCCATGCAGTAGGCACTAAAGACAGCGTGGCAGTGTTTGCTGTGATTTCCCAGCTTCTGCAGCAGCTGCAGCATGGCCATCTCAGGATGGCTNTTTTTTTTTTTTTTTTTTTTGCAATTTATTTATTTATTTATTTATTTATTTATGAAAGTGTTGATTGAATTATATTTTTTTAAAAAATTATTTATTTTTTTAGTCATACATGACAGTAGAATGCATTTTGGTATATAATACATACATGGAATGTACATATATCAATCATATTGTCTATTAACCCTTGGTTTTATAAAGCAATAGATCTACCCAACAGCTTACATTCTATGACAAATGACTCTGCCTCTAGAGTGCTGTATTAACAGCAAAGACCTTATATGACCATCTTCTGAAGTTACAGAAATGCTTATGACTGGGGCTGGGGTTGTGGCTCAGAGATGAAGCGCTTGCCTCGCACGTTTGAGGCGCAGGTGGGTTCGATCCTCAGCACCACATAAAAATCAATAAAAGTAAAATAAAGGTATTGTGTCCATCTACAACTAAAAAATATATTAAAAAAAAAAGAAAGAAAGAAATGATTACGACGAACTGTAGCATTTCCAAATGTATCTGGCATAAAGTAGTTGTTCACCATTAATTTTCTCAAGACCTGAACTGTGTATGGAGTATGACAGTCCTACTACGCATTCTTGGATTTTCTTTTTGTTTGAGATGCAGCCTTGTTTCATGCTTGCTCTTGGTCAGGACTACAGACAACAGGGCTGTACCCTAACCTTAACTTCTATAACTTGAACTCCTTGGGAACAAGAATCACCTTGTATCAGAGTCAAAGTAAAGGACAGCCACTCTAGGTATTCCAAGCAGAAGGAACTTAACACAAGGAACCAGTTATAGAGGTGGTAAAAAAAAAAAAAAGCTGAGACCAAGCAGGGCACAGTGGTGCACATCTGTAATCCCAGTAGCTCAGGAGGCTGAAGCAGGAGGATCCTGAGTTCAAAGCTAGCCTCAGCAATTTAGCGAGTAGCTAAGCAACTCAGTGAGACTCTTGTCTCTAAATAAAATACAAAATGAGGCTGGGGATGTGGCTCAGTGGTCAAGTGCCCCTAAGATCAATCCCTGGTACCAAAAAAAAAAAAAAAAAGCTGTGACTCAACAAGAAATGGCCTCCTTTTAGCCAGAGATTAATAACAGCACAAAGTTTCCACCATCCCTAAAACTGTAGGGCCTCAGGAAGAGGGTAAATGCTACCAAGCTCAGAAACCTAGGCAGAAGCTGGGATGGGGATGAGAGTTCTCATCAGGTGCTGGCATCACAGAGGCAGGGGCTGGCTGATGGATCTGGGATGCCACTGAAGCAGAGAGAGGGAAGAAAGGTCCTAGTGATGGAAAAAGAGCTATCATGGAGAAGGTACCCAAAAGGGAGCTGAAATGGCTATACAAATAAGCAAAATAGACTTTAACACCAAAACTGTTTACAGAGACAGAGAATGACACTTTATAATGATAAAAGGATCAATCCATTAGGAAGATATAATAGCTATAAACATATCGGCACTGAAACAGCGGAGCCCAGAAGTACATTCAGCAAACATTGACAGAACTGAAGGGAGAAATGCAAGAGTTTGGTAATAATAGAGACTTCAATACCCTGCTTTCAATAATAGGTACCACTACTAGACAGTGGGCCAACTAGACCTAACCTGTCTACAGAGCACTTCGCTCACACCAGCAGAATCTATGCTCTTCTCAGGTGCACATGAAACCCTCTCCAGGATAGACCGTGCTTTAGGACATAAGACATATCTCAATAAATTTAAAAGAATTGAGATCGAAGTATGCTCTCCGACCACAAACAGGAACAGAAGGAAATTTGAGGAATACATAAATATGTGGAAAGTAAACCTCACACTCTTAAAATAATCCACAGGTCAAAAAAGAACTCACTAAGAAAATTAGAAAAAAACACCTCAAAATGAATGAAAATGGAAACACAACATACCAAAACTTGTGGGATGCAGCCAAACAGCACGTATAGAGAAACTAGTAGCAATAGAGCAGCCTATGTTTTTACAAAGAAGAAACAAGTCAAATAGAGAACTTGACTACTTTTTTTCAGTACTGAGTAATAAGCCCAGAGTCTCTCATACATACTAGGAAAGTGCTCTACACTGAACTATATCTCTGCTCCTTTTTCACTTTTGTTTTATATCAAGACAGGGTTTGGCTTAGGTACTGAGACTGTCCTCAAACTTGTGATCTTCCTGCTTTAGTTTCCTGAGTACCTGGGATTACAGATGAGCCCTTCCATGCCTGGCTGAGAATTAACCTTTTAACTTAACAAAAATAAGAGAAATAAAACAGAAATAAGGAAATATAATAAAGACTGGGATACAAAGAAATGAAATCTAGAATTGGAAACATTAGAGAAAACCAACAAAACCAAAAATTGATATCCCAAAATATCAATACAAATGACTAAAATACTTGACTTACCCAGATACCAAAACTAAACAAAGGCATCACAAGAACAAAAAAATACAGATCGATATCCCTTTTAAATATAGGCACAACATTTCTCAACAAAACATTTACAACTAAATCCAGCAATGTATTTAAAACAAACAAACTACATGCCATAGCAAGATATTTATCCCAGGAATTCAAGTTTCATTTAACCTACAAAAATACAATCCATAGGGGCTGGGGTTGTGGCTCAGTGGCAGAGCACTTGCTTAGCACATGTGGGGCATTGGGTTTGATCCTTGGCACAGCATACAAAAAAAAAATAAGCAAATAAAATAAAGGCATGCTGTCCATCTACAATTACAAACAAAAATTTTTTAAAAATGCAATCCAAGTAATACATTACTGTTAAAACAGTAGAGGATGAAAAAAGGCTCAATGGACACAAAGAAAGTATTTGACAAAATCCAACAAACGAGGAGTAGAAGGAAATATGATAATGACCATCTGTGATAAACCCACAGCTAACAACATACTTAATGACAAAAGATTATTTTTTTCTGCCGGACGAAGTGGCACGTGCCTATAATCCCAGCAGCTCAGGAGGCTGAGGCAGGAAGATCAAGAGTTCAAAAGCCAGCCTCAGCAATAGCAAGGCGCTGAGCAACTCAGTGAGACCCTGCCTCTAAATAAAATACAAAATAGGGCTAGGGATGTGGCTCAGTGGTTAAGTGCCCCTAAGATCAATCCCTGGTACCAAAAAAAAAAAAAAAAAAAAGACTATTTTTCCCCTAAAACCAAGTATAAGGCCAGTGACGCTTGCCACTTCTATTCAACATTGTTCTAGCTCTGGTAGTTAGGCAGGGGGAAGAAACAAAATGCACCATCATTGAAAAGGAAGAAGTAAAACTCCTTCTATTCACATATGGCATGATCTTATATTTAGGAAATCCTAAAGATTACACACACACACACACAAAATTAGAACCAATAAATGAGTAAAATTGTAAATTACAAGATAAATGTACAAAGATCAATTGTATTTTTATACACTATCAATGAGCAATCTGAAACCTAAATTAAGAAATAATTCCATGTAAGACGGTATCAAAAACAATTTTTTAAACTTAGAAATAAATTTAACAAAAGAAGAAAAATGCTTGCACACTAAGAAGTATAAAACACTGAAAAAAAATAAAAGATCTAAATACATGAAAATATATCCCATGTTCATGGACTGTAAGACTTAATATTAGGGACCGGGCTTATAGCTCAGTGGTAGAGCACTTGCCTAGCATGTGTGAAACACTGGGTCTGATTCTCAGCACCTCAATAAATAAATAAAATAAAGGTCCATCAACAACTAAAAAAATATATATTTTATATAAAGACTTAACATTATTAAGATGATAATATTCCCTAATTATCACCTTTGTTTTATTTCAATACAATCACTATCAGAATCCCACCTGGTTTTACTGCAAACATTGATAAGCTGACCCTAAAATTTGTATGGAAAAGAAAGAGACCCACATTAGCCAAAACAATTTCAAATTTTACTACAAGATACAATAATCAAAACAGTGAGGTTACAAGCAGGAGACAGACATACAAATTGACAGAATAGAACTGAGAGTCCATAAATAAACCATCATATTTTTGGTCCGTTGATTTGTAACAAAGGTGCCAAGACAACTCAATAGCAAAAGAATGGTCTTTTCAACAAATTATGCTGGGAAAACTAGATATCCACATCCAGAGAATGAAGGTGGATTTTTACTTCACACCATATTCAAAATGGCTCAAAATTGGATCAGACCTAAATGTACAAACTAAAACTATAAAACTCTTATAAGAAAACACAGGAATAAATCTTTGTGAATTCACACAACAAAAACACAGTTGACAAAAGAAAAAGAAATATATTGGACTTCACATTTTAAAACATTGTGCTTCAAAGGACACCCACAAGACCGTGAAAAGATAATTCACAGAATGGGAGAAAGTACTTACAAATATACACCTGATAAAGGGCTTACACCCAGAATATATAAAGAACTCTTACAATGCCAATAAATAATAATAATAATAATAACCCAGTTTTTTAAAGGGCAAAGAATTTAAATAGGTAATTCTCTAAAGAAAATATATAAGGGGTCAATAATCACAAAGATGCTCAAGATCAGTAGTCAGAGGGAAAACCAAAACCACTGTGAGCTAACACTTCACACCCACTAAGAATCAGGACAGACAATAACAAATTTTGTTGAGTGTGTGGGATATTCATACATGGTTGGTGGGATATAAAAAAGTAATACAATCACTTTGGAAATGGTATAAAATTTTCTCAGTAGGTTAAACATATACTTACCACATAACCCAACAACTCTACTCAGAGGCACATATGCAAGAGAATAAAATCCTATGTGTACACACACACACACACACACACACACATACAACTTGTACACAAATATTCATAGCCTCATTATTCATAATAGCTAAAAAGTAGAAACAACCCAAAGGCCCAACTGATGATGGATAAACAAAATACCATGTATTGCTACAATGGAATATTGTTTAACCATAAAAAGGAATGAATAACTAGCCGGGCATGGTGGCACATACCTGTAATCCTAGAGGCTGAGGCAGGAGGATCAAGAGTTCAAAGCCAGTCTCAGCAATAGCAAGGCTCTGAGCAATTCAGAGAGACCCTACCTCTAAATAAAATACAAAATAGGGCTGGAAACGTGGCCCAGTGGTTGAGTACCCCTGAGTTCAATATCTGGTACAAAAAAAAAAGGACCAAATAACTGAGACATGCTACAACACAGATGAACCTTGGAATGTCTAACCGAAAGAAGCCAGATAACAAAGAACACAGTTGTCCATGCCTATTGGCGTTAAATGTCCAACACAGACAAATCTATAGAGACAGAAAGTTGATCTTCAGTTACCAGGGATTGATTGCAGGTGGGAGTGGAGAAGGTATGTGAGTCCTTTTAATAGTAATGGTGGAGATGACTAACAACTGTCCTAAAATGGATTGTAATGATGGTTATACAACCTGGGAATATATAAAAGCCACGGCATTGTACACTTGAAGAGGGTGAATTTTATGGTACATATTATACCAAATCAAAACCATCATTAGGAGAGGGAAAAAAAAAGAAAAGTTGGAGGGAAAGAAGTTTGAGAAATGCGGTTCCCTATAACATCAAGACCACAAGGACAGAGTGAGCACTTGCAATTTTATGTTGCCTTGACATTGTTGTTTTTGTTTGTTGTTGTTGTTGTTGTTGTGTTGTTTTGTTTTTCTGGGGATAGAACCCAGAGGCACTTACCCACTGAACCACATCCCCAGCCCTTCTTATTTCATTTTGAGACAGGGTCTCCCTAAATTGCTGAGGCTGACTTTGAACTTGCGATCCTCCTACCTCAGCCTCCCGAGTTGCTGGGATTGCAGGTGAGCACCACCACGCCCTGCTCTTTGCAACATTTTAAAATAAAAGTTTAACTTTCTCATACCAGAAGTGAAACTCAAGTTACCCTCGACTCGTCCCCACCGGAATGGCCCTAGCTGGTGGCTACCGATAAAAACCCAAAGGCACTTCTACTTTTATTTGCAGTTTGTTTTAAACAGACCATTTAGACATTTGCTCAGGACCTGATGTGACCACCTCAGAGTCACAGCATGACCTGTGTGACTGCTTCCTTTAAACCTGCCAATTAAAGATCTCTGTAGGAAACCAGTTTGGATGATACCCTGGATCCCAAAAGGATCCCGGACCCCACCAGTCCCCTGGTTCTCTGATGGCGCTCAGTGGGCAAGCACGCCAGCTCCCTCCCTCCCCCCAGGATCTGTAAACATGAAAACTCTTAAACTTTCACTTTGTGGTTAGGTTGTTGCAGCTTTTCCTGCAGTGTGACCCTTGATGGCAGGGCCACCTGAGGGACCTCACGCAGGTGATGTAGGTGGTTCCTCTCTGGTGGCTCCTGGGACAGTAGTAGCTCCTGGCTGAGCTGATAATGAAACTCAAAAAGTTTCATTCAACCCAAAGGGAATAATGGGGACATACCTCCCCCTGACTCCTACCCTCTGCCCACAGCCTGACATGTGATACCCTGGCTATAAACCTGTGTTGGATTAACCAGGAGCCCCTCACCGAAGCTCTGCCAGGGGGCACAAGGGGCTTTTCGAATGTAAATGACCTGATGATTCAGGATCTTATGACCAGTGACGGCGGGGGGGGGGGGTGGGGGGGGGCTGTCACTCTGTCACCTTTCGTCATACCCTTTGTCCCCAGAAGGCTCTGCTGGGCCCTAATGAGGCGTTGGAGGGAGGAGCAGGGGTGGGAGGGGCGGGCAAGAGGGAGGGGTGGGGAAGAGGGAGGCTCCTCTCACAACTTAAAAGGGGCTCTTACCATTTCCTCCCCAGACAGGGGTAGCTGAGACTGGGGCCCAGCCTTCCTGTGTGGTTTCAGTCGCCGGAGAGTGTCATGGACCTGGGTGAGTAAACCTCCCTGTGAGACAAAACAGGGAATAGCACCGGGGTCCCAGACCCCAGGCAGACCTAGTGGAGTCGGGGTGGGGTGGAGGGCATCAGGAGGTTTGGTGGGCATTGGTGGCTACTTCCAGAGAATGACACTCTAGAGTCCCAGGGAGGGTGCACCTGCCCTTTCAGACCCAGGAGAGCAGGCAGCCATTGGGGCCAGGAAGGACCAGGGGGCTGAGGGGGTATCTTTCTAAAATAGCAAGGAATGGAAAACTCAGCAGGGTGGGGCTGGGTGGGTGACCTGGACAGAACCTGTTCTTGTGAGGCCCCCTGAGACCCGGGGACCAGTTTCAGCAGGGGGAAATCCTCCTTGGAGGGCTCAGGACCTTCCCCCCTCTTCCCAATGCTCTCTCCCTTCTCCCCTGCTCACTGGGAGTCTGGATCCCTGTGCGGTTGGGAAGTAGTCAATCACAGGTGACTGTGTTGGGTGCACGGTGCGGTGCAAAGCAGGCGTGGTCTGCGGTGCTTTCTCTCTGCTGTGCAATCCACGGGCTTTGTACCAGCTCTGCCACTTGCCTCTTGCAAGTTCAGGGATAAAAATGGAAGAGCTGGTGACACTCAGCTTAGAGAAGCCATAGCCAGCCGTCCAGCACAGCCCCTGTCCCTGATCAAACCCCCCTTACTCCAGCCAGATAGACAGCCTCTGGGCTGTAGAAAGCCCTTCTTCTGGTCTAACCTGGGTCTTGACTAGAGAGGGTACAAAGGGAGCCCCAAGTGGGTGCTGAGTGGGTCTTCCAGCCCCAGACACCCCAGTTGTCAATCTCAGCTGCAGAGTCAGTGCCGCCTAAAGCAAAGAAGGCCAGGTTCTTAGATGGCTCGCCACACCAGCAAGCGAAGCGGCCTCAAAGCCACAAGAGGTTGGCTTTAAAAAGTGAAGGTTCCTTGGTGCTGTCCTCACACCCTCCTCGCCACACCACAGCCCTTGCCTCCTCTCTGCCTTCCCCGCCCACCCTGAATCCTAGGTCTGGACCCAGCAGACAGCTGTGGAAGGGGTACAGTGGACCCCCCATCCACCGCCTGTGAACTCCAGTATCTTGCATTTCTGCATCCTGGGTGCTTTGGGGATTAAGTGGCAAATGTTTGTGGAATGGATGGACGGACGGACGGACGGATGGATGGATGGATGGATGGAATGAATCAAGAACTTCAAGTGGATTTTCAGTTTTGAAAATCTCTTCTAACTTCTTTTCCCAGTCAGCCTGCCCCCTAAACCCACTCCAAGGAATCCAAATGTGCCAGCCACAATCCCCGAGCGCCCATACCACCCACTGGAGATGGCTTCCCTGTGTTGACCACTAAATGATTGAAAAGCAGCTCCCCTGGAGCTAAGCTGGTCAATTTCCATAGTGTGAATTCTCCTGCCCTGCTTGACCCCAGGTGGTCAGCCACCTACTTAACACACAGAGGGATGCTCTCACAATTGGCTCCAGAGCATCTAGGAGCGTCCCCCTAGACTAGGTTTGGGGACACTAGACCCCTGGTCCTGGAGGAAGTGATGTTCTTGCTTCCTCACTCAACTTGAGAGAGAGCCCCAACGGCCAAACCCGAAATATGGGTATGAGGAGAGGCCTCTGAGAAGCTGTGCTCAAAAACGGGCTCTGGGCCGTTGGAAGGGTGGCTGGGCCACAAAGGGTCTGTTTTTCGATATTCGTCTGCCCAGGAGGGAGCGAGAGGTAGATGAGGAGGCACAGTTTCTGTTACACAAAATGAAAACGCCACTTGAAGGCTGAGCCGGACTTTTTCGCGGCCTTTTTTTCGCAGTTTGAATGAGCAACCCTTTCACCCTCCCCACTGTCAGAATTCTCAAAAGCAGAGAAAAGAAAATTGACCTGCCACAGACTTGTGTGTCACAGCGTGGCCATACGTGGTGGCGAAGGAAGATGCTAAAGGAATTCAGGGACGATCCCTCCTCTCTTCCCTCAGAGGGGAAAGCTACAGCCTGGGTGGCTATGGAAAAACCTCTCCTCTTTACCAGGCACTTTCTTTCAGTCAACTCTCACGGATTGAGGAATCCAGGGAAAGCCAGTCAGGGGAGGAGAGAGACATATATGTCAACACACTACTGTAGCCGAGAGAGAGAGAGAGAGAGAGAGAGAGAGAGAGAGAGAGAGAGAGAGAGAGAGAGGGAGCGCATTAATGGGGATAAGGACAAGATAAGGAAAGAAGTGTGATCATAGGTCAGCAGGGCATTTAAGTTGGGTTTTGAAGGATGTGGAGGAGTTGTCAAACCAAATGAGGACAGGGTCCAGGATATGGCAGGGACATCAAACTCACTGCCATCAGAAGCCAATAAGGTAACTAAGGTAGAAGGCTATAAGATCTAGGAAGGAGAGGGGAGTGGAGTGATCCCAGCACTGCAGGCCTCCCCTAAAGGCATCCACATCAAATAGTTTTAGAGCTCCATGCAGCACACAGAATACCCTGGGTACTCGGGCTCAGGAGTGGTCAACTCTGGCAAATGTAATAAAGGCAAGAAAGAAGCAAATTGAGGGAGATAGGAGAGGAAGGTAAAGGTACCGTCCGACCAATACTTACAACTTCGCGTGGCATCACTGAGAAGTTCGCACTTTATCTTGAAAACAATTGAGGAGCCAGTGAAGATTTTTACTTCTCAATTAGGTGAACTAAGGGACTAGATTTGTGTTTTGGAAAGAGCTGCAGAACCTTCTATCAGACAGGACCAGCTCTGAGAGATTATGGCGAATAGAAGCAACAGAACATCCAGGTGTGGTGGCGCACGCCTGTGGATCCCAGCCACCCAGGAAGGTGAGGCAGAAGGATCGCAAGTTCAAGGCCAGCCTCGGCACCTTAATGAGATCCTGTCTCAAAATATTAAAAACAAATGGAAAGGGCTGGGGAGGTAGCTCAGTGGTAGAGCATCCCTGGGTTCAATCCCTAGGACCATTAAAAAAAAAAAAATAGAAGCAAGAGAACTGAGTGACCAATGGTTACAGAGAGTGAGGGTTGCCTTCATGCTCCACAGAGGGCCACGTACCCAACAGGCACATCAGGAATGTAGCATAATGCAGTGGTGAGAGCCCAAACCTGACTATGCCATTCACATCTCAGATCCATCTCTGAGAAGGCAGCTGTGTGCCACCAGGCAAGTAGCTTAACCTCTCTGGGACTCTGTTTCCTGGAACGTAGAATAAGAATCACAGGGAAAGCCTTACAATACATTGTGAGGGAGAGATACATAAAGACTAGGAGGCAGCACACCAAAAAAAAAAATGGTTTCCAGAGTCAGAAGGTTCAAAGCCCAGCTCCACCACTAGCCATTCAGGTGACTCTGGGAATGCTACTACTAATCTTGCTGTACTGTTTCTTCATTGGCAAGTGGGGACGATAGCGGTGCCAATATCTCAGGGCTTTTGCAAGGATGCAATGAGACCTCACAGGTAGGCGGTTTCATTGGCTAAAGCAGAGAATAGAAGTGACTTCACAACTCAGCCATGTCTCTCCTGTCCCTGCCTGTGTAGAATGGGTCCCCCAGGCCTCCTATCTCCTCTCTAGATCCTTGGGGCTTTCCTGCTTCTGCCCTCCCACTCCCCCACCCAGGAAAGAACAATTCCAGAGAGGAAAAAGATGGGGAGGCTCTGGGGCCAGATAATGGGCAGCCAGGAGTCCTGGGCACCTGGAAGGTCTGGGAAAACTTGGGAATGGGGTAGGAAGGAGCCAGTAATCTTCTCCTCCCAGACTGGAGGTTTCTCAGGACGGGGGCTCCGGTTGGAGTTCTAGGGAAGTTTACACTCATGATGCTCATTACTGGAAATTCAGGAACTCAGAAAACACCCAGCATCTAGGTCAACTGCTCCTCAACGTCCCTGAGATTGGTGCCACCCAAGTTGCTACCCAAAACCAGTCGCTTTATGACTTTTAACAGACAGGAGTGATCTGACTCGTGGCCACTGACCGGGTCCCTGGGCCACACACCAGAATTCCCCTAAGTTCCCCTATTAACTTTCCTGAAAATGGTCCGTCCTGGACCAACAAGAAGCCTGCTTATCCCCCAGGCCCAACACACTTGGAATGTGAAATCACCCACGTACACGGGCCAGGACCCCCCATCCCCTGTCCCCCACCCCCACCCCCGCTCCATACTAGCAAAAGGAATGGGACGGGGCCCAGGAAAAGGGCAGCCAGAGTAAAACAGAAACAGCACTTGCTCCTTGTATTTCACCTCTTGTGGCTGATCAAAACTTTGAGGTTTCTCGTTCTCGGTGACAGTCAGAGCTGGCTTTCTCTAGAGTAACCAAAAGACTTTGACGTGTTTAAAGAAACCTCGAACGCTGAGCATCAAGATGAGTCAGGGAGGGTAGGCGGTGCACTGGACCCTGGAGAGAGTGTGGTTAGGCGGAGACATGTGGCCGCAAGCTCAGGGGTTCCAGAGGTAATTCAGTAAGAAAGGGGAGGGAGACATCAGAGCAGGATGCCACACGGAGGCCCATGCCCACCAGGACTGTAGATGCTCAGGCACGAGTGGGGGACAAGGGGACTGTGAGTTCCTGTCCCCAGTATTCAAAGATGCAGCTAGGAAGGTATGTCCAAATACACGTGGCTTGACTGCCATGGTAAGCACCAGGAGCTTTATCCTTAGGGTTGGGTAGAACCCGTGGGAAGACACCATGGGAGTTGGCATCAGAACTATGCTTTAGGGACAGGCACGGTGATGCACACCTCTAATCTCAGAGGTTCTGGAGGCTAAGGCAGGAGGATCACAGGTTCAAAGCCAGCCTCGGCAACTTAGCAAGACCCTGTCTTAAAATTTAAAAAAAAAAAAAAATTTAAAAGGCTGGGTATGTGGCTCAGTGGTTAAGCACCCCTGGGTTCAATCCCTGGTTCAAAAAAAGAACTATGCTTTAGGAACCGTGTCTAGCAGTAACATGCAGGATACTTTTCTTGAGGTGGGAGGAATATTTTCTTATCTATGTGACCGGATGCCGTTCCTCCCTATCCTAGGAACTCCCAAGCACAGAATCCCCAGCCACAAGCCCTGTGCCTGGAGCCCCTAACTGCAACCTGGGTGTCATGCAGGAGTGCTCCAGCAGGTGGTGCTGTGGCCAAGGACACAGACCCTCGGGCTTGGGCTGCTTCCCTAACCTCCAGAGGGCCCTCAGTCTCCAGAAGATGCCTGGAACAGGGTCCCAGGCATTTCTGGTCCCTACTGAGACTGGAGCAGCGAATGCCTACGGGTCCTGCCTGAGTATTTACAGGTGCTATCACAGTGAATTTCCTGTGGGTCAGACCCTGGCTGGGAACCGAGAGTCAGGGGACAAGGGGGAATTCCAGGGGTAAAGAAGGCACAGCTGGTGCCTAGGGGGTGTTCCCAGCCTGCTGGCGGGATGACACTTCTACATAAATGGCTCTGTCAACTGTCCTCCCTGCTCAGCCTGCAGCAGGAAATATGTTCTAAGGCTCGGCCACAAGGCCAACTGAGCATATCCAGGCCCTGTGCGTTGAAACCTGGCCTCTCCATCTGCTGCTCAGAAGCAAGGAGAGCCTCCTGACCTCCATAGCAGGTTCCATTTTCCTGCCACCCCCACCCCCATCACCCCACCCCACCCACGGGGGGTGGAGGGGGGACTGGCACTGCTCCCCTCCTACCAAGCGCCTGAGGCATTAGATTAGGGAACAAGTGAAAGAAAATATACACAATTTTAGAAAAAGAAATATAATTACATCATAAAATAGTGACCACCCATCCCCCAGGTGTCCTCTCAGACCCATGATGCTCCCTCCCTTGGAAGGACAAGCAGGGCATTCATCCATTCATTCTCAGGCACACAATTCCTGGGCTTGCACCAGGTAAGAGGGAAGGGATTCCTGCCCCAAAGGTAGGCTCAGGGGACCAATAATCAGTGCTAAGTAAATGTCAGTGAATGAAGAAGTGTTAGGGGTCCCGCGGGTCCTTACAGCACTCCCCTACCATGGAAAGGCAAGTGAAGTAACCTCATTCCTCCAGCCTGTCCTGTGAAATCCCCTAGTTCCTCGGCCCACCTGGCCAGGAAACACTTGAGGCTTCATATGAGGCTGCTTGCTCAGCTGAATACCAAGAAATGCTCCCTGGACCAAGGGACCCTGGCACCGAAGTAGGGCAGGACTGTGTACACACTCCGGGGCCTTGCCTTCTCTTCCTGCATCTCACTCACTGGAAGGCACCACTGAGACCCTGGGGTCAGGCAAAGATGGAGTAAAGGAAGTCCAGAGAACATCTGGGACTCTTGGGGGGAGGGGTTGGGCCCCATCCCCCCAAGACCACCCTGGGGACTTGAGGGACAGTCAAGTTTCCAGTAAACTCTCCAACTCCAGAAGAAGCCCAGCTGGGCCAGGGTCAGTGGTGGGAAGCGCCTACCCCGTGTTCTAATCCTGGACCTGGGAGTGGAGGAAGGAGAGGTGAGGACAGGGATGCCGGGCAGCAGGCCAGGTGTTCAAAAGCACAATCTGGTTCTGATGTTCTCTTTTGCAAACGCAGAGCCTGGAGCTCAGGACGACGGTTCCCAGCAGCATCACCCCCTCCGCTGCTTTCTTTAATAACAAAGGGTCGTCCCTGCCAAGCAATAACTTTCTTGCCTTGTCTCCTACAGGGAAACCAATGAAAAGCGTGCTGGCCGTGGCTCTCCTTGTCATTTTCCAGGTGAGATTTCCTACCAGGGAACGCTCTGTTCCCTCCCCGACTCTCCCCTCCCAAGCCAGGAGTGCTGTTGGAGAAGCTGGTCATTTGCTAGAAAGAAATAAAAGGCCCAGACAAAAACCCACCTGCCATTCATTAAGCTGATGACCACCCTCCTCTCCATCTGTTGAGCAACCCTCCCCTCCCCTCCCCCCACGAGTCCCAGATGTTCTCTGGACTTCCTTTATTCCATCTAAATTAAAATATGGGGTGAAGTTATTTACCACCACCTTCCCTACCCCACCTCCAGTCTCCCCACCCAAGAAACTCGGATTGAGCTCTTGGAGAGAGAAGAACCGCAAAACTTTCTTCTCCCACTGGTTCTGCACAGGATCCCTGTCCTCACCTGGTTTTGCACATATGTGCACACAGGGAAGATGCCACGTGTGAGCAGAGAAAAGAAACTTTGGTCTGGTGACCCAGCTACTATTCTATCCCCCTCTCCCTTCAGTCCAAGGCTCCCCTAGAAGCCCCACTCTCTGTCATGAAACTGAGACCCATCTGGCCCTGCTGTGAGGATGGGGAAGAAAGATGGGGCCCAGACAATGTGGGGGAGGGTGGATGGAGCAAGCACCCCACAGGGGCCTGAACTCTGCAGGAGCAAAGATCCCCAACTTGCAGGTTTCCATTCCTCAGTCCCACTTGATGGCAGAAGATGCACCCCGTCAAGGGCCAGAGTCAGGAAACTCCTTGCGTTCGATCCGATCGTTTCCCCTGTTGGTCGGGGTGGGAGCGCTCTAGGGCTTGGGGAACAGCCGGCTCCTCCGAGGCCACTCTGGAGAGGCCGTGCTTCAGAACTGGGCTCTTCCCCAGGTCTGGTGGCCAGAGGGGAAGCTTTCCAGGAGCTCAGGCCAGAGGCAGGCCCCAAGCTGGGCACTGTTCCCAAAACCCCATCCCAAAGGCCCCCCGGAGCTTGGACGGCAGCCCTCAACCTGGCCCCCTTCCCCATCTCTACTGCCTCCCTCCCTCTGCCCTGTGCTGCTGGCTGGAAGGCTGGGGAGGGGATGAAGACAGCTGTGGCTCATTCTTCTCTTTCTGGGGAGGGGTGCGGGGGGGGGGTGCGGGAGGAGGCTCAGACAGGCAGGATGTGGTGAGGCTGTGGGCTGCAGAGGCATCAAGGCTGCAGGGGGGTTGTAGAGCAGGAGGACTGGGTGGGGGAGCACGCTTCACAGAGGCTGTGAGTACGACCCACCGTCCAAAAGGACTGAACCAACCCCCTTAAGCCTAGGGATCCTGGACCTAAGGCCTTGTGTCTTCCTCTGGGTGGGCCAAAGGCAGCCAGCTTCCTCCAGGACCCCCAGGCTGCAGCCACGCCAGGAGAGGGGAAAGGGGTTGCCACTGAGTTTCCTTCTCAAGCTAGCAGTGCCTAAAGAAAAGCTCCTGGACACCATTTCACCCTCTCCTGTCCTCATCCCTGGACAGTGATGAATGCAGAATGTGGATTGTCATTGAACTGCTAAGAGCCCGGTTCCCTGAGGAAGAACCAGGAGTTTCCTGAGGCCGTTCTTCTAGAGCAGGGCCATCTATCATTGTGCACAGCGGCACTTGTGCCCCCTCCTTCATTGATAAAATCACGGCAGGCTGCTGAACCTTCACCCTGTCCTGCAGACAGGCTAAAAAAAGCCCAGAGCAGCTGAGCCCTGCTGATTGGGATCTGTCTGCCGGAAGAGAGAGAGGCAGAGAGGTGGGGGGGAGAGTGGGAGCACAGAGGGAGAGTGGGAGAAGAAAGTCACACTTCCTTCCAGGGGCACAGCTGCCCACGACTCAGCCACAGCTGAGGAGCACTCCCCCCACCGGGCCCTGTCATCCAGTCATCGACTCACAGAGCTCAGTGCCCTTGGGCACGCGTTGCCTGAGCTCCTGCCAGAGTGCTAGCGGACACCAAGAATACATAAACGTCTCCAGGTTGCTCACCACCCGGGATCACAGCCTTCTGCCCCAAACCTGGGGCTTCTTGTCCTCTTAACAGGAGTTTTGCCGCCTTCTCACAGCAGGTGCTCCTCAACCTTGACCCCAGGGTGGACTTTTCCCTCGAAATCCGAGGCATTTTAAAGGCCCCCTGGAAAACTCCACCAGGTTCTAAAGGAGGCTCCAGAAGAAAGACACACACACACACACACACACACACACCCCAACCTCACAGAGTTTTCAGGGGACAAAATAAAACTGTAAACATGAAAGGGTCCAAGAACCTGGGCTAGGTGCCTCACCACTAGCATGTGCAAGAGATAGGATTCACCTCCATTTCACAGTCAGGAAAACTGAGGCTTAGTGAGAGGAAGTGCCTTTAACCAGTTCGAGGCTCATTGGACCCCAAGGCCGCGACTATTTCCAGCCCACTGTTTACACATGTGAGGCTGAGTGTCTCAGAATTGGCAAAATCAGACCCTTGATCCTGATTGGTAGAAATCTAGAATCCTGGGCCCCGCCCAGCTCACCAAATTAGGGTATACCTTTGTTTTGGGGTTTGGTTTGGTTTGGGTTTTGTATCAGGGAGTGAATCCAAGGGCACTCAGCCACACTGAGCCAGCCACACTGAGCCACGTCCCCAGCTCTTCTTCTTTTTTTTTTTATTTTGAGACAGGCCTCACTACACTGCAACAGCCAGTTGCTGAGGTTGGCCTTGAACCTTCGATCCTCCTGCCTCAGCGTCCCAAGCCGCTGGGATTACAGGCATGTGCCACCATGCCAGACAGGATAGACATTTTAACAAGATCCCTAGGTAACTCATATGCATGTTAAAGTTTGAGATGCAGTGATTTCAAACCAAAGAAGTGCCTGGAGAGTTTAGGAAAAATACAGATTCCTAGGTCCCATTCCCTGAGATGCTGGTTCTCAGTTAAGGTCTGAAAATTTGTGTTTCTATCTTGTTCCAGGAGAGGCTGATGACAGTCCACACTTTGAAACCACTGCTCTAAGATAAATCCCAGCCAGATTTGGACCCACCTCACTAAAACTGAACTGTTTTCCCTTATTTCCTTCCCCACAGGTGTGCTTGTGCCAAGATGAAGTCACAGATGATTACATCGGGGACAACACCACGGTGGACTACACCTTGTACGAGTCTTTGTGCTCCAAGAAAGATGTGCGGAACTTTAAGGCCTGGTTCCTCCCCGCCATGTACTCAGTCATCTGCTTCGTGGGCCTGGTGGGCAATGGGCTGGTGGTGTCCACCTACATCTATTTCAAGCGGCTCAAGACCATGACAGATACCTACCTGCTCAACTTGGCCATGGCAGACATCCTCTTCCTCCTGACTCTTCCCTTCTGGGCCTACAGTGCAGCCAAGTCCTGGATCTTCGGTATCGACTTCTGCAAGTTCATCTTTGGTATCTACAAAATAAGCTTCTTCAGCGGTATGCTGCTGCTGCTTTGTATCAGCATCGACCGCTATGTAGCCATCGTCCAGGCTGTGTGTGCCCACCGCCACCGCGCCCGCGTGCTTCTCATCAGCAAGCTGTCTTGTGTGGGCATCTGGATGCTGGCCACGTTGCTTTCCGTCCCAGAGCTGCTCTACAGCGGCATCCAGAGGAGCAGCAGCGAGCAAGCCTGGCGATGCTCTCTCATCACCGAGCGTGTGGAGGCTTTGATCACCATCCAGGTGGCCCAGATGGTGATTGGCTTCCTGGTGCCCCTGCTGGCCATGAGCTTCTGCTACCTTGTCATCATCCGCACCCTGCTCCAGGCGCGCAACTTCGAGCGCAACAAGGCCATCAAGGTGATCATTGCCGTGGTTGTAGTCTTCATCATCTTCCAGTTGCCCTACAATGGGGTGATCCTGGCCCAGACGGTGGCCAATTTCAACATCACCAGCAGCACCTGCGAGCTCAGCAAGCAACTCAACATCGCCTATGATGTCACCTACAGCATGGCCTGCGTCCGGTGCTGCGTCAACCCTTTCCTGTACGCCTTCATTGGTGTCAAGTTCCGCAACGACCTCTTCAAGCTCTTTAAGGACCTGGGCTGCCTCAGCCAGGAGCAGCTCCGACAGTGGTCTTCCTGTCGGCACACGCGGCATACCTCTATGAGCATGGAGGCCGAGACCACCACCACCTTCTCTCCATAGGCAGCTCCTCTGCCCAGGGGAGAGGGACTTCTCCCAGGGCCTAGGGGTCAGAGAGCAGATTCAAGACACCCATCCAAAAGCTGCTGAACGAAAAGCAGTTCTGGCCATTGAAGTTGACCTCAGCGTAAAAACCAAGAGTCCCAAGAGACAGCTTGACCCCAACACTAGCTACCTCAACCAAGCCTGCCAATAAAGCTGTTGTCCCCAAACCAGACATCAAAAGTGAAAGTGGCGAAACCATCTGCCCCTCGTGAGCAATAGTGAAGGAGACGGGACTGATGGTGGCAGGGGCTGCTGAGTCCCCTGAATGAACCTTCTTCTCAGCTAGAAAGAAGCCATCCCAGAGACTCAAGGGCAGAGGCCAGGCCTTCCAGAAAATAAGACTCTGTCTCCAAGACCAAGATTTTGGCGAAGCTTCTTAGCCTGGTGAGAAAGGGGACAGGTCAAACCAACTCTGTGAGTCCCCTCCTCCATCTCTCTTTTCCACTGTCAGCAAGGCAACCTCCTAACTGCCCCGAGAGCATGTCTGCCCTTCCCCTGCCACCAACAAGGAAAGGTGGTGTTCCCTGCAGGCCAGGCCGGCTGCCCCAGCCTGACCAAGCCACTTTCCCAGCCAAGCTCTGCAGCAGCGATGACATAAGGTCAGGTCTCAGCTCCACGAGGATGAGAGGGGAGGACAGAAAGGTTGGAGACCAGAGAGGGTGACAGTGCTGGCTGCCAGATGAAAACTGTCCTGCTCTTCAATTCATTAAGAGAGCAAATAAAACTTTGCTTTGAGGAAACGACAGCTTTGAAAGAAAGAGGCTAAACATTCTTTTGTAAATGGCAGATGAGTGTGTTCTTTTGCAATGTCCCACACCCCACCTGACCGCCCCATCCCCCTCCTCCCCATCCTCATTTCTCAGAGAAGCTCAGAAACATGAGAACACTGAGCTGTGCTCTGAGCTCATCCAGTGACAGCAGCCCAAGAAGCTGAGAGAGGGTTGAAGGAGGATAAGGACAGGATGTCCATCTTGTGAACGCCCTTCCAGAGAGCAGGAGATGGAACCAAGCCTGTGCAGTCACCAGTGAACCAGAGACTCCAATCTGAGAGACCACATTGTTCCAGTAACTTCTCTGCCTGAGAACTATCTTGACCCTCAGCTGGATCTGCCCTGTGCCAGCTCAGCCTGGAACTAGAGCCCTGACCCTTGTCAGGCCCCAAACTTGTGTTTGGAGGGAGGGCTTTACCCTGGGCTCAGTGGTCACAGAGTCTAGAACGAGGCTGATGAGACAGGCTGGATGGGACCCTTCGCTGGGTGCTTAAAATCTGGGACCACCCAGGACGCTCCCTACGGGCCACTTGTTGCAACGGTCCTCCGTGGCATGTGTCTTGATCCACTCTGAATGCAGCGCTAAACTCCAGTCTGGGTCATTGTTAAATAGTAGAAAAGTGTTCCTCACAGTTCTGGAGGCTGGACAAAGGGCCTAAAGGGCACAGCAGGTTCCCGTTAGCTCTTTTATAAGGTCATTAATCCCATTCATGGGGCTCTGATAACCTCCCCCTCATCGGGACTCTCCCAGTAATGCCACTACTTTGGGGTTCCAACACATGGGTGGCAAAAGGACACACATTCAAACCACAGAGGTGTAGGTGTTCACTGCAGAGGATGGGAGGGAAGAACAGATGCTGCCCCATGCACAAACCAGGGGTCCATGTCACTGGTAGCCTGGGCCCACCCGGAATCCTGACTTCTCCAAACCAAAGAAATCAGTCCAACCTGTGAGGTGTAGGATGTATGTTAAAGGCCCAGCATGCACATGGCTCTGGGTCCCAGGGGGCATCCGAGGGAGGGTTGAGACCTTGGCACAAAAGGTGAACCCACAGATTTTCCCAAGCCAAAAGCGCCTCCACTGGAAATGGAGCCTGCCTGGCAATGACGCCCATTCTCTGATCTCGTAACCACATAACATTACCCTCCTCCGCAGGACGCATGGGGCTGGGAGGTTTCTAACACGATTTGTCAGGCTGCCTCCAAGCCGGGAACTGGCGCCTGACAGGAATGAGGCTGGCACAGGGGGCAGTCAGCATGCAGGCATGCAGCGGTGTCCGCGGCAACGGCATCAAATATTAAAGGTGCAGCCGCAACCGAGTGTGCGTGCGACCGTGGGATGAGAAGGCGATGCCATTGTGCAAGTGTGTCCCCAAGGGGAACCTGCCCGAGCGTGTGTGGGGGTGTATATCCTAATGAGGTTAGTTACAGATGGGAAAACAGCCCTCAGTTCCTGCAGGGAGGAATGTAACAAGAGCCATCACGGAAAAGGAAGCCCAGCCAGCCCCACAAACACGCCACCCCAACTTCAAATACATTTTTCTAGAATAACTGGACGTCTCCAAATATTTACAGAGACAACAAAACCCCCAGCCACGTTAAATCCCCAAACTGCTGTGTCTCAGAAATTGAGACCCCAGCCCCATGTGGGTCCAAACCCCACTCCCTTACCCAGGGCTCTCGTGAGCCTACCTTGTGTTGGGGGGTAACCCCTGGGAAAAAGGAAAGGACCACCCAGGGCTTCTCTCTCTCTCTCTCTCTCTCTCTCTCTCTCTCTCTCTCTCCCCCTCTTCTTCTGTTTCATACAGCTATCCTGCCTTCCTAGGTTCACGGCCCCCAGGGTCCTTCTACGGTTTCCTGAAGTTTGCCTTCATTCCAGCCCCTTGTCCCCCTCACCCTCCCTGGCTACAGCCACAGGCCAAGTCCAAGGCATTCCCAGGTCATGGAGCTGCCCTTTCAGCTAGAAGCACCCCGTCTCTTTATCACAGCTTCATAGAGCTGGAAGGGACCTCAACATTCGGCAGGCCAACCCTCATCACTCTCTAGATGGTGAAACTGAGGCCCAGAGGGAGGGGCTGACATTCCAGGAGAGATATCACAGCTCAGGGAGATTGCTTAAACTCACTTTGGGAGCTCGAGAGTCTGGCAGGACTGCCAGAGGGTGGGGGGAGCCGAGGTTCCGGAGCCCAGCCAACTTCAAATCTCATCTCTATTGCTCCCCATCTGTGTGACCTTCAGCTGTTGCTCAACTGCTCTGAGTCTCAGATTTCTCAGCTGCAAAATGGACAAGAATTGGGTAAACATGTAGCACAGTGCCCGGAATGTTGAGCGTGGTGGTGGGGAGCTCAGACTCTTGCAGCCAGTCTGGTTTGAATCCCAGCTGCACTGCTTGGGCTGGTAACTTAGCCCCTCCGTGCCTTGTTTTCCTAATCTGTATAATGGGATTATTAGTAGTATTGACCTCCTAGGGTTGTGATGTGAAATAAATTATTCATATAAATAAAATGTTGTTGGGTGTCACTTAGGAACATTTAAGAAATGGCAGCTTAAAAAAAAAAAAAGAATGCTGCTAACCTCGAGGTAACCAAGTTCAATCCTTAGCCCAATTTCCAATCTCATACAATTAATCACAATTTTGGGATTAGTAGTCTGGCCTTCCCACCAAGCAGTCCAGGTGAGACAAACAAGCTTACCTGAGGTCTATCAGAAGCTCTTGGCAACACTAGACCTGAAACCCAGTTTCCTAAAGGTCCCATCCAGAGCACATCCCACAAGAACTAGCAGCACTAGCTCCATCATTCCCACTACCTGTGATATGCCTCGTACTTCCTGGCAGGCACCCTTCCTTAAGGAAAACCTCTCTCACCCCCTTAAATAGTTCCTGTCCTTGCTGTGGAGTCTGAGAAAATGAATGGAATATGGCAGCAGACCCAAAGGAAATCAGGCAACGGATTCCCCACCTGGTGCTGGGGAATGGAACCCAGGGCCTCATGCACGCTGGGCAAGCACTCAACTACCAAGCTACCCCTGATCTTAAGAAAGGAAGTGAGGCTATCTTCCCCAAAACTTAGGTACTTGGTTGCATTTCTGTGTTGAGGGGTACATGGAAGGAAGGAAACAGCCCTTGGAGATGGATGGGAGCTTAAGCCAAAGGAGATGAGGGAGGGAAGTGATTCTAAGTGGGACAGGTGGGGCAGGGGTGGGTCTAGGGAATATATGCTGGGACCCCAACGTGGAGAGTGTCTTCAGCGGGTCAGTGGATGTCCCTGTGTACACACATGCATGTGCACATGCTCACTCGCGCATAATTTCCCCAGGCCTCCCAATCCCAGGGGGGGAAACAGGGGGATACACAGGTGGGCCCGTGGCCTTTTCTGCAGAGAGAAGGGTCAGAAATAGCCGAGTTTCCCAGTCTGAGCCCCTAGAAAGCCTCAGGGGGAAGAAATAAGTACCCTCTCCCTCAACTCAAAAAAGCAGCGCTGTCAGGCATCAAAACAATGAACGTCCAGCCCCCACTCCATGGGTGCAGATGCCTGAAGGGGCCCAGCTACCCTGTGGTCATCCCAGAGTGGCTGTGCCAGTTCCAGGGCCCAGGCAGACTCACACAAGGGCTCTGCCTGCAGAAAAGACTCCTGGCCAGAGCTGCTTAACCCATCCTTGGCCCTGCAGCTGGCCCTGCCCAAACTCAGAAACAAGAGAATGTGAATTCCCCTCGGGCTCCTCTCTCTGGGTTGGTGAGTGACCAAATTCAGACATCTCTGTTGTCAAGTCCTTCCTCTCCCGAGGGTGCTTCAGGGATGGCTATAATCTTACTTTGCTCTATTGTCCACAAATCCCAGGGGCTTGGCTGGCAGGGCTGTTCTAAGTGTCACACACAGTTTGACCTCCAGGTTCTCAGCTCAGGGTAAATAAGCACCTCCCTGCACAGTCTGGGAGGGGTCAGCCTGGCCAGGTCCTTTCTGGCTCCATTCCCTTTGAGGCAATAGGTCCTGAGGACAGATGCCCAAGTCCACTAGACCGAGGGCAGGTAAAGCAACTCCCCGCCCTGAAGTCCTCTGGAGCCCATGTCAGAGCCTGCCTAGGACAGACAAGTTTATATTTGTTCTGGGTAAATATCTGACATTATGACGTTCAGCAGATGCTGCTGATGACATGCCCCCAAACTCTTTCCCGATGTTTCAAAAGAGGTTGGAAACACGAGCACATTTGTCTTGTGGAGTTTATGCAACAGCACTCGGGTGACCAAAGCAGAAACAGGATCACATGCAAAGACTAAGTGGTGCCTTCCTCTTCCCAGGCCTGCAGGGGGTTTTCTGTGGCCTGGCTACTAAGGCCTGTGGTCAAGCCAGGCACTAGGGGGCCACCCTCATGGGAACCAGCTCTGCCTCCCACGCAGCAGCTTGGGCGTCCTCTCCCAAGCTGACTCCTGCACTCACCATCTTGCCTGCACTAGCACCTCTGTCCACCACTGCCCTGCTCCCCACTCTGGTTCAAGGTGGCTCAGCTGCCTGGGGGTGCTGTTGCAAACCTCTGGGCCCTGGGGGAAGGGAATGGGGAGAATGATGGTGAATCATGCCTGTTCTGCTCCAAGTTGCCGTCTCCAGCACCCCAGCACACCCGCCAGAGTCAGCCAGTCTGAGCTGACTGTGGACTGCGGGAGCTTATGAGCTTCTATTGCAAGATCAGAAGCTGGGAGGCAGAGGGTGGGGTTCAGTGGAGGGGGTTGCAGGAGGCTTTCAGAAGTGGAGGGCGATGAACCAGAAAAGGAGACAGGCTGGCATTTACTGAGTACCTGTGAGATGCCAAGGACTACTGGCTACACCTCCTCCCACTGAATTCTTACAAGATCAAGTAAGGAAACCGAGGTTGGACTGTGTCATTTACCCATGGCAACACACTTAGCAACTTTATTAAGATTGTATTCTCAGCTAGGCGTGGTGGCGCACACCTGTGATCCCAGTGACTTGGGAGGCTAAGGCCAAGAATCTCAAACTCTAGGCCAGCCTGGGCCACTGAGCAAGACCCTTAGCAATTTAGCAAGACTGTCTCCAAATAAAAATAAAAATGGCTGGGGACATAGCTCAGTCGTAGAATGCCCCTGGAATCAATCACCAGTAGCAAAAAAAAAAAAAAAAAATTGTATTCTGTACTTCATACTGTACTAAGTAAGCCTCAGTATCTTATCTCATCCGATCCTCACAACAACCTACTAGAATCCCATTTTACAGATGAGGAAAGTGAGACTCAGAGAGGGTAAGTAACTTTCCTAATGTCACGCAACTAGTAAGTGATAAAGCTACGAAGTGACTTCAACCAGTTCTAGCTGGCCTCCAAAGTCCTTGCTTTTGCCACCTTACCACAATGTTCATCTAAATAGCTGTTGATTGATGACTATATATTTCTGGAGCCCTATTTAGAGCCAGGCATTGTTCTAGGCAGTCAACATCTCTCAAAACCTGCTGGATGTGGCTCTGATCTGGGAGAAGGTGAATCAAATAACAAAGACATAACCCTCTTCTGGGGAGGGGTGTTGTCCCCCACAGATGGGCAGCGACTGGGTCTTTTCCACCGCCCTGCTTCTCACACAGGCTTCCTCCTGAGCCCTCCAGGGCTGTACATCGCCTGGGAGTTGCTGGCCAACATGGGCTGGTCGCCCACCCTCTCTGGGCCTCCATCTCCTCAGTCATAGAAGTGGTGCTGGGTCAGATACTTTCCATCCACCCCCCTCCAGCTCTGACGAGCTACTGGTGCCTTGTCTGGGTGGGGTGGGGGCCCAGCGCTCAGCTGGGCAGGGCTCTGGGCACGTTGATGCCTGGAAGAGGTGCAGGGTGAGTGGGGGAGGGGCTGAGGAAGCTGCTCCACCCCCAGCTGTGGTTTCTGGTGGGGCCACCAGTGGCAGCAGGTGGAGGGAAGTGTTTGTCACCCTTTCCAACAAAGGCAGTCAAACAAAAGCCTCCCAGGGCACGATGGGAACAAGCCATAAAGGCGCCAAAAATAAAACACACCTTTCCTTTGATAGGCACCAGCTGCTGAGGAGGCCTACCCTCAGGAGTGTGAGAAAAGGGTTCAGATTTCATGCCTGAGCACACTCGCAGGCTCACGCACCCACACACATATGAGTAGGACACTTGAACCGGGACTGGCTACATGGGTTGAGACCTGTTCAGACACACAGGGGCCCACACTCAATAAGAGCCCAGGCTAGGTTGAAGGTTTTGAAATTCTTAACACTTTTGAAATAAGGAGACCGAATTTTCATTTTGCAGGAGACCAGGCCCTGCAAATTATGGAGCTAGGCTGGTCCTGCAGGTATGCACCTATAAGTAGGAACTTTTGTATTATGCTTAAGAAGCACACGCACCGTGATACACAGAGTGCATACACCACACACGCGTGCAGAAGTACGAACACGTGCACATGCACACAGCACCCACGTGTACAGCAGTAGCCCCCTCACATACATGCTGTAGCACACGCATGATTGCCCCAAAAGGGCATGGACGCAAGCAGTGCTCAGACTCATGAGCAGCCCACCTGCAGCCCAATCACACCATTTGATTGTTTTAGCCTTGGAGGCAGCAGAACAGGACCCTGGGAAGAGCATGAGGGAAACAGACTCATTCATCTACCCAAGACATCCCCCACACCTCAAGCAGGCTTCACTCATGGGCCTTGAGATCTCCAACCCAACCCAGCAATAGAGACCAGAAGGAAAGAAAGAGCTTGGGAAGTTGAGGAATGGAGAGAAAGAAGGCAGGGTGTGGGGTAGAGAGAGACGCTGCAAGAAAGAACAGGTAGGGCAGGAACTGAGTCTCCAGGTGAGTTAGCCCTGGAGAGATCCCATAAGATCTTAGAAGGTCTTGGACCCAAAGAAGCAATGTTCCTGTCCTCCCCCACAGGCACACCCTCAGAGAGGCAGTCCAAAGATCCCCACCTCCACTTAACTAGTTAGGTGGCCTTGAGCATGCCTCTTGACTTGCCTAACCTCAGCCTGTTCCTCCGTGGAATGAGAAAATACCATCGGCACTGCACTGTGGCCTGGTCTCCTGGATTCTCCCAGCATTCACCAGCCTGTCTCCTCCTTAGACTTTGCAATCTGATTCTTGGTTCAGAAACTCCAGACCCCTTCATTAACAGCAGACGCTCAGAATGTGTTTATTTCTTGTCTTCTCCCCTTACCTCCCAGCCAGATGTGAACACAGGAGGTAAATTTGGTTCATGGCCCACACTCCCTTTGGGGACCTTCATTGTTGGCTTCTTTTGATCCCACAGCCCCTGCTCCAAGCCAAGCAGGCCCCCTAGGCCTGGATCTTTTCCTTTTTCCTCTACCCTGTAACCTAACCCTGACCTTTCCTGTGCAAAACTGTTTCATGCTCTGTTCCTTCCCTGAACATTCAACATTCAGCACTTAAGGAATGATCCAGAAAAACAAATCTGTTCTAAGGCGCATGCCATCATGCCTTGGTCCAACCACAGTCACCTACAGAGAAGGGAAGAAAGGTCAACTGAGTGGCCACGTAGTGAAGCCAGAATTAGACAGGCAGTTAATATAGATAGGTAAATCGAGGCAGGCACTCTACCAACTGAGCTACATCCCCAGCCCCTCATTAGAATACTTAAAAGAGCATAGATCACTCATATCTCTGAATTTTTTCCCTGTCAACTTACTGAGGCATTAAAGGGTGAAATGACTTGGGTGAGTGAAAGAATTGGGCCTGTGATCTTTCTGATATGTACCCTCCAGGAGATCAAATATAGCATGGTCCATGTACCGCGCCCCCACCCCGCCCACAGCCCCCAACCCATCTCCTCAGCCTACAGCTGGTTCCCATTCCCCAGGGGTGGGAAGCAGCCAGAAAGTTGGAGGCCAGCCAGGGAGGGAGGTCTGGTCACCAGGTGCCCCTTGACAGGGAGGAGGGGGCAAAGCAAAGCATCTGGGATCCCAATTCCCATGCTGGTTTTGCCGTCTATCATCCATGTGTCCTCCACAAGTGAAGCCAGAATTAGACAGGCAGTCAGTATAGATAGGTAAATCAAGTCAGGTCGGATCAAGGAGGCCAATTTTGAGTAAGTCCGGGAAGTTGGAGACTGTCCCCAGAGGGATTGAATGTTAATTCCTTCAGAGCCCTTCCTCCACCCTTTTCAAGAACCTGCCCCCCCATCTGTTGCTAAGGTAACCTGTCCCAGGAATTGCCCCTCCCTACAGGGAGCTATATAAGGTTGCTAATTAATGTGTCTAGGGCTGCACCATCCTGCCCTTCCTCCTTCAGCCCACCTGTTTCCCACCTTTTACCCACCCCACCAAGCATTCCTGGGCCTAGTCATGTATGCAGGAAGGAGAAAGGGGAAGAAGGCAGGAGAAGAAAGGAAGCCTGGGACATATAAAAAGGGCAGAACGCCTCGCTTCTTGGGATACCAGGGTCCAGCTATGGCCCCTTTCTTCCTCCCAGGAGAAGTCTGTTACCCCTTCCTAAATAAACCCTGCTTTATATGCTTGCCTCGGTGTGCTTCTCCAATGTTCAAACTTCAACATGTGGGGGTAACAGAGCAGATAACCACCGATAACCGGTGGTATCTTAAATACCTTCCTCTGTTCAGCCTATTTCCCCATTCGAAGTCCAGTTAATAATTTAGAGAATTTCATTAAATAAGGTCGTGGATGTAGAGCTCTTAGTAAAGTGTAAAGTGGTGGAAAGGGTAAGAACAGACACCCCTCCATAACCTAATGGGACTAATCACCTCCCCTGTGGGTACCTTGCCTGAGAGTTTCGGGGTCATCATTCCTAAGAGATGTGAGAATTAGCCCCTTTGACATAGTAGGGCAGAGGTCACTTGTTTTGGTTACAGAGTGAGGGCAGTAGCATGGCTGAGTCCAGGTGCTCCCAAATCACCGGACAGTGGCAGGTCTCCAGGGCACCCTGATCTGACCACATCTCCTTCCAGGGCTAGAGGCTTCAGGCACTAGATTTAGCAGGTACAGAACAACTTCTGATTGGTTGGCCTACCCCAGGATTGGGCACATCATAGATCAAAAAAAGAAAAAAAAATAGTTTGTGGAATAAATGTAAGAATGGTGAATTTGGGATCTTCCTACACCACGGACTTAAAAAGCATATATCTATCCAAAAAACCCTGCATTGCAGAGACATGCCAAAGAGAAAGGGCCCTGCGAGGGAAGGCTAATAGTAAGGGCATCCTTTCGGATGCTGTCCTGGAAGGGTCCCAGATGGTAAACAGTCGACCTTCTAATGTTGACCCCATCCCCCCAAGCACAGGGTCCCAGGCTCTGACGCAGGCACCTCTGCAAATAGATGCTGTTTCCATGGGAACTGAAACCCCAGTTTGTTTTTCCCTCCCAGGCACTCTGTAATTTCCAGCACAACGCAACGTCAGCCTCGCAACCTCGTGGCAAGCCGCTCCTCCGGGGCTGTGTCCAGCACAAGGCAGCGGAGCTGACCTAGAGAGGTCATCCCGAGCTGTCCTCCCAAAAGGGCCTCCGAGGCCAAGGCCACCAGCCCCTGCTTCCACTCTGCCGGGAGGCTGCCCAGAGGTGGGCGGGGCCACAGAACCTCCTTGAACCTCCTTGAACCTCCCCAAGGGAGGCCTGAGAGGCGGGAGGCGGGGCGTGTGTGTGTTTGGGGGGGAGACAGGAGCTCATTTCCAGGAAGAAGTGGGAGGGAAGGAGAAGGTCTCAGTCTGGCAGCCCTGCCCCAGGGAAGGCGCTGGCGATGGGTAACAGATGATTTCTGGCTGCAGGGGGAGGTTGCGCGCTCAGCAATTGGATCGTCAGCCTCCATTGTCTGAGACCGCGAGAAAACCAAGAAACAGCCAGATCACCTCGAAACCTAAATCAGAGCCTAAAAGGACTTGGGGTGGGGGGCAACGGGTGGAACTGGTGGTCAGGACGATGGTGCACTTTAAGAACAGGGTGAGAAGAGGGCAGAAGGGGCCACCCATGCAGAGGACGTTGCTGCTCCTGCCCCTCCCCCCCCACACACACATTTTAAGCTTAGGCCTGGGAAGGCAGGTCCTCCCCCAATTCCACTTGGAGATGACAGAGGCCCCCACTGACACTTTAACTGCAGGCGACAGTTAAGAGCCATGTGACAGACCCAGAGCCAAAGGAGCCAGCTAAGCCCACCCTGATTTCTGACCCAGGCAGAGGCTGCAGGTTCGGTGACCTGCTTCCACCCCAAGGGCAACAGCTAAACTTTCTCTTCAGCTGGAGGGGGGGGGCGTGGCCCAGGTGCCCTCAGGGACCCCAGAAGGGGAATTCTGAGGTCAGGGTGGGAATTGGGATGCCTTTTAACTAGCTCCTTCACACTCCATCTCTCCACCCTCCCTCCCCCCCTCCTTCAGCCACTTGGGCAGTGACAATAACACCTACTCTCCCGCTTTCCAGGCCTGTGGGCGAGGTGAGGACATCAGTGTGAAAGTGCTCAGTGGCGGAGCCCTTGCTGTTGTTGTTATTATTACCTGTGGGAGAGTCCCATCCCCGATTTAACCCCAGAACTTTCCACACTTCCCACCCCCTGCGGTGCCAGGAGCCCCAGGGCAAGGCAGCCACTTTTCTTCAACCACAATCGTATTTCTCAACAGCATCCTCCAGCGGAGGCTGCACACCCAGGCAAATAGCCCTGAGGGAAGAGAAAGGAACGTGAGAGGGATGCTCGAAGGGAACAGGGTGTGTGGTCGGAAGCGTCCCCTCCCCAGATTGGCAACTGTTTCTACTACTTTCTGGGGACCCCATAGCCTGGTGGCTCCAGACTTCAGGCCTCATGCTCAGTCAGGGCACCTTTGGCCACCTACCCACTGCACCCTGTGGTTAATGACAACAAACCACTGACCTGATTTTCTCTAAGAAGAAAAGATAATAGGGCACCTTTGTGAGCATGCAGGCCCATGCTCATGTGCTCTCTCTCTCTCTCTCTCTCTCTCTCTCACACACACACACACACACACACACACACACACACAATGGAAACTTTCTCTGTCTCCTTGACAGGAACTCAGCCCTGAGAAGGAGCTTCCTCCTGTACAAAGCTGAGTGTTTACCTGCAGTCAGTCAGTCGGAGGCCAGGGTTCTCAGAGCCCTCACTACAGGGGCACTGCAGCCAGGGGACAGTGCCTCAGGCATTCTAAGTCTGCTTTCCCCACTGGGCCACTGGCTCTGTTGGGCATCAAGAAAGAAATCATAAAACCCTCAACCCCTCAAAGGGCCTGAGAGGTGGATCTGTTTGCCAAATAAACCAGTGTCTGCCATCCCCAATCTTTCTTCAAACTTGGTGTCCCTAGGGCCTCAAAAGCACCTTAGGGCAAGATTCTGATGAGGTGCTTTTGCAGTAAGTTCTCGAGGGCTGGTAACTGCTTTTATTTTTAATCACCATCAAAGGGTGCCTGCTTTCTCCTGCTGGGCTGGGACAGCACCTGGAGAGGTGACTGAATGCGCTTAGCCTCCCTGGCCCCTGCCCAACTCCTGCTCTTAGAGACGCACAAAATGTCAAAGCCAAAGGAACCCCAGAAGTCACAGCAAGAAAGTGTCTTGCTGAGAGTCTTTGGCCTCCCACTCCCAGTTACCCACCCTCACTCCACCGCACACAGTGGCATTCCCAGGGAGCTGGTACACAATGCAGTTCCCCCAGCCCCGAGGCCTGCAGGACCAGTTGCTGCAGCTTAATAACCCCAGGTGATTCCAAGTGCAACAAGGCTGAGGCCCACTGCTACTCCCCCACACTGTGCACAGCCCAGGCCTAGGCACCTAAGAGCTATGTCGGCCAGCTGTGCCCAAGAGGGACTACAGCCTGCCCCTCATGGCCTCCACTGCCTTTTCCCTCCAGCCAAAAGAGCCCAAAGGGTCCAATGAAGTTGTTGCGGTCAAAACCTCAGTCCTAGGCTGAGTTGGTAGAGTGCTTGCCTCGCATGCACAAGGCCCTGGGTTCGATCCCCAGCAACACCACCACACACACACACACACAAAATTTTTTTTAAAAAATTAAAAAAAATAAAAACCAAAACCACCCTCAGTCCTAGCTGCCTGTGTTGAAGGGCAGGATTCAACAGCCCCTACTGTGTGTGGTGATGGTCCACATCCTATCCTCCCTTCCAAGGCCACCTGTGCACCCCTTCCAGACTTTGCCTTTCTTGGAGCACAGAAGCAGTGATGGGCAGCAAGCCACCTGCTCAGTCTCATTTTGTCTGGCCTAAACTTTAAGTCTACCCACCCTCTAGGAGCTTATGGTGGTCACAGACCCTGTGTACCCAGTCCTGCCCTGCCCCGCCCCTTAGTTTGTGTTCTCTGGTTATCAATGTTCCAGATCCCCAAGGTTGGCTCCCTGACAAGAGCCCAAACATCGGGCCTCATTCCTGCAGCAGGCAGGCAGCGCTCAGCTGCGCTACAGGCACCACCCGGAGGGGAGCTGACTGGTTCTGAAGGCAGAGGCAGCTGTCAGAATCTGAAAGCCATTAACAGCTATCAACACCCCTGGGGTGCGAGTATCAATGATTCATTTATTGCTATTAACATTTTAGTGTGAATTAGCTACTGGCTTCTTCTCAATTGGCTGGCAGAGAGTGGGCTGGGACATTTGGACTGTTGAGTTTTGATAGGAGACAGTTCCCTTCCTTCCCTGCACCCTTCTCTAGCTAGCTGTTCCTGCCTGTCTCCATCTCAGTGGGACCCTAGGGATGCATACCTGAGGAGCCTGTCCTCCACGGGTGGGGTGTCAGTGCTGCATGGACCCCATTCCCATGGTGTGGGATTCGGAGGGTTCTGTGAGGAGGGAGGCTGCCTCCACCTGCAGACAGGTCTCGATTCTCAGAATTCTGCCCTCAAGGGAGGGCAGAATAAAAGGAAGAAAGGAGAAAATGGGTTAGGGTAAAGGGACATTGAAGGACCTGCTAATACATGTTGGTCCCTATGCTAACTCTGTAACCATTATTCCCGTTTTACAGTCGAGGAAACTGAGCCTGGAAGCGTTTAATAACACACCCAAGATCACCCCGTTGGTAAGCAGCATAGCCAAGATTGGTGTGATCCTCCCCCTACTGGCCAGGTCTAGAGAGTTGCAGCCAGTACATTTAGTGCCCTTCCAAGAGGTGGAGAGAGGTGGGTAGCTCAGACACACCCCTTCTGGTGGCAAATGAGCTCTGTCCTGCAGACCCTTCTCTGTTCTCTCTGCTCCCAGGGAAGGTCAACAAGCAGCCCTGAGAGCATCTGCTGATGACCTGGATTCCTGGCCCTGCTCTGGCGGTGTGACTGCGTAGGCCTGGACTTGAAGCCCCACCTCTTGGCCTCCCATAGGGTCTCATGCTAGGCCCACAGCCTCTGGGGCTGTATTGCTTCTGCCAGCCTGATAGAGCTGCACATGATGTGACAATAGCCAGAATGGCACAGACCCCAAGGCCTGAAGCATCCCTCCAGGTGGACAGGAGAGCAGGTGAAGGAGCCAGTTAGGCCTGAGAAGGGGTGGGGCTTCCCCCAAGCATTTCAAGCACTGGATGAACAGGTCAGGGGCAGCACCCCCCAGGCTGAGCTGTCCATGGGGACGAATGGTTGGCGCCCTCCTCCTCCCCGTCCCCATGCCAAGCCCAATTTTGAAGAAACTAGTATTTATTAAGCACAGCTATTGAGCAAACCAGGGACATTTTCTTATTTTGCCGGTGCTGTTATTCCATGTCCCACTGAGGAAACCAAGACCCAGAGAGGCTTATCAATGCGCCAGTTCCTGCAGTCAGGGCTGAGAGGTAAGCCCAGGTCATCTGGTTTCCTCCCCTTCACTCCAATACCACAGCCCTTTAAGTGAACTTGACTTGATTCTTGAAACCAGAAGTTCAACCTTTCTGCACCCAAGTCCCCCCCCCACCCTGATCCTTGATTATGTGCCATGCCCTGAAAGCTGCAGGGGTCTCACAACAGAGCAAAGGCATCTGGGAAGGCAAGTCCCAATAAAGGAGAGGCCAAGGCATACCTTGGGATCCCTTCCCTCAGCTTCTTTAGTTTCCCTAATAAAACCTGCATTTTCTTTCTTCTCCATCTTTTCTTCCCCCTGAAATACAACCCGAGCCATCAGAGTTCTGTGTCACCTGTCAGAATCCTATGTCTCTTTCAAGTACTATTATAAATGTCACTTCCTCCTAGTAATTTTTTTTTCTTTTGTGGTGGTGTTGCTGGGGATCGAACCCAGGGCCTTTTGCATGCGAGGCAAGTACTCTACCAACTGAGCTGTATCCCCAGCCCTCCTAGTAATATTTTAATATGAACTCCTTTTGTTCCTCACAGATCTGTGCCTCTTTGTGGCACTTCGCAGCGACTGGAGTTTCTAAGTACCATCTCATTCCTCCAGTGTACTATAAGCAGGTCTTGGCCTATCTCCCCTGGTGCCTGTCACAGTGCCAGATACATAGTAGGTGCCCAGCAGAGCCCAGTCGAACTGCCTTGCCAAAGCCCCTGTCTGAAGGTGGCTTTGACTCCTAGAGGACTGGGGTGGCTCAAGAGGAGACTCTGGCTTCCTGGGGTGAAGGGTGCTGGTGAGCAAGAACCCTGCCCTTCTCCAAGGCTGGCTAGAGATGCCAGCTCTGTCACCAGGAATCATGAGAAAGCCGGGAACGGCGAGTAGAGCCAAGGAAAGTCCCACCCACAGCATCTGGAACCACTTCCTTCCTGGAAGGAGAACAAAGCAGAAAGAGGAGATAAGGCCTCTCCCTGCAAGCAGGGCTGGGGAGAGCTGGGCCCCAAGTAGGCAGGCCTCCAGGAAGGAAGCTGCCAGGTGACATTGCGGCCCAGGGAGAAGGATGGGCACCGGTCAAAGCCCTTTCCTGTCCTTCCTCCCCTTACCGCTGCCTCTCCCAGCCTCTCCTCTGGGAACCCACTTCCCAAGACCACCTACTACCGAAAGAACATGCATGACTCGTAACTTCCATCCCCTTATCTCGACATTCCAGGCCTTCCTAGTGGACTGCCAGCAAACCTTCCACCCCTTCCACCCCAGACTCTCCCTGCCTGCCTTTTCCTGCCTCTTGACTCTGTTCATATGAGTCCCACAGCCCCCAGTGACCTTCCTCCTGGATGGCTGCATCTCACCCTGGGGAAGACCTGCCTCTCGGAGAGCCCCACCCTCACTCCCTGATTCCCCGACTCGTCACCCCTGACCTGACCCTCTAGAGCTCCAGGGTGCATGATTGAACCTCCTACCCAGTGAATGTATAATGGCTTAGTGTCTTACAACACTCTGCCCTGGATGGAAATTGCAGTAACAATAATAATATTAGACGTCTGCTGAAGACAGTATCGAAGGTGACACTGGGAAGCTGCTGCCCAGCCAGGGACCACATTTCCCAGCTCCCATGACATTAAGACAGGACCATATGACCAGTTCTCACCCATGAGATGTGGGCAGAGGTGCCACTTCTGGACCAAGGTAGTTGAAAAACCAATATGCCTACCCCCTCTTTCTTCCCCATCCACTAGCTGGATACAAATGGCCAAATGACCTGGAAGCCACATGTTGAATGAAAGTGGCAGAGCCATCAGCAATCTGGTCTCCAAATGGGCTCCAGGAAATACTTGGTATTTCCTTAGACCAAGATAGGGGCAGGAAACACTGGTATCACCTCTAAGCCATTATACATTCTTGGTCTTATTTGTTATAGCAGTTAACCTACCCTGACCAAAACAATTAGCTAGCAAGTTATGGAGCATTTCCTATATGATGGCCTTTCATATTCACTACCTCAGTTGATCTTCACAGCAGTTCCAGGAGGAGCTACTGGAACCATCATGTGGCGGGGGAGGGGGAGTACCAAGGATTGAACTCAGAGGCACTTGGCCAGTGAGCCACATCTCCAGCCTTATTTTGTATTTTTTATTTAGAGACAGGGTCTCGCTGAGTTGCGTAGTGCTTCACTTTTGCTGAGGCTGGCTTTGAACTCACTATCCTCCTGTCCCAGTCTCCCGAGCCACTGGGATTACAGGCATGTGCCACCATGCCCAGCCTACTGGCACCATCTTATAGATAAGAAACTGCAGTTAAGAAAGGGTAGGGAAACATGGCCAAAGTTCCTCAGTTAATAAGGCTCCGTCTAACAGGACCAGAATGCAGAGTCACCTACAATACATTTGGTACAAGTCTGATATCCTCCCCTCAGCTGTTGTCACAGGGAAGGGCAGACTGGTGTTTAGTCACACCTTCCTCCCTGCAGAGACAAGTGTCAGACCCACACTGATCTTTTTTAATGCAGTTGCTTTTGAACCTCCATTTGCCGTGAGCTGGCTCGGGTCCTGTGCAGAGTGGAGAGGGCTCTTTCTTTCTGATGTCACCTCTGATCATCACAGAGGCCTCACCAGGTGAGGACGCACTTGGCTGGACTAGAAGCAGGCTCTGGGAAGCTCAGTGACCTCCTCACGGTGACTTGCCAAGTGGCCAAATATAAAAGGAACTGGGTCTGTAGAGTTCTCACCTACACTGTGTCCTGGCCCCCCACCCCTCCCTGATAGGTCACGTCTGACCTGGGTGACAGCTGGAGGTTCGCAGCAGGAGGGGGGGTGGGGCAGACATGTGCGTGTCCGACTTAAGTTTATCTGTATTTTCCTGCTTAAATCACAGTCTGTTTTTCATTTCTTCAGGGAAGGGGGTGGAGCATGACAGAAGAATGGAAGAAAAAGAGTCCCTCAAGCTGAGGAAATAAAAGGTCAGAAAACATCAAAATTGATAGAAAGTGGGAGTACTGCCCGCCTGCCCACTCAGTGGCACATGCCTGGGATCCCAGCCACATGGGAGGCTAAGGCAGGAGGATCACAAGCTAGAGTCCAGCCTGGCCAACCTAACCACCCCTGTCTCAAATTTTTGAAAAATTTTTTAAAAGGGCTGGGAATATAGCTCAGAGGTAGAGCTCAATTCCCAGGACCCAAAAGAAAGCGGGGTGGCGGGTAAAGAACTGAGAGTACTGTGGCCAAACTCCCAAGCCTAAGCTAAAAGGAAACAGACCCTCCAAAAAAGGCCTCACTCAGTGATTTTGGGGTTGGAACGTGCGCTTTGAAAACCCCACCAGTGCTCTTTGTACCAAGCTGTCACTTCAAAACTGGGAAAGGTCAGAGTACCCACAGTGTCCCAGCTCAGTTTCAGTATCCCCTCTTCCAGCAGGAAGTCTTCTTTCTGTCCCCACTGCATCCCTGCCACTCTTGGACTGCAGTGTCTTACCCACCAGACAGTGAGAGGCCAGAAACCAGTCCTTCTAGTCAGTGTTGCCTCCCCAGATCTCAAAAGACCTGGCACATAGTAGGTTTTCAATACATATCAGTGGAACATGGAAATGAATAAACAGCTTGATTATACATGCTATAAAGATCTCAGGGCTGCACAGGGCTTCCGTTTCTCGAATCGCATTGTCTCAAGGGAAGCTCAGAGTGCCCTGTGACAAGAAGAGTTGTGTCAAGTGCATGCACCCATGCACCCACATATACGCTTGCACACCAGCACGTTCAGCACCTATCCTTGTGTGACTATTTGGAAATATGTAGCTCCATCTCTTTCTGGCCAGTGAGGATCATGCATTAATAGGCTATGTCCTGTTTCTTGTTTTATCCATAAAAACAGAGGCGCCTCCACCTTTTTCCCTACCCCAAGACACACACACACACAGAGTGCCAGGCTGGTTTCTCCTTCAACTGGGAGAGAGCAAAGGAGAACCAACTGTCCACAAGGGGGCATCCAAAGACCATCAGACTCAAGGTCTCAAAGCCAAGATTATACTATTTGGCCTCAGAGAGATTCAAGAAATCCCCAGGAAAAACTGGAGAGCCTGTGGGCCCCCAGGGGAAGGGATGTCACTTGTGGACACCCAGAGAAGTAGCGGGGAAACAGGGATGCTAGACGGAGACTGAGGCTCTGTCACTGAGTAATCAGAATGGTAATCAGTCTTCTGCTAAATGCTTGCCAGCTAGTCCCTGGTGTGGTCACTTACCCTATAATAGCTCATTTGCTTCTCTTCTCACTTCAGTGGGGTTCTGGGTCACAGAAGTTCCTGTTTTATAGATGGAAAAAAAAACTAATGTCTCAGAAGGATGAAGTGATTTGCTCAGGGTCACTCAGTGGCAAAGTCAGAATTCAGGCTCAGGACCTCTTGTGCCCGCCTCCCTCTGCTCCCTGCAGCTAGAACTTTCTGACATCCTTCCCCTCTGTTGAGGATTCTGTGTGCTGGACCTGATTCCTTCTTCTCCAGGCCCTTTTGGGTAAGTTTTTGAAAGAACTAGAAGCTGATTTCCTAGGTGCAAATGACTTTGTTGCTGTGAAGCTGAGCCTTCGTGGACTATAAATTGTTTGGAGCTAAATGGGTCCAGTGCCTTTAGAAGGCCATAAAGCAATTCCTAGCCCAGTGTATTAAGCTTTTCCTCCTCCTTTGACCCAATAATCTCATTCCTGGGAGTTTATTCCAAGGAAACAATTCAAATGGCAGTCAAGTATTATCTGCATAATACGTGCACTGAAGTCTTTCTTTAAAGGTCAAAAGCTGGGAACCAAAATAGGGAAGTGGTTTAGTAAACTAGGACGTCCACATACTGGGCAATGGGGCCTGGAAAGCCACAGCTGGATGACGGGGATGTGGAAAATGCTTTTACTCCACAGCGAATTGCCATCACCACTTCGGCCAAACTAGCAACTTCAACTAATTGTGTTTGTCAGACAGAGAAAGGGAGAGAGAGAGAAAGAGGACTCTCTGTTCATGTCCAAAATCAATTCTTTTTTTTTTTTTTAAGAGAGAGAGAGAGAGAGAGAGAGAGTTTTTTAATATTTATTTTTCAGTTTTCGGTGGACACATCTTTATTTTTTTATTTTTATGTGGTGCTAAGGATCAAACCCAGCGCCCCGCGCATACCAGGCAAGCGCATTACCGCTTGAGCCACATCCCCAGCCCCCAAAATCAATTCTTAACTTCCAGTGCTCCAAAGATATAAAAAAGAAACTGAAAGGCAGTAGCAATAACAACACACATAATTCTTATTTATTTTTAAATATTTATTTATTTAGGTGCCAGGGATAGAACCCAGAGGTGCTTAACCACTGAATCACATCCCCAGTCCCTTTTGTTTTTATATTTAGAGAAAAGATCTCACCAAGTTGCTCAGGGCCTTGCTAAATTGCTGACTGGCTTTGAACTTAGGATCCTCCTGCCTTCGCTTCCAGAACCCTGGGACAACACGCATAATTCTTGACTTTTGACTTACCAAGGCCCCAGGTCCTGATGATCAACAGGATTTTCTGAGAATGGCTTTGATTATTGGTTATCAGTGGTGTTCACCTTTCACACATGTATTGGTTTATCAATCAATATAATTCTTCATATTAAATTCCCTTGCAAGAACTGGTATGGTTCCTGTTTTCTGACCAGAGCCTGAGAAATATAGACACAGACCATGAACCCTGATGGATGATATCTCTTCCCATAATAACTGGTAAGAAAAGACTTGGAAGTTTGTGCACCCATTGTGATTTCAACTTATAAAATATGTATATGAGGATGGATCTTAAGTTCAAAGCCAGGCTCAAATTTGGCCTTTCCCAAATTACACTTTGTATTAGTTACCCACTGCTGCGTAACAAAGCACACTAAAGCGTAGTGTCTTAGAACAAGGTCTTTTCTTATATTGCATTTTCAGTAGGTCACAGATCCTGGTGCAGCCTAGCTACATCCTCTACAGCAGTGTCTCTGTCAGCTGTCATAAAGGGGTCAGCTGGGCCACAGCCACTGCAAGGCTCAACCAGAGAAGGATCCATGTCCAAGGTGTCACATGATGGTCACAGGATTCAATTCCTTGTGGGATGTTGGACAGAAGGCCTCGATTCCCTCATTGCTTGTTCCATTGGCTTCTCCATCAGAGCCTTAAAATAAGGGAGAAGAGGGGCTGGGGCTGGGGCTCAGTGGCAGAGCACTTGCCTCCCACGTGTGAGGCACTGGGTTGGATCCTCAGCACCGCATAAAAATAAATAAGTAAAATAAAGATATTGGGTCCATCTACAACTTAAAAAAAATAATAAAATAAAATAAGGGAGAAGAGTCATGGGGAGTGACTGAGAACTAGATGGGAGTCCCAGATTTTTATGGTCTGATCTCAAAAAGGGACATCCTCTCACTTTTGCCATGTTTTATTCATTAGAAGCAAGTCACTAGGTCCAGCCCACACTCGGGGGAGATCACTCAAGGACACGTGGTATGTCTGCCACAGACTTGAACATTTTTAGCATCTTCTCAATAACAAAAACAATATTTGCTGAAGTTACTTGTCTAATATGGAAATTTTCTATATTTCAGGGAACGCCTGTGCCCGTTTCTCACAAGGCACAGTCCCCCTGCCACCCCACCCCAATAGAGCCAAATGCCCCTGCTCCCGGGCCCCATGGAGCGCTGTATTCCCTGCACACTTAGAAGAAAGCTCCTGCCGGGTCTGGGCCAGTGAGTGGCTTATTGGGGAGATGGGGTGGGGACAACCTGGACACTTCCAGAAGACAAGTGTCAACAAAAGGAGGCGAGGGCTGGGGTGGTGGCTCAGTAGTAGAGCCCTTGCCTGGCATGTGTGAGACACTGGGTTCCATCCTCAGCACCGCATAAAAATAAATAAATAAAATAAATGTCTCTCAACAACTAAAAAAAAGGAGGCAACTCGGGCTCCCCTTTGAAATAGGCTGCATGGGTGTCTGCCTGGAGGCCATTCTCATTAATTATTAGGCTGAATTCTTAACCAGCCCAACAAAGTCTCCTCCAGTCTCAGTTCAGCCCTTTCTCCTCTTCTCTCTCCTTTTCTTTTCTAGACTCTTCCAGTCTCTACCAGACTCTCCTTTCCTTCCTCCCTCCTGTGCTCTTTCCTCCCCTGGACCCCAAAGCCTCATCTGCCTGGCTCCTCCACTTCCTTACAGATGAGGCCGATCCACAAGGTACAGTAATCCCTTCCCTGGAGATTTCTGATGACAAGCAGGGAGAGCTTTTTTAACAAGCCCCAGGCGATTTTCAAAATAAGGCAAATTTGGAAGGCACTGTTCTCCCTTGTCACTGGCTCTCACAGTGCCCTTCCCTCTCTGCTCCTGCTGGACGATGAGCTAGTTCTGTCCTATGGGCTCCTGCTGGCCAGGCCCACCTCGAGCAATAGGGACAAGTGGGGAAGGAGAGGGCAGGCTGAGGAAGGGGCCCCAGAGCTGTTAGTGCAAAGGTGGGCAGAGGGAATGAACAGGTTGCTCTAAAAGGCGGGAGGGAGCGAGGCACAGTGGGGTTCTGGAGGAGGCAGGAGCTGCAGGACATCCAGGTTCCACTGGGAACAACCAAGTTTCTAAAAGAGAGTCCAGGATCCAGGGTTGGGAAAGATCTTTTAGAGCTCCTACAGTCACGAAGCAGAAAACCAGAATCTGGGGGCTCTTTCTGATACAGTGTGGGTTGGCCACAGACGGAGGATCGGAGATGCCAGATTTAGCAAATAAAAACACAAAAGTCCCATTAAATTTGCATTTTAAAAAGGCAATAAATAATTTTCTAGTCCAGGTATATCCCAAATGTAACATAAGTATCCTGTATTCTAGCTGATGACCCAGCCAAGGTTGTGAGTTGAGGTTACGGCCCCTAGACTGGGCCATAATTTATTGTTCCAGGGGTTTCCTGCACAAAAGGACAAACTCCCAGAGCTCCATTCTCCAAACAGGTCATGCAGCTCAGAAAAGCATAGCAGCTGTCATTATTGTAGCTCAACACTGGAAGCAACCTAAATATACTGAAAGAAGAGCCTCTTCATCTCCTAGGGCGGCTGTAGCAAAGTTCCACAAACTGGAACGAGAGAAGTTTACTGTCTCCCAAGTCTGGAGACCACAAGGCCAAAATCAAGGAGGTGGCTGGGCCATGCTTCCTCTGAGATCCCCAGGAAGAACTCTTCCTTTCCCCATCCTGGTTTTGGTGGTGGCCAGCAATCCTTGCTATTCCTTGGCTTGCAGCCATTTCATGTCCATGTTTGTCTCTGTCATCACACCGCATTTTCCCGGTGACTTTGTCTCTTTTCTTCTTATAAGGACACTAGATATGTTGGAATAGTATGACCTCATCTTTACTTGATTAGGTCACCTAAAACCCTGTTCCAAGTAAATCACAATTATAGATTCCAGGGACTGGGATTTAAATTACCTTTTTTTTTTTTTTTGGCGAGGGGTGGAAGACACAATTCAACCATAACAAGGGGGATGAATAAATTAGAACCCAAAGCACAGAAGGATGTCCATTATCAATTTTTGAGTGAAAAAAAAAAACATGGTGAAAGGAAAAAAAATTATGTAGCATGATTCGTTTTTAATCTTAAAGCAAAAATACAACTAAGTATGAGCATTTATGTATTATATTTAGTCATTAATTCAGTTGACAAATATTTGCTGGGCATTCACCAGGAATACAACAGTGAATAAGGCGGATCCGGTCCCTGCCCTCCTACAGCCTATAAGTAAGTATGCATTGCTAGAAGGAAATGCTTCCACCCATTATTTCTATTTCCAAGTCAACATGGAGGGGAAAACGGAAATTTTTTCTTTTTTAAGTTTTTTTTTTCTCTATTGCTCAAATTTTTATAGTGAGCATGTTGTTCATTTGTGCCTTTTTGAAAAAAAAATGCTTAACCATGTTTTTAATCTGAAAGTTCAGCCCTTTGGGAATCTCTTTGTTATGTTAGGCCACAGTGGCCAGGGGCCCAACTAATGGCACCACCATGTTTGCCTGTTGGGCCAACCAGCAAGGTTTTCCTGATTGTGGATAACTGAAAGCTAGTAGGAAGGTGTGTATAATCCAATTGCTCACTTGTTAAAATTTTATTGATTATAAGAATGTGTGTGTGTGTGTGTGTGAATAGACCTGAAAGTATTTATTTGTGTGTGGGTTGTATTGTTGTTTTGTCTTTGCAGGGCTGTGAATGGAACCCAGAACTTTGGATATGCTGAGCAAGTGCTCTACCAACTGGGGTACATCCCAGCGGACATGCATTACCAGCGCACATGCACTGTGTCTGTGTCTCCCAGTGGGTTCTAAACTCCAAGATGGCAGAGCCAATGTTGTTTTGTTCAACATTGTATAACCAGCCTCTGACAACGCAGTCACCAATACTAGTACTCAAGAAAAACAAAAAGTGTTGAGTGATTGAAAAGACAGCATAACTATCCTACATGTAGTCTAACTTCTTCATTTTATAACTAGTAAAACTGAAGCCCGGAAAAGTCAAGCCAAAGAGCAAGTTAATGGTAGCCAAGACAGAAAGAGGCTTATTGCTCTCAATCCAGGCTCTTACCTTCAAAAAAAAAAATAATAATGTAATACACATTTCATAGTAAGATCAAAAGACATGTGAACAATTAAGCATAGAGAAATATTGTCCAATAATTACCAACTTTTTAAAATCAGTGCTTTCTTTTAACCACGGCTTTTCCCACTGGGGCTAAGAACTCAACAGATGTTGGGTTTTGTGGGTGCTATTTGATGACACCCCTTACTTCTCCAAGTTCTGATCCAGTTGAGAAACAGTCACAGGAGACAAGTAAGGATTAAAATGTCAGCTTTATTGCTGGTCCAGATGGACTGGAGGAAGTGGCTAAGACCCAAGGCCCAAATGGGCTTCTTATTCCTTCTCCCCTGACTTGAACTTGCCCACCCACTCACAGCAGAGCAGCTGGACTATTGAAGTTCTCCCAGGCAGGGAATGGGCCGGTCCTGGTGCTCAGTGCCTAGAGGAGATGGAGCAGAGAGAGAACAAGCGGCCTGTAGTCGGGTCAGTCCGGAGAGAGCTCCAGGAACAGGCTGAGCTAGGTGCGCTTGATGCCCTTTTCCCCACCTCCCCACCCCAAGAGGTCCCACCTCTTCCCACTGTAAGGAATCAGTGATGTGGGCACCAAGAAAGTCTGAAGGGTTCTTCCTGATACTTCCAGGAGGAGGTCAGTTCCTGTTTTATGGGCGGATAGGAAAATGGGGAGAAAGTCATGCCCCTTAATGATAGCCTTCAATTCACACAGCACCTTTTCATAGAATCTAAAAATCCCTGTGTTCCAGGAAGCAGGTCTGCAGGTAAAGGCTGTGTCTGTTGAAAGTGAATTTGCTGCAAAGAACAGAAAAAAAAAAAATTGAACGATCTGTAACTTCAACTACAAAGGGACACATTTCTCTTATGTAACAGGAAACCCAGAGGTAGGGAGTTCTGGGCTGGTGTGAAGCTCCAGAGACCAGGGCTGCTTCTGTTTCTCTGCTCCACTATCCTTAGAAGGTAGCATTATCTGGGCTGGGGTGTGACTCAGTGGTAGAGCACTCACCTTGCACATGTGCAGCCCTGGGTTTGAACCTCAGTCTCACATAAAAATAAATAAGTAAAATGAAGGTATTTGTCCAACTACAACTAAAAAAAAATAGATATTTTTTTTAAAAAAGAAAGTGGCATTGTCCCAGCCTCAGCTACTTACTGAGGCCCTAAGCAATTTAGTGACACCCTGTGACAAAATAAAAAGAGCTAGGGATGTGGCTCAGTGGTTAAGCACCCCTGAATTCAATCCCTTGTACCAAAGAGAAAGAAAAGAAAACAAAAAAGGAAATGGCTTTGTCCACATGTTCATAAGACTGCTCTTCCACCTCTAAATATCCTGTCTACATTTTAGGCAGGAGGAAGAGAGGATAAAGGAACAAGCAAGTCTGCCCCTTTTCATCAGGAAAACAATAGCTTCTCTGGAAATTCCATCCAGTAAGTGTGCATTTTCATCTGATAACCACAATTGTGTCATTTGCCCCACCTCTCTTAAAGAAAGACTATGAAATTTATTTTGTAATTTGACAAAGGGAGGTCCTCTTAAATAGAGGGTGAAGAATTAATATTGGATAGAGAACAACCTATTTCAAAGGTCACAAAATAATGATGATAGAAAGTATTGTCAAAGAATTGCTTTTTAAAAAAGATCTAGCCAGGCACAGTGGCTCAGGAGGCTGGGGCAGGAGGATCAAAAGTTCAAAGCCAGCCTCAGCAAAAGCAAGGTGCTAAGCAACTCAGTGAAACCCTGTCTCTAAATAAAATATAAAATAGGGCTGAGGATGTGGCTCAGTGGTTAAGTTCAATCCCCAGTACCAAATATAAAAATAAAAGATATAGGCCAGGGTATAATTCAGTGGTAGAACACTTGCTTGGCATGTACAAGGCCCTGAGTTCAATCCCTAGCAATAAACACACACACACACACACACACACACACATACACACACACACACACTACATTTTGCAAACATTTAAGAGATTATTCCCTGTGCAACCATTTTCAGAGCATGAAAGATTAAAAAAAAAAAAAAAGCTTGTCTTACAGAGAACTAGCATAACCCAGATAACTAAACCTAACAAAAGAGAAAACACACATTCAATTAATTAAACTACTTACTAACCTAATTTACAAGTGGACAAAAATTCCATATTTCCCCTTTCTTGGTTTCTCCTTTGTTCTATTGCAAACACATGTTCAAGCTATTTCCTAAGAAGGATTTTGTGGGAAGTAAATTTCTTAATCTTTCTGTATCTTAAAACATCTTAAAACTGCCCTCATACAAATACAGTTTAGCTGGGTATCAAATTTTTATTTGAAAATCACTTCCCCTCAAAAGTTGAAAACATTGCTTCATTGCCTTTTGGCGTCCAATACTGCCAGTGAGAAGTCTGGTGCATTTTGGATTTTTATTCTTTAATTGCTGATATTTTTCTCTCTCTGGAATTTCTGAGTCTCTCATTTTCCAAGATATTCTAAAATCTCTGAATCGGGTGTGTTCTTTCTGCAGGGGGCTTGATGAGACCTATCAATCTGAGGACTTGAGTCTTTTTGGTCTGGAAAATTCTGTTCAACTATTTATTGTGAAAATTCCACTCCAGGGCTGGGTCTGGGGCTGGGGCTGGGGCTGGGGCTGGGGCTGAAGCTGGGGCTGGGGCTCAGTGGTAGCATACTTGCCTAGCATGTGTGAGGCACTGGGTTCCATCCACAGCACTGCATATAAATAAATGAAATAAAGATCTATCAACAGCTAGAAAAAAAATTTTTTTTAAATCCTCTCCCTTTCTTTCTCTCTTCTCCCTGAAGCACTTATTAATCAAACAGGTACCTTGTATACTGACTCTTATCTTTTCTCCTATAAAATTCTTTTTCTTTCCCTTTTTCCTTCATTTTCTGAGAGATTATCTTCACCTGAGCTTTCAACAGTGCTACTGAATTTTAGTTATATATGTACTTTTTTTTTTTTGGTTCAAGGGCTTTTTGGTCCTCTAATTGTTCCTTTTTTCAAAGCACTGCTCATGTTTTATAGATACAGTATCTTCCTGAATGCCTTTTTTTAAAAATTATCTTCTGCTTATGAACTATCTTTGTTCCTGCAAAGGTCTTATTTTCAGTTTGTTTATCTTAGTCTTTCTATTTCATATTTCAGCCTTCCTCAAATAGCTTCTGGCTTATGGTCATCCATTCATATTTCAGAATGAAGCAGTAGAAAGTTTCCTGGAGTCTCTGTGTACATGGATAAGAGGCAATGAATGGCAAGCTTTGTTTCCGAATGAGCTGGTCTTTACGCCCTGAGACTCTTAAATGTCAGCCTGCAGTGTGCTTTGTTCTAAGAGGCCACCTGAAAACCCAGCTGTCCTAGTGTTCCTCAGACAATTTAATTTCTTTAAAGAAGAGCCTCCATCTGGGGGAAAGGGCAAAATGGAGAGCACAGCAAACATCTGGTTGGCTGAGCAGTGTGAACACAGGAGTCAGGGAAGCGCATCGTCCCATTTACAGCCTTTCAATCCAGTCTACACTCATGCTCACTGCACATCCAAGTCCTAAGCTTCCCCAGGCTTCTGTAGTCAGGTCAGCTCCCTCTTCAACTGAAAATCCTGCTACATGTGTGTGTGTATGGTTTGTTTTTTTTTTTTTTTTTTTTTTTTGGCACCAGGGATTGAACTCAGGGGCACTTAACCACTGAGCCACATCCCCAGCCTTTTTTTATATTTTATTTAGAGACAGGGTCTCACTGAGTTGCTTAGGGCCTCACTAAATTGCTGAGGCTAGACCAGATATAGTGGCTCATGCCTGTAATCCCAGCAGTTTGGAAGTCTCAGGCAGGACGATCGCGAGTTCAAAGCCAGCCTCAGCAATTTAGTGAGGCACTTAGCAGTCCAGCAAGACCCTGTCTCTAAATAAAATACAAAACAGGGCTGGGGATGTGGCTCAGTGGTTAAGCACTCCTGGATTTAGTCCTCAGTATCAAAAATAAATTGCTGTGGCTGGCTTTGAACTTGCAATCCTCCTGTCTCAGCCTCCTGAGCCATTGGGACTACAGGACCATGCCGCCACGCCCAGCCTGCCATCTATATTCTATATCACAGGTTCCTCTGTGTTGACTCAGCCTTCATCCTCCATCAAACCACCTCCAGAAAATTGTTGAGATTTCTCTTATCCACAGGTGCCCCCTTCCATATATCTTCTTTGGAAGGCTTTATGTGTTTATTATTTGTTACTGAGACAATTCTTGAGGAAGAAGAAATAAACCTGTGTCATTTACTCAGCCCCCTTGGATTGAAAGTCCTACCTGCCTTAGAGGTATAGTGAGTATGGAATGTGCTCTCCTTTACAGTTTTATGTGAATAAACCTGAGCAAACTGCAGCCTTCCTAATCAATGGCACATTTATGAAACTCAAAAATATGCATAGATATGGAAGGGAAAACTTTCTTATTACATAACACATTTCAGTGCCTGTTGATTATATTTTAAATATGAGACTAAAATCAGACATGTCCTTAACTCACCTCCTCGGAATCCAAAATATTTTGAAGAATATACTCAGGAAATTACTGGACTAACATTCTCCAAATGGTAGTCCCTCCATCAGTACCCACCTCCTTAGATTGTTGCAAAGATTAAATGAGATAATATGCATGTGAAGCACCTACCACAGTACCTGGTGATTAGCAAGTGCTCAGTAAATGCTAATTACTATTCCTCCACCCTGCTTCCTACTGGACTACTCACCAGGCCTCGCTTTGTGCTATTTCTACCTTCCCCGTTTCCACCTCTTGAGCTCCTATTCATTCTTCAAGGTTCAGATCAGACATTTCCCCATTTACAAAGTCTTCTCCAACCTCCTTGAAGATCAACTTCTCTATCTTCGATGCCCCTCAGCACCTATCACGTCTCCCTTGTACCTCCCATCTCTGCAGCAGAATGCTGTACACAGCCCTGTCCCTTGGCAGAGAGGGATTCCTTACAGGCAGCATCCTGATGGTGCATAGCTGGCACATAGTAGGTGCTCGATGGTGCTCAATGGATACTGGAATTGAATTGAACTGCCACAGACCCAATTGGATTATGAACAGCCTTAACCCACTGCCAGATTGCGATACCAAACCCAAGCTGTGACCCAGACAGACAGATCCTAACTTGTCCACGACGTAAACACTTTGTTCCTTTCTTGAAGACGCTCCTGAGCTGTTGTCATAATGACCTCCACCCCAACTCTGCCACTTTGCCAAACACAAGTAAACATGTTCATTTCCACGAGACAGGCTTTGATTTGACTTGGCCCTGGCCCTACCCTGTGAGACAGAATCAGGGGAAGAAAGACGGTTTGACCAGGCTGAGCTCACCTGGAATTCGGAGAACCTGCTGGGTGGGGACGGGAGTGTTCATGCTCCAGCCAACGTGACATGTTTAGCTCTGGGGCTGGGCTGGGACCGGATGCGCTCTCTGTTATTCTCCTCTTCACCTCCTTGGGCATAACGGAAGAAAAGGTCTTGTGCTCTGACCGCTCTCCTCCTCCTGCCTCTCCCTTCACCTTCTACTAGACGGGTTCAGGCCATCAAGAGCGCAAAGTGCCTTTCCTTAAGAAGCCCCACCTTAATGTGGCAGAGGGAAAAAAGGATAATCCCAGCCCCCATCAGCAGCACATGTACACTCACGTGTCATCCACACCGAGGGGATGCAGGACCAGTCGATGCACCTCCCGTGTCCCCTGCGTGTTGAGCGTGTTGCGTGTGTATCATTTACAGAGCCATCAACCGAGTGGTCCAGCCTCAAAGCTGTGTTATCATCAAGGCTGGCAACCCCGAAACAATCACTTCAAAACAATTCCGTTTGTGGACTTGAATTTCTTAACCCTAACCAGAGACTCACACAGGTCACAGGGATGATTCTCAAATCTCTTTGTCTTACCTAATCTCTACCCTCCCATATCCACAGCTCTCACACCTCCTCTGAGTCTTGGCCCTGATCCCTTCTTTCCTCTCTGTTCTCTACATCACAAATACCTAAGCAGTAATCCAATAAATCGGTACCCTCCTCAGAGAGCAAGAAAGGCAAGAAATAAATTAATTAATTAAAGACCCTGAGTAATCCACACCAGAATTTTCTCTGGTGAGCAGGGAGAAGGGAAAGATAACAGATGGAATCCTCACTCACTGGATAACTTCCTTCCTGTCCACACATTTTCTTATTTAATCCTCACAACCACCTTAAAAGGGTGACACTATCGTCCTGATTTTTATAAATGAAAAAAAAAAAATACTGAGCTTAGCAAGAACACTAGACCAAGGGCCTTCCATTAGTGAACAGCGGGACAGGGACAGCCAACTCTCACCCAGGGACACATCACTGAAAGGAGGAGTATCCTGGTCCCTGACGGGAGTGTGCAGTGAAGGAATTGGGTGACTCAGGGCTGGGAGGGAATGTTTTGTGGAAAGCATTCTCCAGGGTGTGGCGAATTCTTCCTCAGTACCTCAGGATACGCATGTGTTTGTATCTCTGTGTGTTTTGGGGGGCTGGGTGGGGTGACCACAGGGAGTTCCCTTCAGCCCCTATTTCCTATGTTCACAGAGTGGGAGGACATTCCTTAAGGAGCCACTCACCCTGAGAAGCCAGAGGGAGGACTGTACCGGGCACCCCATCCCAGAGGAAGGTGCCAGGGACTCTCCCTGAGGGTCAGAGTAGACCAGGGGACTCCCAGGGCCAGGAAGCAGGGAACTCCCGGGGCGCAGACCAAGAGTCTAATTCCCTCATTAACGTGTTGTTACAGAGTGCAAAGGTTCTGCCTCGGGCAGGACCCCTCTCAACAGGTAAGGCACAACATGGGATCCCCTTTTACAGGTGAGCAGATAGCCCCAGAGGAGTTTTACCCCTGCAGAGTCATTTCCAGCACCCCCTGTAGTCAGCCAGTCCGACGGGAAGGGTAGACATCTCTATATCTCCCTCTCGTTCCCCAACTCACCCCAAAATGGTGAGTCTCGGAGAGACTTTGCACCTTCTTTCCTTTCTAGATCACCAAGTGATTCTGGTCTCTGGATTTGAGCTCCCTGGGGGCAGCTCCAAGGCAACTTGTCTTTCTGGCTGTTTCTTTGGGTCCTGGCAAGAGAAGATATTAAGCTACTCTGTGAATTAAACATATGGCTTGTCTCTGAGGCCACCTCCACTGGACCCTTTCCCCAGGTATCTGAACCTCTGTCCTGCTCTCTCCTTTCCCCCCGCCCCCCCCCGAGGGGTTCTGCCCTGCCCAATTTGAATGCTGGTTTTCCTCAGTCCTTCTAGAAGGGAGTGTGTAAAGGATACTTAGGAAGCCCTCAAAGACACAGGCTACCCCAATGCCCTCTGATCTCCCATAACCAACCTCTCGGTCCTCTGTGGTCAGAAGCCTGTGGCTCCCGGTACCCCAGTTGTCAAGGACCCCACCTGGAACGCTTGCTAGGTGTCAGCTCCCTCCTCTGTCCCCTCCATCACCTATGCACAGCTGTTAAACCTCACTGCCTTCTTCCAAGTCCTTTGGTTCCATGGCACTCCAAAGTCTGAGAGGGCTGGGAGGGCAGGAGAAGCAGGTGTCCATCCTCCCAGGCAACCCTGCCCATGATCTAAGGGGGTCGGCGGACACAAGATGTAATAAGACCAGCACAGGAATAGCATCTGCTTCAGTTCACAGCTCACATTGGAGAGAGTCCTTCCTTTGGCAAGAAGGCAGAGGTTGGATGATCTTGAACCAGCAGCCCATGGACCCCCAGCGGGGCTACCCCAGAGGCCCTGGTGCCGGTCAGTGGAGTCTCGTCTTCCTCTCACCTTCTGCTGACTAGAAGGCAGCTCTGCCCTCCCTTGGCAGTTCCGTTAGCCAGTTTGTAACGCAGGTCCTGGAGGCCAGGTGGGAGGCAGAGAACAGAGCCAGCTGCCAGGGAGCAGGGCAACTGCCCTCAGCACCCAGCGCAGGCAGGACAAGCACCCAGACACCAGCTATCGCATCAACCCCGACCCCGTTCACGGCCACAGTAGGGAGTGGGCTCTGGGGCTTTGTGGGTGAATAGGCAGAGTGGGCTCTGATGGGGAAACCCCTCCATGTTTGCTTGTGTTCCCCACAGCAGAACCTTCTAGAACCATGGACAGTCCTCAGCCTCAGGGAAACAGCTGGGGAGGCAGGAGATGGAACCTCACGTATCTACCCACCACCTGCCATCCTGTGAGTCCCTCAAAGCCTTTTGGGGTTACTGCTTTGTCAGTTTACTGGTAACAAGGCCTCTTGGTGGGATATGCTCTGCACAGCCTTGTAGGAGCCCCAGTCCCAAAGCCAAGAAATCCCCCTGCCCTTGAGAAGGGGAGATCCAGGCCTCACTTGGGAACAGGAGGTTGTCAGCTTGCTCACGGAGGACCTCAGGGCTCCTCCAAGACTCCCTCCCCCAGGGACCGGTGCAGGCCTCAGGTGGAGGGTGGAGACTCCATGAGTAAGCAGGTTACGGAGGAATGCATTTCCAAGGAACTTGACTCAGAGGCAGGAAGAGGAGAAAGAGGCTGGATGCCATTCTCTCCAGCTGAGGGGGCTCAGGGAGGCCCCGGGCACTCTCACACCTCAGCCCTACTACCCCAGAGGAAAGGCCTTTGCTGGGCCTCTGCTGTCCCCCGTGGATTCAGGGAAGATCCCTGCAGCCCTGTGAGTGAGGGCGGCAGTTAGTGATCGTACTGGAGCCTTCCCCAGGGTCCCCGTCCCCTCTGCTGAAGCCTGAAGCTCAATGGCATTTGCAGGAGGGCATCCACGGAAGGTGCCCATCTCGCTGGGCATGTGCTTGGGTATGTGCCACCTGAAGCTCCCTGAGGGTTTGGCACTTTCAACCTGGCCGTCCTGCCTCCAAATGACCTGCCCAGGAAGACGGTCAGTGGAGTCCAGCCAGGCTCTCTGGCTCCCTGGCACTTAGAGCAGAGCAGACTTTGTGTGAGGGTTTAAAAGTGCCAAAGAAATAAATTACCTAGTGAGCACAGTATTCCTCAAAGCCAGTCATGTGCCATCACCACCACCACCACCCTAAAGCTATTCCTCCTCAAAGCTGCCACAGCCTTGAAACTGGGCTCCTGGCTTCCTCATTTGACCTCCTCTCCGGTCCTTTAGCCACACTATGACCACAGGATCTTTCAAAACACCAAGCCGTCATACTCTTCAAATGTTCTGTTACTTCCCACTGCTCTGGGATAAATCCAAACTGTCTAACCTGATGCACAGGCCTGGTCCTTGGCCACCTCTCCAGCCTCATTGATGTAAGCCCTTTATTCTTCATGCACCAGTTGCAATGACTTTTCTTCAGATCCTCAAATGGACCACTATTGCACCTACCTCAGGACCTTGGTACTTACAACCTGCAAGCCCTGTCTCCTTCACATCTTTGCCTGGCTAATTCCCATTGTCTTCAAGTCTTGGATTAACCAGGGAATGATGCCCCAGAGGCAGGTCTCAAAGCAATGTCATCTTCTCCTTTATAGCCTCTTTCCCAGGCTGTAATTACACATTGCATGGTTATTTCATCAACGTCTACTTTCCCCTTCCTACTCAAAGACCATCAGCAGGACTTGGACCAAAGCCCAGTCCCAGTACCTCCCCTCTAGGAACATGGGGACCCACGAGGCCCTACACCCCAGAGGGCTGGGATCTGGGAAGTACTTAACCCCACAGGTCAACCCTACCCTGTGCCAAAGATGTGGAGAGGAAGAACTGGTGGGTGTGGAGCCTGCTCAGCTGGAAAGAGAAAGTTGAGGAGTATTTGGGGAGAGAGATAAGGCGGTCAGAAAGCCGGAAATGAGCTGCCAGAGCCATTGCCTAAGACAGGGCAGTTGAGAATTAAGGCTGCAGATCAAAGCCACAGGAAGTGGGCTGGTTTCTTTTCAGTAACAGAAGAATCTGATCAAAGCCACACTTTCCTGTCTGGGTGGGGCAGGCAATTCATTCACTTATTCATTCGCCTGTGTGCGTATCCTACGGTCATTCAACAAACACAGACTGAGCGCCTATCTGTGTGCCAGCCACCGTGCTGCGCCCTGGGCATACAGCAGTGAGTAAAAGTGGATCATGTCCCTGCTCTTCTGAGTTTGCAGCCATCCAGCCTACCGTCTAGACCATTTTTAAATGGCCCACCTGCCATGCAGGCAGTGAGTCACAGCCAGCATTTTTTTTTTTTTAATGCAAACAAAATGGATCAGCAAAGATCAGCATATCCCACCCAGTAAGGGTGAGCACCCAGTTATAGATGTGTTAGGTGAACTAGGTCCCTGCATAACATGTATTTCTTTTCTTTTTGGGGGGTGGGAGTGGGGGTGGGGCAATGTTGCTTATTTTTAAAAATTCTTTAAAAGTTTTTTTTCTTTATACATATATTTTTAATTTGTTATATATGACAGCAGAATGCATTACAATTCATAGTACATATAGAGCACAATTTTTCATATCTCTGGTGGTACACAAAGTAGAGTCATACCATTCATGTTTTCATACACATACTTAGGGTAATGATGTCCATCTCTTCCACCATCTTTCGTACCCCCTATGCCCCCTCCCTTCCCATCTCTCCTTATATAATCAATCAACAAATGTATGAAAAAATGCTCAGCATCTCTAGCAATTAGATAAATGCAAATCAAAACTATTCTAAGGTTTCATCTCACTCCAGTCAGAATGGCAGCTATTAAGAATACAAACAATAATAAGTGTTGGTGAGGATGTGGGGGAAAAGGCACACTCATACATTGCTAGTGGTACTGCAAATTGGTGCAGCCAATATCGAAAGCAGTATGGAGAATTCTTGGAAAACTGGGAATGGAACCACAATTTGACCCATCTATCCCTCTCCTCGGTCTATACCCAAAGGACTTAAAAACAGCATACTGCAGGGACACAGCCACATCAATGTTTACAGCAGCACAATTCACAATAGCTAAACTGTGGAACCAACCTAGATGCCCTTCAAGAGATGAATCGATAAAGAAAATGTGGTATATATACACAGTGGAATATTATTAGGCATTAAGAGAGAATAAAATCATGGCATTTGCAGGTAAATGGATGGAGTTGGAGAATATAATGCTAAGCCAATCCCAAAAAATCATAACATGTATTTCTTAGTGTGACTCACAATGAGATAATTTTGGGGAAAACACTCATCTAAGTATTATTTAAATCATTCCAGAGCTGAGATGTACCTCGGTGGTAGAGCACTTGCCTAGCATGAGTGACACCCTGGGTTCAATCCCCAGTACAGAATATATATATTCATTCTATAAGCCTATAACTAAAGGAGCAAAAAAGAAATCCATGGGAGAATAGAACACTAGGGCCCAACTGGCTCGGCTGGAGAGCCTGCAAGGGAGAGGATGGTTCAGTTGAAGGACAAGGAGGAGAAAGAGAAGGAGGTGCAGTGGGAGGGAGGGGGGAAGAGACAAAGATGGGGGGCGTTAACCAGGCCTGTGTCCGCACGGGGACGGGGCCTCTAGAAGGAGCAATGTAAGCAAAGAGAACAGCGGTGCGTCACGTGAGAGGAAGGAGCTTGGGAAAACTAAAGAGTCTGGCAAAGTGGGAGGTGGGGACCCCTGGGAGACTGTGACGAACACTCTGTCCAGACGGAGAGGAGGATGTGGTCTTTGTCGTCCAGGTCTCACCTGGCACTGGTTGAAGGCTGCTCCTGGGGCATCGAGTCCATGGCACCCCTGATCTTCCCCTGGACAGGCCAGCTCACACCCCTGCTGCAGAGAGCGCCTCTGACCGTGTCGCCGAGGTGCAGGCAGGAGCCCCGGGGGGAATGCCAAATGCCAACGGAATATGCACAGGGCACTGGCTGGCTGCCAGAATCATCCTCTGCAGCTTCCAGAGCACTCTGTGTGCTTTAACTCTCCTCTGCATTTGGTTTGGGGTGATGACCCTCAGCCCTAACTCCAGCCCTCACTTTTCCTCTGGTGTCCAGATCGTTATATCAACTGCCACCCAGATCTCCCACTTTGGAGGTCCCAGGAGCACCCCAAATCATCAGGCCCTCAAACTTACCGGACAGATCCCCAGCCCCACGCTCAGACCCATACCTCCAGTTTCCCTGCTGGGATGAATGGCACCCCATTTACACAGACACCCACCCAGAAGGCAATTCCCTCTCCTCACCTCCTAAACTAGCCAGTCACAAACCTTGGTCCTGTACTTCTCTGTCCTCTCAGGGCCCAGCATTAGGGGCCTCCCCCAGCTCACCCCTGTCTCACCCCATCACTGCATCAGCGCCCTGGCTGTCCTCCCCCTCTATCAGGAGCTCCCAGTGCAGCCCAGATGAACTTTCCAAACCACAGATCTAGTTTCTCTGTCCCTCGCTTGACATCTCTCGCACCTCCCCACTCCCCTGAGGGTGAGGTCCAAACCCCTGCGTATGGAATAAACACTTTCAACATCCAGCATCATCCACTAACCAACCTGACAGCCCATGCCGTCATTACCACCCTCCCACCTCGTGCTCTCCAACCATTTCTTTCCCCCTCCACTGGGGAGTCGAACCTAGGGCTTTGCAGGTACTCGGCAAGTGCCCTACCACTGAGCTACATTCTCAGCCCTTTTTTAAAATTTTATTTTGAGTCAAGGTCTTGCTAAATTGCCCAGGCTGGCCTCGAACTTGCAATCATCCTACCTCAGCCTCCTTAGTCACTGGGATTATAGGCAACATGGCTCCAACCTTTCTTGTGTTCCAAATTCCCCTGGCACATGTCCACTCCTTTGTACTTGCAACTGACTGACTTTCTAAATCCAATGACCTCTGCTTTTGTCTACTTGGCAGATAACCCTTCTGGTCTCAGCTCAGCCCTGCCTCCTCTAGAGAGCCTAACGTGACTGCCCCACACACTCGCTGCACCCCACACATCCTTCATTAGAGCAATAGTCACTGACAGCTGCAGATCTGCCTCCCCTACCAACTGTGACCTTGTCAAGCATGAGGACATTATTTTCAACGTTCTGCACCTAGCACATTGACTGCTCTCCAGGAAACCCTCCCTATATCAACTGATCAGGTTAAGATGACAGCATCTGAGCCCAATAAGACTCTTTTCCTCCCTCTCTCCTTCCACGGAATGGGGCCACCCATTACAGGTGACACAAGGCTGGTAAGACAAATAAGCATGGCACTCCCAACCCTCCCAGCAGGACCTGGAATTGCCATAATAATGTGCACTAAGCATCCACAGTCTCTCCAGAAGCAGGATCAGACCAATAGATAGGCTGTGTGAAATTGGGCAGAGAAAGGAGATTCTGTCCCCTGGACACCAAAGACAACCTTGGCTTCAGGGATCCTATGTGGGCCAAATGACCAGAAAGCATGAGGAATGGATCTGCTGTCTGCCTGGGTGACTGGGGACAAACTGCTCCCCAGTCTTATTCTGAGCCTCCATTTCTCCATCTGTGAAATGGTAGATTTATACCGGGTCCATTGCAACCATGATCCCAGCTGTGATCCCACCAGAGAACAAGTCTGATGGAGAAAGAACACAGCGTTTGGGGACTGCGGCCCTCTGCCCAGCCTCTGCCTTTAGTACCTGTTACTCCAGGTGAATCACCTTCCTTGGTTTCCTCATCTGTAAGAGAGTAAGGGGAATCCAACAAACCGTGCAGAATGCCTGGAGCGGTACTTGACCCGTGACTGACACCATAGCAGGGCTGGCTGCCTTTTCCTGGGTCAGGAGTGCTAGGTGCCTCCCAGCTCAGCCTGCGGCACCCAGAGACTAGAAAATTCTGCCCTGACTCACCTCCTTCTGTCCACCCCCAGCTGTGGCTCCGCTCTCTGCCAAGTTCAGCTCTTCGCCTGAGTCTGGCTGAGGGTCAGAGTAGCCAGGTGAGTGTGGTTAGCCACAGATCTGACCACTCCGTGAACAGAGTGGGAAACCCCAGATCTACACAGAGGTCTGGGGACTCCAAGGCCAAGGCCCTTATCTCAAAACAGCAGACCCCCACGCGACACCAACCTACAGGCTCGCTGCCCCCTCACTGTCTAGACACTCCCCCTGTCCCCAGGTGACTCCATCGCATTCCTGTGTTTTGGGGTTTGCTGGCATGGTGGCAGTGACTGAAGTCTTGGCACCCTCCCACCAGTGAGTGGGGAGGGGGCTCGAGGGGCCAAATGCCACTTCCTATGAGATTCTCGTGGTTTCCTCCGCCGAGGCGTCTGCGGAGCAGAGAACAAACAATGTGGGATTCAATTTCTCTGGAAAATAAGCTCCACCAGTGAAGATCTAAGCATCTCTTGGGGCCTACTGCTTCCCCCAGCGCCAGGCGCGACTCCCCCTGCCTTCCAGGCTCAGTGGCTGAGCAATCTCAACTCCTGAGGCCATGCCCTCCCTCCCCACCAGCCTCTCCACCCTCGGAGACCTCAGAACTCTCCCAGAGATGGACTCCAGCTTTTTCTGGACTCAGCTGGGTCACCCTGACCAGGCACAGTTGGGAACCCTGAAACAGGAGCATCCTCCTGGAAGGGGTCCACTCCAGTTGTGTCTGATGTTGCCGCAGCCACTGGGCGGGATTCAGGATCAGGTTGCAAGGATCAGGAGATGCGGTGAGACTGGCTGTCTCCCTGGATCCCGGGGCCTCCACAGTATATTCTAGAGTGAGAGACCCCAAGGCACAGAGGACAAAAGGACAAAGAGGTGAAGCCACCAACCGAGTTCCCCAACTGCTCTGCCCCCATTTCGATATCATCTTAGATCCTGGCAAGAAGGGACCCTGCACATGTGGTCTGGCCTTGCAATGGATTGTTAGCCATAAAAAGGAATGAAGTAGCTGGGAAGAGTGGTGCAAGCCTGTGGTCCCAGAGACTTGGGGGGCTGAGGCAGGAGGGTCACAAGTTTGAGGCCAGCCTCAGCAACTTCATGAGGCCCTAAGCAACTTGTCTCAAAATAAAAACAAAAGGAGGGGCTGGAGGTGAGGCACAGTGGTAGAGCACTTGCCTGGCACATGGGAGGCACTGGGCTCCATCCTCAGCACCACATAAAAATAAAGGTATTCCAAAAAAAAAATAAAAGATACAATAAAGTTTTAAAAAATAATAATAAGGGCTAGGGATGTGGCTCAAGTGGTAGCGCGCTCGCCTGGCATGCGTGCTGCCCAGGTTCGATCCTCAGCACCACATACAAACAAAGATGTTGTATCCGCCAAAAACTGAAAAATAAATATTGAAATTCTCATTCTCTCTCTCTAAAAAATAATAATAATAATAATAAAATAAAAAGGAACTGAGGTGCTGGGGTTGTGGCTCAGTGATAGAGTGCTTGCCAGGTATGTGTGGGGCACTGGGTTCGATCCTCAGCATCACATATAAATAAACAAACAAAATAAAGGTATTGTATCCCTCTACAATTGAAAAAAAAATTTTGTTAAAGGAATGGGAGATGTTGCTTAGTATTTGTGCACACCTGGGCTCAATCCCTAGTACCAAAAAAAAAAGGAATTACTGATATACGCCACAACATGGAACAACCTGAAATTATGTTAAATGAAAAAAGACACAAAGGCCACATATTATCTGACTCCATTTATATAAAATATCCAGAATAGGTAAAGCCATAAAGATGGGACATAGATTAGGAGTTGCCAGGGCCTGGGGGAGGGGGAAGGAAAATGATATCTTTATGGTTATAGAGTTTCCTTTTGGGGTGATAAAAAAATGTTCTGAAACTAGATAGAGTGGTGGTTGCACAATATTGTAAATGTTCTAGATGTCATGAACAATCAGTTTTAGGCCATGTGTATTTTACCACAATAAAGGAAAAAAGTGAAAGGTCCCTGCCCTAGGTCCCCAGCTAGAGAGGGGTCCAGCTCTGGCCACCCCCACGGAATGAGGTGTCTGGGTCCAGGAGGATGTACCCACCAAAGCCATGGTGTCTTTTCTAGATCTCAGCTGACACACACAGGAACGGGGCATTCCTCCCCAGACAAGCCTGGCTCCTATAGGTTCATTTCCTCAAAGGCAAACCACATCCTGGGCCCAGGGGACAGCTGTTTGCAGGAGAGTGTGTGGAATTTGACTTCTCAGCACGGGTACAAGATGGAACAGGGAATGAGAGAAAAAGAAGGGTCAGAGCTGGGCATGATGGTGCATGCCTGTAGTCCCAGTGACTCTGGAGGCTGAGGCAAGAGGATCTTGAGTTCAAGGCCATCCTCAGCAACTTAACAAGATCCTCTCTCAAAATAAAAAATAAAAAGGGCTGGGGAAGTAGCTCATTGGTAGAGCACTTGCCTAGCTCAAGTCCCTGGGTTCAATCCCAAGTACAATCCATCCATCAGTCAATCAATCAATCAAAATTTATTAACTCGTAGTTCCAAAGGTCAGATACCTGTGTGTGCTCAACTGAGTCCCCTGCTTGGGAAAAAAAGCCAAAATCTAAGTGTCAGCTAGGCTTGGCTCTTATTTATAGGCTGTGAAGAAGGATCCACTTCTAGGGACATTCAGCAGAATTTGGTTCTACAAGGTTGTAGGACTGAGGTCTCCATATCCTTGCCAGCTATCCACCAAGGGTCACATTTGAATTAAATCCTTTTTATGCTTCCGTTCTTTCTAACACCCTCTTCTGTTACCACATGAAAGAAAAATGCTTACGAGCTCCCCTGATTAGGTCAGGCCCACCTAGGACATCTGCATATTCTGAGGTTATTTGACTTGGGACTTAACTACTTCTGCAAAATCCCTCCACAGCAGTCTTTGAATTTGTGTTTGAGTAACCAGGGGATGGAGGTCTTGGGATATGCCTGCCACTGCCTGGGTACTTATAACTTTACCCCAGACCTTGACAATGTCAGGAGACACCTGCTCCAGCCGGGCATGTCCAGCTCTCTTTTCTTCCTCAGGACTCAACACCATCTGCTTCTGTGCTTCACATGCTGCCATTTCTCCTTCAACGAACTGCATCCCAGGCAGAATCCCTCTGAGTCGCTCTCAGAGGATTTTGATTTATCCTTCTCTGGCCTGTCCCAACTGGCCTTAAACTACAGCTGAGAGCTCTGAGTCTCCGCAGCCTCTAGACCAGGCACAATCTGGAGCAGAGGCCAGCTGTCATCAGAGATCGTGACTGTCCCAGCAGGAATGCAGAGAGATGAACCAAAGTTAGGCCCTGCCTTGGAGGACTCCCTCACAATCCATCAGGATCAATGAATCTAATCACAGTGGCCACTCACGGAATGGGCTTGGTGTGCTGCCCACACACCCCGTGATCTTCACAAGTGCACAGGTGAGGAATTGAGACTCAGAAACTTGAATCCATTTTCCCAGAATCCATCGGGGAAATTGGGAATCCAACCCTGGAGCCCAAATCTTTAACTCCTACATTATCTCAAAAAAATCCTAAAGAACTCAAGGCACTGGACTTCCCATCTGAGGTCAGGCACTGTCACCAGGCTGCCACGACTGCTGAGCTCACTGCAGCATCTCGGTGACTTCACACATAAAGACGTCTTTCTCCTGAGGGTGCAGGAGGTGTGGCTCCGCGGCTCAGAGGCCTGCAGAGACCCAGGCCCATTCCACCCCACCAAGGTGAGGCCTTGACATTGTCCTCTGAGCCTTCCACATCCTACCAGCAGACAGGGAAGAAAGCCAGCCAAGGCAGATTTTTCTAGAACCAGACCAGTCGTAGCATGGCTTACATCCCTTTGGCCACACTCCACTGGCCAGTACTCAATCCGTGACCACATCTAACTGCAAGGGAGGCTGGGAAATGTCCCTCTGTGTGCTCAAAAGGAAAAAGGAATTTGAATTTGAGGAACACTTACAGCATGTACTCTGTCTCTCAGGCTCAGCAGGGGGGCTGTTCACCCAGTGAGCTCACCTCCACCCTGTGAGCTCTCTCAGCTGGCCAGGGACCCCTTTCTCCTACTCAGTCCCTGGCCCAGCAGCTTGAGTCATTGCTGCTCCAAGACATGAGAAGTCACAAGCACTAAGGTCCCCAAAAGTGTCCTTATACCTTCCCTCCCTGGGGAGAGTGAGAGGCTGGAGCACCCAGATGAAGGGTGTCAGGGCTGCGCGTCCAGCTGGGGGGTTTGTGGAGCTAAGTAGCTTATTCTTTCTCTTGGGTGTAAGAATCGGCCAATTAGGTCCCAAAGCCAAGTACAGATTCTTTGGTCTAAAGAGGGTCATGTGATGCAGACTGCGTCTAAGAGGCCTAACTCTGTTCTGAGGGAGGAAGAGGGTGAGAAAGGAAAAGGGTATTCTCATCAGAAGCCTGTCTTCACCTGCTCTGGGTACCCACACAGTGCTGCTCCCCAGAGAGTACGGAGCGGAGGAGATGTCCGGGTTCCAGCCCCGGGCCCCAAGGGAACAGATGTTCCTGGGACCACGGAACCACGTGCAGTGTGGGTAGACTGGGAGACTCTGAGGATGGGTCTGCGCTGCTCCCTCTGTACCACCTGCACACCCACCCTGTCAAGGTGCGGGGGGAGCTCTGGAAGGCAAGGACTTGAGTTTGGCTCTGTCACCCTGCTCGCAATGGGACCCTTAAGCAATCTCCACCCCAACCTCAGTTGACTTCTCAGTCCACAGAGATTTGATCTCCAAGTACAGTTGCACAGATTGTGCAAAAAAATTTTAGGATTTAATACATATGAATTTCTAGCCAAAAGAAAGAAAGAAACTCAGATCTTCTAATATTTAATATGCAGCCTGACCCCAGGCCTCCTCACTCCATTTTTTTTTTTTTTTTTTTTGTACAAGGGATTGAGCCCAGGGCATGTAACAACTGAGTCACATCCCCAGTCCCTTTTTTTTTTTTTGAGAGCGGGTCTCATTAATTTGCTCAGAGTCTCACCAAGGAGCTAAGGCTAGCCTCAAACTTGAGATCCTCCTGCTTCAGCCTCCCGTGCTAGGATTACCATGCTTGGCTCACTCCTTGATTGTCAGCCAGTCATGTCCCCTGCATTTGTTGGTTTCTGGAAGGGATGAGTATGCTCCACCAGGCAGAGAACTTCACGGCCATACCCTCGCTCTGATGCTTGATTTTCAACATATTGTTATGTATTGACATCTACATGGGCCCAGTCTGCTGAAATCACAGTTTATAATGTCTGATTCAAACTAAGTTAGTCCTCTTAAAAAAAAAAAAAAAGTGGTGGGAGGAGGTGGACAAACGACCCCAAAAGATTTCAGCATTGAAACAGCAAGAAAATAGCATTTCCCAATCCAAAGACTCAGTTTCATTTATGATATCTAAAGGAAAAGGTAAGTTCAGTCTGTTGAGTGCTACAGTAGAGATTTACAAAGATGAAATCTCTTTTCATCAGGATAGAGGTGAAGTTTAAATAGTTATGGAGGAGGAAGCTTTGGGGGAAGGAATATGATATGATAAGGCATTTGGAAATAAAGTTTGAAAGTATTCCCATTGTTTGATATATATATATATATATATTTTTTTTTTTTTTTTGCTGAAAATCTTGTGTATTCCCAAGATCGTTCATATCTGCCCTTCAAACAACGAACCAAAAAAAGAAAATTTTAATTTGCTTAAAAATCTAAATGAAGAGTTTGAGTGGGTTTGAAATCCATTTGCTGAAAGTATTAAAATGCAACATATTCCAATTTCTTTGCAAGAACAACTGATTGACATGAGAGAAGATGGAAATTTGCAAGCCAATTTTGAACAAAACCTTTGCATAATTGGAGGATGGAATTGAAAATTGAAAATTAATGTCATGATTTAATGAGCTGAGCCCACAATGCACCTCGTCCATCTGGATCTAGGTGTCTTTGTGAGGCCTCCCTTTCAGCTGTGACAGCCATTAAAACTGAATATTGAAATAAACCAGATTTAGAATGAGACATTCAAATCACTGTCCCACAAAGTGTAAAAACCAGAATTTTCAAAAATAAACAAGCCTATTCAATCACATTGCTCCTACTGTGAGAGCAAAAGGGATTTTTATTACATGAAACACCATGAAAATTTCTTTTAAATATTGTTCATTTATATTTATTATATGTTCTTTCATTCCTACTTACAGTTTTATAATGCACATAATAGATTACGTTTATGGATATACGTATAATGGTCATAATATATTTTAATGTACATATATTTTTATAATGTAAGCACTAATCTATATTCATGGATGTAGCTCACATGTATAATTTATAAGGTTCTACGTGTATAATTCATAAATAAATAGATCTCAGAGTGACAGTTCAACATTTTTTTTTAACTGATGGGATATGTAAACAATAAAATTAAAGTTCAAGGATATTGGCAGAGCCAAAAGGCCCCCTCAACTTCCGGGTGGAGACTATGTGGGCCCACCCTTTCCTGGGTGTGGGCCTTCATAATAAAGATGTTCCTGAACTGGACTTTTCCTGCCCTGCAGGGGCGAAAGGTCAGCTGGGATTTCAGGCACGTGAGTTTTATAGGTAAGAAGTCAAAGGTCCAAAAGAATAAGAGAGCAGAGATGAAGGCCATTTTCTCCTCTCCTGGAATAAGAACCTCTCTCCGCTCTTCCTTACCCCTCCCACTCAACGGGAGAAAGAAGGGGGTTTTCTTTCTGCTCAGAGGGACTCGAGCAAACTGGTAGTGTAGACTAGGAGTGAATTCAGACACCCGGAGTGCCAGGTCTGGACTTTCACCTGCTCTGCTCTCTCTGGATCTTGATACAGAGCCTGGGTTTTGGTTACTGCAACTGTCCCTATTGCCGCTGTTAGGAAGTCCTTCCTGCTATTATTTCTAGATTTATATGCTGCAAAGAAAGCCTAGAGTGTCGAGGAGGCTAAGTGCCCAGGTTAGTAGCATAAGGAACTTCCTAAGGCTCAGATACTTTCAGGTCATTCCCTCTCTGTTCTTTCCCTACCTAAAGGCTTCTCCTACATCTCCACTGCCCCCAGTAGAAAATCTACGCTGTTTAGACCAACTAACATGGCCTTGACTGGCTGTTGCCAACCCGTTGTATCTGTCACCTGCATACAACAGAAGTCATACCAGCTACTTTGAGCAGAGCGAATTTCATGCAGTTACTTTCTGTGCTTACCAAATCTTTGGAGGAGATAGAGCCAGTCACACCTGTAGGAGTGACTCCCAAACAGGGTCCCCTCTAGCACTGTGAGGATCAGGAGCTTCTCAGGGTCTGTTGACTTCAATAACCATCCTCATAAGTGACCCCCAGAACTAAGGAAGCCACTTTGGCAACAACCTCTCAATGCTCCCCAAGGCGGACACTGCTATAAACCCCAAGGTCCACTACTGTGCTGACCAGCAGCTATGATTTTCAATCCTCAGTTGGTTGAATCCATGAGGGGGGAACCCTCATGAATAAGGGAGGAGGAGTAATGGTAATTACCTCCCCAAATAGAAAATGCCAGGACTAGACGGTTTCACCTAGTGAAGGCACCAAACATTGAAGGATGAAATTGTACCAAATCTTTACAGTCTCTTTTCAGAAGATAGAGGGAAAAGGGATCTTTCCTAACTCATTTTCTAAGGCGAGTGTCATCCTAACACCAAAACCAAAGCTATTACAAGAAAGGATGACGATGAAACAATATTTTTCATGAACATCAATGCAAAACTCAACCAAATGTTAGCAAATCAAATCCATCAATCAATAAAAAAAAAGAATTAGATACCATAACCAAGGAGCATTTATCTGAGATGTGAAAGGCTGGTTCAACATTTGAAAACCAATTAACATAACCCTTCACATCAACAGGTTGAAGAAGAAAAATCACATAATCCTACCAATCGATAGAGAAAGAAATTCTATTCCACCCCTTGGAGAGGCTGATCATGACAAAGGCCAGAGAGGGACCGGACAGGGTCTGTCGAGCTGCTGAAACCAGAATCAGTTATCTGGGACCAGGTAAGTTGTAGGAAGCTGGATGTGAACCAAAAGTCAACTTGCCGTCAGGCGTGGTGACACATACCAAAATCCCAGTGACTAGGAAGGCTGAGGCAGGAGGATTGCAAGTTTGAGGCCAACCTCAGCAATTTAGCGAGACCCGAAGCAATTTAGAGAGACTCTGTCTCAAAAAAAATAAAAAATAACAATAAAAAGGGGCTGAGGATGTGACTCAGTAGTAAAGTGCCCCTGGGTTAAATCCCGGTATCAAAAAAGTCAACCTGTAATCCTCAGGCATGGGAGCCTGGGACAAGGAGGCACCTCTAACTACTGGCCCTAAACTGCTACAAGGGTTGTCCTTGGCCTCAGGAGAGGTAGCTGGGAGCTGATGCAATCTTGGCTTGACACTTCATCTTCCTGTCACCTGCCCCTTCCTCCCAAGAAATTCAGAAGTTGCCTCTCCCACCCACCACTGTCCTTAGCTACAGCCTCGAGGCTAAGGTCCCTCAGTTTGCAACTACATCTGCCCCAAGGGATTTGTCTTCATTCAAAGACAAAATTGCTCATCCAGCCCTGGGCCAGCTGTGCTGCATGGACATCAAAGGCACCTTTAAATGCCACCATCAATAGAGAGCACCTTGTATAGCTTCCTTCATTGGCCTCCCCCAGTGCAGGCTCATTATGCCTAAGCAAAACCACAGGGCACCAAGAACAGTAAGGCCAGAAAACAGTGCACAGAGTGTGATGGGGGCACTGAGCAAGCCACCCCTAAGAATAACCTGCTGGGGTCACTATGAGTCTCTGGGATGGAGACACTGCCTGTTTCCTCTCTTCAGACCAACTTGCCCAGATGGGCTCTGCCACCACTGCCCCCCACCCCCATGGCGGGACATCGTCTCATAACATCCTGGGACACCCCCTCCCCAAGCCCAGGAAGGAAGTTGGAAGCTATGAAAAGGGAAGGAGTAACTTCCTGCCCTCATCCCCGAGGCCCAGACCAGATCACGCACAGGATGAATGAATAAGTGGACTACAAGCCCCTTCCAAAGCCCTTCAGGCATCCAAGCTTCCTGCCCTCAAGTTAGAAGCCCGATTTCCAGGCCAGGAGATACCACTGTAAAAGAAAGAAAAAAGAAAAGACAGGATCTGTGCCCAGCTTGCTACTAGCAGGCCCCTCCCCTGGGCCTGCTGCGGTGGGACCCCCAGAAACACAGGATGGGGCTGGAGAAGGGTCTCCTGCCCACTATGGTCCTGCTTTGCCAAGGCCAAATTCTCCCTCTCTGCCGGCTCTGCCAACCCACGGTCTCTCCCCGAGGCAGGCACACTGGATGAGAAGGAGGCCCACCTTGGTCCTGGCAACACACTGTCTAAGCAAGGGCTCCCTCACCACGTGGTGCACCCAGAGCGCCAAGAAGGGAGGCTGGGAGCTCCCCCGACACCCAGCCCGCACCAGGGCCAGCCGCCAACCAGGCTTCCCCTCCCCTGGCCTGCACGGGGGCCCCACCTGAGCTCACTGGTACACAACAGGGGCGGGGCCTGGTGCTGTCAAGCCACGTGTAGGGGAGGGCCAGGAAGGGCGGGCTGCTCTTAAGGCAGGTCTGGAGGTGAGGTGGAGCCTCCCCTTACTCCTCACCTGGACTTGGAGCGTCTTGGTCCCTGGAGCCAGTAGTGAACACAGCAGCCTGCCCAACCACGGACACCAGGTAGGTGCATGTATTCTCTAAGGAGCTGAGGAAGCTGAGGGACACAGCCCCTTGGCCCTGACTTATTTCACCTATTACCCTCAGCTTCTCTAGCTCTCCTGGGGCTCAGAGGGAAGGTGGAGAGAATTGCAGAGGAGACTGTGGATTAGAGGTGGTCTCAGGATCACAGACCCCAAGGTCAGAACTTTAGGGGAACTAAGTGGGTTTTGAGAGGACCCAGGTCCAGGGAGCGGAATAGGCTGGCCTGAGTTCACAGACGCTTAGGAAGGGACTGGACACAGAACCTGCCTCCCAGTCAGAGCACCGTGCCCTTCTGAGTCAGGCAGGAATGGGGGTCTGGTCCCAGGAGTCCCTGCCTGCCCTTCCAGGTCCTGTCTCACTGGGTCTGGGTGGAAGGAAAGGCATGATCAGGAGGCGCACTTTGAGGATTGGTGGAGAGAGGATTGGGCTATTGGGGTGATGTGCTCTGGGGAAGATTCAGGCTTCACCTTCTCCTCTCACTGACCTGCACTTGTAGGAAAAGAGAGTAAACCAGGGCAAGAGGAGGTCTGTCGGGGTCCCAGGATTCCCCTGGCTCTGGCCTCTGTCAGAACAAAGAAAGAGACTAGAGCCAGCATCTGAAGAGGGAGAAGTTGAGAGAGACCCATAAATAGGGCAGAGCCGATGGGAGCCTTCCCCTCCACTATACACTACACACACACACACACACACACACACACACTCACACACACACAGTCGGAGCCCAGGAACTCTCCCCTCCCACTTAGAGCGGGAAAGACCAGGAAAGAGTGAGCTGGTCAAGTGTGTTGGTGGGGCTGGAAAGGGAGCAGCATCTAGGAACACCAGTGTGAGCCCCGGCCACTGTCTGGGGGGTCTAGAGGTGATTTGGAGAAAAGCTTGAAGAAGAGCTGAAAGACTATGACCTTTGCTCAGTACCAGTCTGACCCTCTCAGTTCCAGAATCCCAGAAGGGGCAGGTAGAAGGGGGCTTCAGCATTAACTGTGGCACACCAGCCCAGGGTGAGCATGTGGGACCAGGGGGCCAAACATGCCCAGATGCAAACCCCAGTTCCACCCTTGGTTGCATGACTTTGAGCAAAACCCTCAGCCTGTACCCTCCTCACAGAACTACTGCGAAAATGAAACAAGTTTTACGTGTCTGTTATTATCATGTCTCCATTATGCAGAGGAGACCAATGAGGCCCTCCGGGAAAGGAAAGGACTTTGGCCCAAGCTGGCACAAAAGCTGTGTCCAAATCAGTAGACTGGCCTCCTGGGCCCTGGTCCTGGGGAGATCCAGTCCCCCGGTGCACTCTGCAAAGTCAATGGCCCCAGCCTTCTTTCTCTCTGGGCCTGGCTGGAGAACTCTGCAGGGTGCGCCTGGGTCCTGTCCCAACAAACCCAGGACACTTGGAGTCCATGTGGAAAAAGCTGCAGCTCCGGCTCTGTGTCCTCGGCTGCCCCCGGGGAAGGAGCGCAGAGGCCGACTCCTTTCCACTGCCATTTATAGACACGCTTCCCGCACCGGGGAGGCGCCACCCTTTCCAGGTCTCGGCCAAGGAGAAGTTTGGCAATAAGCCTACAGGAGCCCCGGGAGGAGGAAGAGGGGAGAGAAAGGCCTGGTTTCTGTCATTAACTGACTGTACAACCTTGGGCAAATTAGGCCGCTGTGGGGACCTCAGGTGATTCTCTGCACTTGAACTCCATATGGCGCAAGGAGTTAAGATGTCAAGTTCCCAAGGCCTGGGTGGGTAGCCCAACTCCACCATCTTAATGGATGTGTGTCCTATGCGGTTTTCTTAACCTTTCTGGGCCTCAGTATACTCATCTGCTAAATGGGCTGATAATAGACTGTGAGAGGGTTCAGTTCCTACATGCAACTCATATGCAAATGATGTTGATCACTGCCTGGCACTTGGCAAGTTCTCAGTGAATGGGACCCACCATGATGAGGGTGTCATTCTTCATGAGCCCAATTGCTAAATAGAATCGTCGTGATGCTTTCACAAGCAGCACCTATTTGCTTCCACAGCCCTCTCTGGGAGGAAGCAGAGTTCTCATCCCCCATCTCACAGATGAGGAAACTGAGAGAGTCACACCAGTAGGATTTTTTTGATCTGGGACTATCATTTGTCCCAGGCTGGCCTCAACTGCCTTTTCCCGCACTAGTCGGACTCTGAAGCAGAATGTGGAGGAGGCATCATGGAAAAGGGGAGAGTTGGGGGGGGGGGGACAGGCATCAAGTCTCAAGGCAGGTGGTGGGAGTGTGACCAGCCTGTCTTAGCTCCAGTTTTCTTAGCAGCCTGTTACCTCCTTCCCATCCCCACCTGTGGAAAACCACAGGAAGAAGCTTCCACAGTAAGGGAAATGAAAACATTGGGATATATTTTTCCTGCATGAGCCTTCAGGGAGCGAATACTGTCTGATGATGTCACTCCCCAGCTCAAAACACTTCTGCGGCTCCCCGCTGGCTGCCCTCGGGGTTGAGTTGGCTATCCAGAGCCAAGCCTGCAAGGCCCTGCAGGGTCTGGCTAGCAGCCCTCCCTCCGTCCATAAAAGTGTTCTCTGTGTTTCCCGGATGCTCAGGGATGTCTCATGGCCCCTGTCTGTCTGCTGCACCTTTGCACACCCCGCCTCCTCACTCCCGCAGGCCTTGCCCAACCAGTTCCTATTTTTCCTCCTTATCTTCCTCTCCACATCCCCTCCTCTAGGAATTCCTCCTGACCTCCCCACCAGTACCCACAGAACCTGCTTCCTCTCCACCCCATCAGCTCCCAGCAGCTGACCTGGGCACCTCTCTATTTCACCCACTGGCCCAAGTGCAGGGCCCAAACAGCAGGCATCCTGGGGTCTGGTCCTGCTCTGACACTTGAGGGCAGTGTGACTTTAGGGCAAGTCACTTATCTCTCAGTGTATCAGTTCTTTCATTGTAAAATGGGATGATAATAGTACCTACCTTATAAGGTTGTTATGAGGACTTTAAAGGGCTTTATGTGTAAGTATCAGGGCCCGTGTACATAACAGTTCCTCAATAAACATTAGCTAATTTATTGAATAAATATGCCCCAGATATAGTAGACTTTCTATAAGCATTTCCTGAAGTTATCTCACAATCACTTGCAGAATGTTTGGGACGTGCTACACTGGCCAAACACATCATAAATATTAGCTTATTTTATAAATGAGAAAACTGAGGCACAGAAAAGCTAATTAACTTATCCAAACTTACCCAGCTAGTGAGTGGTAGAGTCAGGGTACAAATCTGGGTACCCAAACTTTTATGAATGAATGAATGAATGAATGAATGAATGAATATGCCCTTGTTTGGGGCAATGGAGGCAGGAGTTTTCCCAACAGAAGTAACTCAGTTCCCATCCTCACCTGTTTCAGGTCCATTGATCTCAGCAAGTGATAGCTCTGGGATGTAAGTGAGCTGGTTGGGAGCCAGAGGTAGACCGCCCGGCGCGACAGCCCCACCATGTCCCAGGTGACGTCCAGCCCCCTGCTGACGGGAGGCCATGCAGTCGGCTTGGCTCACTGTGAAGAACCCAGGAGGGCCCTGCACCCAGCGCCCGGCTCCAGCCTGCCGCCCCAGTGTCCTTATTACACCACAGAAGGCTGGGGAGCTCAGGCCCTGATGGCCCCCGTGCCCTGCAAGGCGCCCCCCAGCAGGCTCCAGAAGACCCCACAGGCAGAGGCCAAAGCCCACAGCTTCCAGCAGAGCCCGGGTGAGCAGGCCATGGGGACCCCACAGGACCTTGACTCCTACATTGACTTCTCACTGGAAAGCCTCAACCAGATGATCCTGGAACTGGACCCCACCTTTCAGCTGCTTCCTTCAGGGGCTGGTGGCCCCCAGGCTGAGCCTTCCCAAAGCACCACCTTGAGGAGCAAGAAAGAGGAAACTGAAGCCCTGGGTAAGGACTGGGACACAGTGTCAGCAGGAGGGCTGGGGTCCCTGAGCTCCTGCGGAAGGACTGTCCTATAGAATCAGAGGAACAGGAGACACTCTCCTGTGGGGAGGTGCAGTGCAGCTCTAAATAAGTTATTAACCTCTCTGTTCTTCTCTGCTACACAAAAGGGATAAATACAAGTTTCCCTCACTATCCAGTTCTCTTTGGTTCCTGAGTTTGGAAAGTGATGGAAACGTGTTTTGTATGAATTTTTTTGAGATTGTCAGTAAACTAATACATCTAAGTAGTTTGTGCAATGCCGTGCCTAGGAGTTAAGAGCTTGATAAATGTGGAGTTTCTGAACCATACATTCTGCAGTGTCTCTCTTTAGGTCCTGACTGGGGCCCCCTGAAATTATGATAGGACTCTAAATTATTTCATCACAAGTTTACATAATGTAATCTTTAATAATGGCGGAGTTTAGCAACCAGCTAGCTGGATGAAATCTTGCAAATTTAACAATCAGCACTTAACAAGCTGGTACAAGCCAACCCCCGTTCGCCACTGAGTCCAAGGGAATCTGGAAAGCCCTACATCTGGATTCAGTTTCCCACACAAAGAGCTTCATGTGTGCTCTGAGGATAAGGGTCAAAGTGCAGCAGCCCCATTGTTCAGACAGGAAGACCGAGGCTTCCTGGGAGTTTAAACCATCAGCGGGAGCAAGGGCACAGTTAGAATTACAGAGAGAGTCTATCCTAACTTCCATTTATTAAGTACGTATTATTTACCAGACTCTGTGCTGAGGTCTCTATATAGAATCCTCCATCCTCCCAGCTCATGCCCATGAGATGAGCACTTTATGCCCATTTTACAGAAGGGAGAAAAACAGGTTGAGGGGGTTGAGAAAGGAGCCTAATCAAGGAGTTGGGCAGACCTTATCCAAGCTGTTTACTTCACTTCTTTGTGTCGTCCAGCCTCATCTATAAAATGGAGATAATAACTCCATCTGAAAAACGGAGCGTTGCAGGGATTAAAAGAAGTAGCATTTGTTGGCTGGCTGTCACAAACCCTGGCACGCCATGAGTCATTTCAAATGGTGGCTGTTTTATTAAATGCTGGGATTGCATGGAGGCCCAGCCCCAGGGTAGGATTGGGCTCTGGGGTGGAGGTCAGCCCGGCACCTCTGCCCTAGGCCGCCCCTGGCTTCCAGCCTGCTCCCCTCCTCCCACCCGCATTGCCTGCCAGGCCTATTAAAGGAGCTGCCTCCTCCCTCAAGAGCCTTCCTGCAGCCTAAGACCAGTTGTGGGCACGTCACTGCAGGGAAGCGTCTTGGGCCTAATCACGACTGGCAGGAGCAAGCCCAGGGTTTTAATGTTCATGCCCCAAGGCAGGGGTTCCACACATCCAAGGCCAGCCAGGGCAAGACCAGTCTCTGACCGGCATCCACATGCATAGGGTGGGGGTTGATAACATCTAGGCCCTTCCCCCACTGGAGGGGGCTGATGGGCAGTGGTCCATGTCCTTGGATGCCCAGTGTTATGAACATAATCCACCTAACTCTGGGGATCAGGGAGCTGGCAGTGGTCAGAGGGTCCCCCCAAAGCTGCCTAGGTCTGCTCTAGCTCCTTCTAATAGAGAGGGAAAATATCCTCTCCTCTAACCCCTGCTTAGACACTCCTCATGCCTGAGTGCTCACTACCTCCTAAGAGAGCCCAGCCAGGTTACCTTCCCAATATGAAGTTCTCTACCATCACTAAGAATGTCAGGCACCTGTCCATCGCGGGGTCTGCTACCTTCCCATGCATCTCAGGTCTCCCCAAGCCCACCTGCAGACCACCAGCACTGGTGACAAAGCTCTCACAGGCCCAGGGCAGTGGAACTAATTCTGGGAATTGTGGTGAGTTACACATTCAATATGGAGGGCTCCCCTGCACGCACACTGCTGTGTAATCTCATCCTCTCTCTTTTGGGGGTGCTGAAGGTGAGGATCCTGATATTATGTTCATTGGAGGGTGTTCACTGTTCCTCCCTGTCCCACCTTGGCAAAGTTCAGACCATTGGTGATCCTATACTGACATGTCCCCTGGGGAGGAAAAGAGAGAGAGAGAGAGAGAGAGAGAGAGAGAAAAGTTTTTTTAAAAAACTTAGACTGTGTAATGCATGCTCCCATAAAGGAAATAGTGGTAACCTCATTTTACCGACAAGGAAATTGAGACTCAAGGAGGGAAGCGATGGCCCCTGGCCAGGAGGAGGTTAGGTCAGACCTCAAACCCCACGTTGCTGGGCTCCAAAGTCCACATTCCTGCCAGGCATGGCACATATATCTGTAACCCCGGCGACTTAGGAGGCTGAGGCAGGAGGATCACAAGTTCAAGGTGAGCCTCAGCAACTTAGCAAGACCCTGTCTCAAAATTTACAAAAAATAATAAAGTGGACTGAGAATGTGGCTCATGCCCCTGGGTTCAATTCCCAGCATCCCCCTAAACAAAAACAAAGTTCATGTTCCCATCATTTTCTATTTCTTGGGGCTAATTTTCTGCCAGCTGGGGCATCACAAAATATCTATTTGGAGGCAGCCTGAGGGCCCCGCTTCTGAGACTCAGCCCTTCCCAGCACTTGGCCAACCTTGCCCTGAGTCCCCTGCCTCTCTGCCTCCTGCTCACCTTCTCTTAGGCCTGCCCTGCAGGGTCCCCATCCCACAGGGAGCGTGGCTCCTAGAATCCGACACCAATTCCCTTCTTTCTCCTCTCCCATGACCTCCCACCCCATCTTGGGAACAGGCCCCCACATTTCATTTTCCAGCAATTTCTGCCAGGCGAGGCAGCTTGCCAGTCCCGAGGGAAGGGTATTTAATAACCGTCTCTCCACCCCCCCCACCCACGTGCCCTCCCTCGGCCTGCTGCTGGCGCCCGCATCCACCCTGCACTGCTCAGACTTGCCCCACAGGCCTGTAAACAGCGACTGCGCCCCAGTGTTGGGGTGGGGGCCCCTACCTCTCCAGCCACATCCACCTCAGCACAGCAGCGGGTGCCAGAGCTCCTCCTTCCCTTCCCACCCTGCGCTGCCTGCTCAGCCCCCCACCCCCCAGGGGTCTTTGTGTGATCCAGGAAGCAGGGGACCAGGAAATTTACCAGGCCCAGAAGCCCTCCCCAAAGCCAAGTGGTCCCTTGAAATGAGGCCTCAAGGAGCCCACTCCTCTTCCTGGCATAGGCATAAAAAGAACTCAGGAGCAGGAGTTGGGTTCCTCTACTCACTAGCTGTGTGGCATTGGACAGCTCGCTTAACCTCCCTGAGCCTTGATTTCTCATCTGTAATATTGCCTACTTTTGTTAGGTTGTTGTGAGAGTTCAATGAGACAATACAGTTAACTTATTTGCAGCAGTGCTGGTACATAGCACTCAAATGCCAGTCTTTATTTAAAAAAAAAAAAAATTTGTACAATAAATGCTAGCTACAGTTCCATTTATCTCCAAGCCTCAGTTACCTTCTCTAACAACAATACCTGTCCTGCCTAAGGACTGTTATGAGGTCCAAAGGTAGTTATGGATATAAACACTATAAAATCCTATAAAAATAGAAGTTGCACTTGCCAGTCTTCCAGAAGAATCCACCCCAGTCTAGATCTCTTCTCTTTCAGAGCCTATAATATAGTTCCCCAAATGCTCCCCCTGTGCCCTCATCTTCCTAAGGAGAAGGACATCTGCTGTTCCCGGCCTCAAGGGCTGCCCTGGGCCAGGCTCCAGCTCCGTTCTGCATGTAAACTCCCCGGAGGGGAGCAATCTGCAGAAAAGGAAACTGAGGCTCAGTGAAGTTATGAAACCTAACCCAGTGCCTCTTGGCTGCCAAGTGACAAAGCCAAGACTCACACCCAAGTTCATGTGACTGCAAAGCCGTTACTGCACAGGCTGGGACAGCAAGCCCAGGTCAGCCCTCCAGTCCCGCTCACCTGACGCAATACCCACCCCCTCCACCCTACTCCAACAGGCTCAGGCAGAGGCTCCACCGTGAGCAAGGCCAGGAGGCCCTACCCAGGAGCGGGCTGGGGCAGGCTGGGACTCCACAGGCTTGGGGTGGGAGGGATGTGACTGTGCCAGGCCCAGGGGAGGTGGGAGGCCCGCAGACAGGAGCCAAGGGTGCGGATTCTCCCTGACTCTGACTCATAGCCCTCCAGAAGGGGGCAGCTGGAGACCCCTACCTTCCACCACCTTTGCTGGTACAGCACCAGGACAGCTGTCCTGCCCCAGGTTGGGAGGAAGAGTGTCCATCCTCCCCACAGGAAAACCACAGGGCACCTCACTCCATCTCTGGAGGAGGAACAGGGTGTCGGAAACCCAAGAGTCCTGGATGCCCGCATTGGGGCCCAGGAGTAAATCAGCAGCTCCCCCCACCCCCACTCACCCCTGTGCTCACGGGAACCAGCTATGAGTGTGGGGACAGCCGCAGGCAGTGGGAGGCCTGTGACACAGCCAGCCCTGCTCTTAAGGAGTTCTCAAACTCTACTCTGCACTCAGGTGCCCAGAGGGTCTCATAGAAGGGCAAATTCTGATTCCATGGGCCTAGGGTAGAGCCTGAGGTTCTGCCAATGGCCAGCTCCCAAGGGACGTGGTGCTAAGGCTCCAGCATCAGAATCACCTGGGAAACTAAGAAAGCAAAAGCATAAACCAACCCGAGGTCTGGGGGACCCTTCAGATCCTGATCTAGTTAGCATGGGGCAGTGGGACTTTTATAAGCTCCTGCATGATTCTAGGGTGTGACCGGGCTTGAGAACTCTAGCCTTCATTTGTGGGTACAGAGAAACAGCCCTTACGCATCCTGATTGAGGAAGGCATTGGAAGCCTCTCCATCAGAAAGATGGAGACGATCCCTCAGATTTTAAATACCTACTAAGTGCCAGATCCATTTCATCCTTCCTGTGTCACCGAGAGGCTGGGCAAGGCTATAAGTGGTAAAGTCACTTGACTGAGCTCTCCGGTCTCAAGTGGCAGAGTCCATACCTCAAACCTAGGTCTACCTGATTCCAAGGCCACTGCCTCTCCTCACCCAAGGAACAACATCGCAGAAAGGGTGACTTTGGAACTGAGCCCTGAAGGTGGAGTTGGGTGTTAATTCCGATTCTGGGCCTGTTTCCTCATCTGTGTAAAAAGAGGAGGGACCCGAGGGTCTTCAGGCTCCTTCCAGTGTTTCCATCCTGAGCGTCCAGGCTCCTGGGTTTCACCGTTGTTCTGCCTTTTCTCCCTAAAGATATAAAGTACATCGAAGTGACCTCCACCCGATCGCGGTGCCACGATGGCTCTCAGCGCTGCTCCAGCCCATCTGTCACGCCACCTTTCGGCTCTCCACGCAGTGGTGGCCCCCTCCTTTCCAGAGATATCCCCCGAGAGACTCGAAGCAGCAGCGAGAGTCTCATCTTCTCTGGGAACCAAGGCCGCAGTGCCTCCCCTCACCCCTCCACCTCGCCCAGCGTCTCCATCCCTTGCGTGGGGAGCAGAGCTTCAGGCCCTCATGGCCTGGGCTCCCCACTGAGGGCCCTGGCTTCACAGCGGGGCAGCAGGGTCTCTGTGCTGTCAGCCAGTCCAGCGTCTGATGTCAGCTATGTGTTCGGGAGGTAGGTTCCCTGGTTTCCAACCTTGCTCCCCAGCACGCACACGCACGCACACGCTTCCACACAGATCCTAAAGTCACCGCGGGCACCCTGCTCTATCTGAGCAAAATCTGAGCATTCACTAAGACTAAAAGGATGATTATTGTCTTTTCTGCCATCACAGCCATTGGGATTTCGTGTTTTCCTCAAGCATTTACAATCTAATTCAAAAACTGTGTTCCCATCTGTCTGCCTTTTGAGAATGGAGCCGCTGCATTGATAAGGCTCACCTGTCTCCTCTCCAGCCCTGGCACAACCCATCTCCAGAAAGGGCTTTTTAAAACTCCAAACCACAGGGATGTATGTAGACATAGGAGGCCTGAAATAAACGTTCGGGAATGAAAGCCATTGTGCTGATATACCCTTTGTTGCTGGCAAAACCTGGTAGAAGGAGGCCCACATACCTGGGCATTATTTGCAACAGTCCCAGCTCACTTTTCCCCAGGCCTTGCAGTACAACTGCAAACACACCCCATCCTGCAGGGTTTCTGCAGCCATGCCCACCAGCTGGATGCTGAGCTGGCTTCCTCCAACTGGGATGTTGCTCCTGGATCAGCATGGATGTGCCCAATCCATATTCACCCCGACTTCAAGGCTCCTGGGAGTGATGCACAGGGGACAGACCAGTGTGACTGTTCAGGCAGACCTGCCTGGCTGGAAAGGCAGAGGGAATTCAAGCCAGCCTAAGCCATGCAGCCTGCAGGGGGTCAGCCTATGGGCTACTTAAAATGACCACAGACCCTATGGCTAGATTTCTTTGACCTTCAGCATAGGATCTGTGTGGAAGGGATAACGTGGTCATGCCCTTTGCTCTTTGATCTGGGTTTGGGGTAGCAGGATATGATCTGTTTGGCCAAAACCATGGCTCCCAGATCACTAGATTTCAGAACTTGGCTCTGGCCCTCAGTGTCCACCCTGACTCCCTAACACTTTGTTCCTGGTCTCTCCCCTGCAGCAGCCAGTCCCTCCTCCAGTCTAGCATCTCCAGCCCTCAATCATCTTCTAGATCCTTGGAAAGTCCAGCCAGCTCTTCCTCCAGCCTCCACAGCCTTGGTCCAGTGTCCCTCTTTATGAGACCCAGTGATGTCCAGGCCCCCAGCAACCCTGCTCTGAGCATGGGCCAGCCCAGAGCCAACCACTCTCCTCCCCTGGCCAAGGAGCATGCCAGCAGCTGCCCCCCATCTGTCACCAATTCCATGGTGGACATACCCATTGTGCTGATCAATGGCTGCCCACAAGCACAGTCTCCCCCACCCCAGTGGACACCAGGACAGCAAGGGTTTGTCCAGCCTGGAACTGCTTCTTCCAGCCATCCCCGTCAAGCCACCAAGAGCCACAGCCAGACCCTGCCGGATGCCTCCTTCACCACGTCCCCAGAGGGTAAGTTATAAACCTTGAGTGCTAAAAGGTTTGGTTAAGGGTAAGAGACAAAGCATCAGTGGATTTCTATAATAGCCAGTCAACATATTTATTGAGTACCTACTATGTGCCTGACCCTGGGCCAGGTTGTGAAGACACAGTCTAGAAAGGAGACCAAAAGCAAGAATCACTACAGAGTCAGATAAGCACAAGTAAAGACGCTCGAGCTTATGGGGCAACAGAGGAAGGAGTGATGCTTACAGTCTGGAGAACAGAGGAAGTGACTCTGAGCTGGATCGGGAAAGCAGATCAGAGGTGTGTGCCCAGGGAAGGAGAGAAAGGGCATTCCCCGCAGAGAGAACAGGGACTCCACAGTCACCACGCACAGAACACATTTAGAAGATGCTTAGAATGTTGGGTGCAGGTCATTGGGAGAAATCTGGAGGCAGATTGTGAAAAACCTTGAATGTCAATTTAAAAAGTGGATTTTACACTTTAGGCAACAGGGGACCATCAGAGAGTCCCCAGACAGGGGGGAGGCCGGCCTGGTGGCTCACACTGGCAGCTGTATGAAAGATGGATTGCCATGGCAAGATCTAGGGTGGGGCAGTGGGGGTGGAGGAGAGAGAACAGAGCCAGGCAACCCTGGGGATGTGGAAGGAGCAAGCCTGCTGACTAACCCAGGGAGAGCCAGAGGGCGCGTCGGAGCTCACTCTGACGTTCATGGATGACGAGAACACAGAGGGGGCGCACAGGGAATGGAGACAACGCATACCGATCCAGACAGCCGAAAACCACAAAACAGCAAACACCCTCCTTCCCGGAGTCTGTGACTGCAGGCGTCCAAGAAGAGCACAATCAACAAGAACCCACAGCAGTAAACACAAAGGCTGAGCCGCAGCACCCCACGGGTGCACGCCTCCCATGAGCAGAGCCCCAGGAACGCCGTCCCAGCTCCCCCTTCCTCAGTTATCTCTGTCCCAGGAATTCCAAAGGTGGAGCGGAGGGGTGAGGTGCTCACTAGCCTACTGCTCACTCTCACACAATGCAAGTGGGAGAAAATGGTACGTTAGGCCTGACTTTGAATCCGTCTGATCACTTTCCTGGGCAAATCATGTAGTGATTGTAGTGCGTTTTGTATAATGAGTTACTCTCAACTGACCACCACACACCTTCGTAAGATGCTGAAATTAAGGGCTGGAGTTGTGGCTGAGTGGTAGAGTACTTACCTAGCATGTGTGAGGCACTGGGTTCGATTCTTAGCACCGCATATAAATAAATAAAATAAAGGTCCATTGACAACTAAAAAATATCTTTTAAAAAATGCCGAAACTAAGAACCATTGCTGTCTGCCTTAGGAAGCCAGGAACATGGTCATTTTGTCATTTCAAAGAGCACTTTTGCATAGACAGGTGATAGTTCCATCCTGCAATGGTGATGCCCCGGATATCACTAATGATACTCCAGGATCTTATCAAATTCTGCAAAACATTCTCAAAACAAAATTCATTCTAATTTCCTATGTTCTTAGAAGATTAAAGACAGTCAGAAACTGGGCATGATGGTGCACCATATAATCCCAGCAACTCAGGAGGCTGAGGTAGGAGGATCAAGAGTTCAAAGCTAGCCTCAGCAACTTAGCGAGGCACTAAAGCAACTCAGTGAGACCCTGTCTCTAAATAAAATACAAAATAGGACTGGGGATGTGGCTCAGTGGTCACATGCCCCAGAGTTCAATCACTGGGTACCAAAATAAATAGATAGATAAAAAAATAAAAAGGGCTGGGAATGTTGCTCAGTGGTTAAGCACCCCTGGGTTCAATCCCCAGTAACAAAAAACTAACTAACCAACAAACAAAAAAAGATCATCAAAGGTTGTAGAACCTACTCTGTCCCCTCTGGGCTTCAAGAGCTGAACCACTGTCCCAAGTCAGTCAAATACTCAGGCTCCCAACCTCTGAGCACAGATCTGCTGATTTCTTGCTCTACATCTTTCCTTTAATTTTCTTTCCTAAGCCAAATATACTTCTAAGGAACTCAGAATTGCTAAGGACAATGTGAAACCAAACATGCATCTGAGAATTCTTTATCTATCCCTATTTCAGTCCCCACCAGGCAACGTCAGGTTTGTTATCTATTTGTTTTTGATTCATTACCAAGGATACAGGGGACTTCTCCGTCCCAGATGACCCAAGCCCTGGAACCCTTCTGTTTGGTTTTGCTTCTTTAGGCAGTTTGGAGATAACTGGGGATGGGGGCAGGGAGAGTGGGTCAAATGGGACCTCTGGGCGGAGGAGCAGGAGAGGGTCTCCAACCTTCTCTGATGATCATCCCTCAGCAACCCTCCATCTCACCTACAGAATTCCCTCCTCTGTGTTTCCAGGTCCTTCCAGGGACATGCAGCCCACCATGAGGTTCGTGATGGACACATCTAAATACTGGTTTAAACCAAGCATCACCCGAGAGCAAGGTAAAAGGAAGCTGTGTGTTTCAGGGGACAAGTGACCCTAGGAATCAGGTCTGGGTCCACACATTAGGCAGATGGGGGCCTGAGTCATTGTAAAAAAGGGAATAGCAAAGAGTAGGCCCAGATAGGAGAAAGTCCTACTGACTCAAGAGGACCTGCTGACCTCAAGAGGAAATAGGACCTACAGTAAAAATGGTAGACATTAGACAATACAGAGGACGTCCTGGGAGCTAAGGTAACTCTGTAACGACTGCTCTAGGAAGACCCTAGGGGGCTGGGGCCAGAGAGTGTTCCTGTGGAGTGGTGTCTGCCTCTGACCCCAGCATTCTTCCAGCAATCGAGCTGCTGAGGAAGGAGGAGCCAGGGGCTTTTGTCATCAGGGACAGTTCCTCATACCGAGGCTCCTTCGGCCTCGCCTTGAAGGTGCAAGAGGCTCCGACATCTGCCCACAACCGACCAGGTACGCACCTGTCCCTGTGCTCACTCAAGGCCTCACTGAGGCCATGAGGGGTGGTGGGTTCCATCCCAGCCTGATGCTAGATTTCAGGGTGACCTTGGGCCAGTCCCATAGCAAGTCTGGGTAGGAGCAGCTGCCTCCAGCCCTGAGCCACCACAGGAAAAAAAAAAAAAAATCTTTCACTGCCAGCTTGAGTTGCCTCTGTCCTCCTGAGTACCCCCAAATTTCCTGCTCTCCCTTTGTAATAGGAAGAGGAAGAGGAAGACCTCAGCCCTTCCCTAGGTTGCTCTCATGGGTAGCTACCCCTGTCTCATCAACCTAATGTAATAATATGTGTGAATGGCTTATCACATTTGTGCAACAGCTCATTACATGCATGTGATAGCCTATCTCATGTGTTAATGGCTTATCACACATGTGATAGCTTATCACGTACTTTCTCATGATTTCACATGCTCGTCCGATAACTCAGCACACATCTATGAGGTCTCTGCAATGTGTGAGCAACAGGGATACAGAGGAGTTTCACGCAGAGGCCACTGCGTTAGGGAAAGAGAGGGAAACACATAATTATAGTACAAGGTACCTGGGTCACAGTCCCTCCCCCAAGCTTCCGGCTGTACCTCTCATTTAACAGATGAGATAACTGAAGCTCAGAGGTAATGACCCCAGAGCAATTAAGTGTCAGTGGGAGAATGAAAACTCCAACCTTATATTCTGTTTTTTTTGGACTGGGGATTGAACTCAGGACCGTGTGCATGCTAGGCAAGCACTCTGCCACTCTACCGTCCCCAGCCCTTTTTATTTTTAATTTGAGACACATTGACACTAAGTTGCCAAGGCTGGCCTTGAACTTGCAATCCTCCTGCCTTAGCCTCCCAAGCAGCTGGGATTACAGGCATGCTCCACCAGTACCTGGCCCAACCTTGCGTTCTTTACGTTGTATCTCACTGTTGGAATAAGAAAACTGGGACGAGTATTGGTTACCAAGGAAGCCTGACAAGAAGGAAGGAACCCAAATCGAGGAGGGAGTCTATGGGCTGGAGGAGAAGAGTCCAAAGGGCACTCTGTACCCTCCCAGGGCCAACCTGGCTCTGGCAGGGATGATCTGGTAGAAAATAATAGCAGCAGGGCTGGGGTGTGGAGAAAGAGACAGAAACCAGACGGAAGAGCGGATATTTAGTCTAAACAGTAATTGGGACCATCCCTGATAACTCTTAACCAAGAGAGAGTTTTCCTGAAGGGGAATGACTGGACACAGAAGCCTTTGAGCAAATGTGTTGGCACCACTTTGGGGGAGTCCTTGATCGTAGGATCTCCACTGCTGTTCTGTCCAAGGCAGGGGACAGCAAGATAACCTTTGGATGGACCTGGAGGAGGTGGGTCAGGGAAGGAGTTGGACTGGGTTTGGCTACCACAGGGCTCTGGAACTCCTTCTTCTTCCTTTGTCCAGGTGAGGACAGCAATGATCTGATCCGTCACTTCCTCATCGAGTCTTCTGCCAAAGGGGTTCATCTCAAAGGAGCAGATGAGGAGCCCTACTTTGGTGAGCTGCCCCAACCTCCAGGCCCCTGGGGTGGGGGTCCCACTCTTCTGAGCTACTATGGCGGGCAGGGAGTGGGCCAGGAGAGCCTTCTTCATGCAGGGCCACCTGTTTTCCTGCAGGGAGCCTCTCTGCCTTCGTGTGCCAGCATTCCATCATGGCCCTGGCCCTGCCCTGCAAACTCGCCATCCCACAGAAAGGTAGGTCTGAGCCCCAAGGAGGCAATGTCAGATGCCAAACCTGTTCATTCCTACTAGTAAGGCTATCAATGGTCACATTCTACCCTGTTTGTGGATTCCTTTAGAGTCATGAACAAAAGTCCAGCTCTACTTCCTTAGCTGTATGAATTTGAGAATGTGCACCTCTGAGCCTCAGTTTCCTCTTCTATAAAATAGGAACAATCATCATCATACCTCCCTAAAACATTGGGATGTAGGTTGAAGGAGAGAGCGCCCACCAGGCCCTTAGCACAATGCCTGACACGGAACAGATGAATTAAAAACAGAGGTGGTTCCCCGCCATCCCACTGGGATTGGTTGAGCACGCGCTCATTCACTGCCCACCATACTACTTGTTATGAAGTAGACAGTACTGCTATGTCCCATTTCACACCGGCCCAAAGGCCCACGAAGTCACACCCAAGGACTATCAGCAAGCCCTATCCAAAATGCACAGCCCAGACAGAGCCGGTCATCTCAGGACGGGCAGGGGAAGTTAGGTGTAAAAGCACCTCTACTTTCTTTTTTTTTTTTTTAATTTTTTATTGTTGGCTGTTCAAAACATTACATAATTCTTGATATATCATATTTCACACTTTGATTCAAGTGGGTTATGAGCTCCCATTTTTACCCCAAATACAGATTGCAGAATCACATCAGTTACACATCCATTGATTTACATATTGCCATACTAGTGTCTGTTGTGTTCTGCTGCCTTTCCTATCCTCTACTATCCCCCCTCCCCTCCCCTCGCCTCTTCTCTCTCTGCCCCCTCTACTGACATTCATTTGTCCCCCTTGTATTATTTTTCCCTTTCCCCTCACTTCCTCTTGTATCTACTTTTGTATAACTCTGAGGGTCTCCTTCCATTTCCATGCAATTTCCCTTCTCTTTCCCTTTCCCTCCCATCTCTCATCCCTATTTAATGTTAATCTTCTTCTCATGCTCTTCGACCCTACTCTGTTCTTAGTTACTCTCCTTATATCAAAGAAGACATTTGGCATTTGTTTTTTAGGGATTGGCTAGCTTCACTTAGCATAATCTGCTCTAATGCCATCCATTTCCCTGTAAATTCTATGATTTTGTCATTTTTTAATGCAGAGTAATACTCCATTGTGTANGGGTGGGGTGGGGGGTAGAGGTAGGAGATGTTCAAAGGGATTCATGGGGCCTGTTCCTCTGAAGGGGGTCCACTCATTCCATCCCTGTCCCCTTGGGGGCCTGTTCCTTTACCTTGGCTCAGAACTGGGAGGCGCAGATGGGGTGGCCTCGGACTCCTCTACAGACAGCCCGGCCTCCTGCCTGAAGAAATCTGCGGGTGAGTGGTGTGGGGGCGGCGCCAGGACTGGCTGTGCCCCCAGAGGGCCCCTCCCAGCCCTACACACAGGCCCACACATGTTTCCCATCATGGCTTTGTTTCTGCAGTTTAACAAGGTGTCACAGCCCCCTGGCCCCCCTTTAAACCAGAAGTTGAGAGGCTGCAGGCACTGACCCCAAGGAAGGGGGTGGGGTGCTAGCAGGGCTTATACCCCATCCTGTGCCAACATGGACATACATGTACGTATGGGTCTAATATACCTGCCCTGGAGGAGGTGTCTAGATGGGGATCCTCTGAAGGGTATCCTGAGGGTGTCAATACAGGAAAGAACCCTGCCCCCACTCCCACCCCCACCCACCACCCCACCACCACCATCCCCCATCCAAGGGCCAGATAAAGATCAGCCCTGTCTCCCTGACAGCTCCTACTCTATGCCCCCAGACACAATGTCTCCCCTCCACATACTTAACTTCTCTCCCTGCTCTCACCAAAGGAGGAGGTGGGATGGGGTTTGGGGGCAGGATAGGTCCAGACAGAAGGCAGTTCTCCTGAGTGACCCTAGACACAAGGCAACATCCCCTCCCTTCCCTCACCCACCCCAAAGGGCCAAGGGCCAGAGCAACACAAAGCAAGAGATGTCCAAAAGTCCTCTGAGATTGGCCTCAACTCTCTGTCACACTCTTCCTACCTATCTGGTGGCCAGTTCTAAGGGGAACCTCATGAGAATTCTGAAGAAGAAATCCCCCTCCCCTGGCTCTGGGCAGAGGGAAGATCTGGGCCTGGTGACTCCCCCATCCACTCCAAGGACCCTGGCTGCATCCCACAGGCTGCCACACTTTGTACCTGAGCTCCGTGAGCGTGGAGACCCTGACGGGAGCCTTAGCCATGCAGAAGGCCATCTCAACTATCTTGGAGAGAGAGGTCCTCCCCACACCCACTGTGGTCCACTTCAAAGTCACTGAGCAGGGCATCACCCTGACTGACATCCAGAGGAAGTAAGGGCCTTCCCCCTCATCCTGGGGCTACAGGGATGGGCAGCGTAGGTCTGGAGGGATGGTGAGACTGATGCTGAGCATCAGTGAGAAAGGCAGAGTTCAGGGTCCTGGACCAGATGGGACTGGTGACATGCTGGGTGACTCCAGGCAAGTTCCCTGTCTTCTCCAGGCCTATCTCCAATGACCCCCTGCCAAGCCTCCCTCATGGTGACTGATTTTGGAGTCACTGGGTGCTGATTAAGTGTGCACCCAATGAGGGGACATCGTTCATGGGCCAGATGCTGGCTGACTGCTGGGACACAGATTGGAATGAGATCACTGCTTCCTGGGGCTCAGGGACTCAGTCGATCAGGAGCCCGATTCTGGGCTGGGCACTTATCTGGGAGATGCAAGAGAGAACCAGGATGTAGCTCCATCCTTAAAAAGTTAATGACATGGGGCGGGGGGCAGAGGACCATAACGTGAGGACACAGGCAGAAGCCCTGGGTGGGAGTAGAGAGGCACAAGCACAATGGAGAGGCCACAGCAGTCAGAAGGATCTCACTGGGAGACTTCTTGGAGGATAGGACATCTGAGCTTTGGGGGACCCAGAGATGCTGGAGGCAGAACGTGGGCCCAGCATAGGCCCTCACCGGCTTCCTTTCTCTCCTGGCCTCCACCAGGGTGTTTTTCCGGCGCCATTACCCACTCATCACCCTCCGTTTCTGCAGCATGGACCCAGAGCAACGGAAGTAAGTTCAAAACGGGGTCAAAATAAGAAGACCAGCCAGCCAGGCACAGTGGTGCATGCCTGTAAGCCCAGCAGCTTGGGAGGCTGAGACAGGAGGATTGCAGCCTAAGGCCAGCCTAAGAAATTTAGCAAGGCCCTAAACAACTTAATGAGAACCTGTCTCAAAATAAAAATAAAAAGGGCTGGGGATGTAGCTCAGTGGTAGAGTGCCCTGTGGGTTCAATCTACAGTACCAAAAAAAAAAAAAAGGCCATCCAGAGCATGGCTGCCCACCAAGTTTCTTTCTTTCTTTTGTTTTTATTTAAAGAGAGAGAGAGAGAGAGAATTTTTTTTAATATTTATTTTTTAGTTCTCGGCGGACACAACATCTTTGTTGGTATGTGGTGCTGAGGATAGAACCCGGGCCGCACACACAACATCTTTGTTGGTATGTGGTGCTGAGGATCGAACCCCGGGCCGCACGCATGCCAGGCGAGCGCGCTACCACTTGAGCCACATCCCCAGCCACCCCCCCACACCAAGTTTCTTAATGACTCTGGGACTGGGATGGCAGAAGGAGCCATGAACTCCAAGAGATCAGGGGTGTCAGAATGAGGGCAGGTGGGGCATGGTTGGGTGGGGACTTGACTGTCTAGGTTCTGTTACTGCTCATCCAGGGTCCTGCAGAATAAAGCAAAACCTCCCTCCTCAGTGTCTCATGTTCCTTTCCTACAGGTGGCAGAAGTACTGCAAGTCCTCCAGGTAAGACTTTCCTGACCCCCTCAGCCACCCTAAGAGATGTCCCTGTGGCAGGGCCCCAGACAGACCCAACAGAGCAAAGGATCTCTGAAAGAGGGAGGCCTCCTCTTGACCCTAAAAGCTCATGGTGTCAAGGAGGGGACAGGCCCTGTCGTCAGGGAACCTTGGCTACAGGGATGCCCCAAGCTGATGGTCAAGATACATGTTTGACTTCAGGGAGCTTCTACTCTTAACAAGGAAATACAGAGGTCCTGTCCTTAAAATGGAGGAAACCCAGAGAGAAGGCATTTCCCTAAGAGAGCTCCATTATAATGAGGTGCTGGAGCAAATTGCCTGGGGGAGGTGTGGGGAGGAATGAGGTATAGACCTACTATCCCACCCCAGTGCCATCAGCCTGATGCCCCCTGCATCCCACCACCAACTCAGACTGCACTCTCCCATCAGGATCTTTGGATTTGTGGCCAAGAGCCAGACGGAACCACAGGAGAACGTGTGCCACCTCTTTGCAGAGTACGACACCGTCCAGCCAGCCTCACAGGTCATCGACCTGGTGACTGCTCTGCTGCAGGACACAGAAAGGATGTAGGAGGAGGGAGCTGCCTGTGTACCTTCCCAGACATCCTGAGGGGCTTGTCCAAGAGCCATCTCCGCCCCTGAACAGTGGGGTGTGGCTACACTAATAGAACAGTCTATTGGACTAGAGAACAGTTATCCAGCTAGAACCCTGAACCTGCTCTGACCTTCAGCAGTAACCCCCCGAGCCTGTTTCCTCAACTGAAAAAGGAGTCCGGTACACAAGACCAGCTGCTCTTCTGAGACATTAGTGGGCATCTTCAGCATGCTCCTCCATGACTCTGAGGCACACCCACGTCTGACGATCACTACTGAAAATCACCTCCAAGAACCTTCTGATTCTATCAGCTAGAAGAGAATCAGAATAATAGTCAGAGCTAGAGATCTGTGGCCCCTGTCTCATGGCAAACAGCAGGTTCTGAGTCGTGACCCATGGGGATCCCAGTCTGAGGCTGGTGACGGTTTATGAGGATTGAGGACAGACTGTCTTCTTTCCCTCCCTTTCCTGATGGCCTGTTGGATCCGCCTGCCCAGGGGTCAGCAAGTTGACCAGGCTGTGGTGGTTGTGGCAGCTCTGGTATAGAGGAGTGGGGCTTTCCCTTATGATCAGAGGAGATGCAGTTGTTCATTCTGTCTAATCTCCTCTTCCCATTGCAAATGAGCATTAACCCCACTTGGTAATCAAATGGCCCAAAGCTCAGCTTCCCTAGTGTTGCTTATACAACCTACATCTGGCAGATGTGGGTAGAGAAACCCCTTTCTAGAGCAAATGTAAGAGCAGCTCTCTGTGGTTCTGCCTCAGCTCCAGTCTTGCTGAGTCCTCCCTACACACACACACACACACACACACACACACACACACACACACATTACAGCTGTGTGGCATCAACTGGCCTCATAGCCACAAGGGGGCAGAAGAGAGTCAAGAATGCAAAGAGGCGGCTTCCTCGAAGCTAGAAGAAGCTGGGCCCTTTCCTGCTCATCTTTGCCCAGAACTAAACCAACCCAGAAGCTGGAGCCTTTTCTTTTACAGACCCAGGTTCCTAAGGAAACCACACCACGGCTGGAAAGGAAGGCTCAGGGAAGAAGCCCGCTCTGGCTCTGCAGAGCAAGCACCTACCACCTCTCGAACCAGCTCTGCCAGAGCATCATTATCTTTGGCCAAGATTGGGCCTGACAGGTTATGATTTCAACCCAGGAAACCAGACCAGACAGGAGCAGCCCTGGGCTGCGGGACAGGCTGAGCCCAGCCCACCCAGGCGGTGGTCAGTTGCTGCGCCACCCTTGGAATCTGCCAAGGTCCTCAAGGTCACAGTGCTCAGTCCTATGGCAGGGGGAAGAGGGTTGCTGGCTATAAGCTCATGGGTGCCCGTATGGCTCCCATCATAAAAATAAAGTGTCTGTCTTTGCATAACAGTTGGTCCAGAGGCACTCAGGGCTGTCCCCTCAGAGATGGAATCTTAAACAGAGAAGGGGACTCAGCTTATCAGAGAAAATCAGATGTGCCTCCCTCCCCTGGCCACAAAAATACAGGCTTCCACTGATTCCCACGTCACAAACCATCGTTTAAACCACTCTGTCCCCCACATGCCCAGCACACCCCTTTCCTTCTTCATGCAGAAAACAGAAGGACTGGAGTTCCCCTATGTCCAGGGCCTAAGGTGAGTTTATGGCACCCTGATGAGTTCCAAAGTCTCACTTAGCCTCCTGCATTGTGAGGAGGATCCAGTGAAGCACAAGCAGCTCAACAGGAATCTAGAAGAATATCCGAACCCAAATGACCCCCAAGCTACCAGCTCAGTCCTGAAGAACTGGACAGTGGCCCCTTCATCCCACCCTGAGCCTCCTCGGGTATTCTACCCTAGCTTCTGCTAACTGGAAGCCCTCCCTCCCCACTCCTGTCCCAGGTCCTGAGATAGTAGGGCATGCCATGAGGTCACCAAGTGCAGGGGGAGGGCTGCCAAGCTATCTGCTGTCCTGCAGAGCCTGAGTGATGTGACCTCAGTGGCAAGAGCTCTTCCAAAGGGCCTGTGAAGAGACCTTCCCAACAGCCTTGATCCACCATTGGCCAGCTCCTCCTCCCCCTCCTAACTGCCTCTCCAGCCTGGAGCTCCTCTCAGCCCCCCTGCACCTGGGCCTTTCAGCCTAATCAGGAACAAAGCTCATGGAAGGTGACCATCTCTGCAGCATTTGCCATCATCATTCATCTTTTCTCCAAGAAGTTTTAGCAGAGACCCTGACTCGGTCTTTTGCTGATAGACACAACAGTCAGCCCAGCAAGAGTGGGAGGGCTGGAGGCAGAGGGGAGCCAGGAGTCAGAGGGCGGAGGGCCTTTGCACCCACACAGTGGCATCCCGGTCTTCTCTCCAGGAGGATCCAGGCCTTACAGTCCTTGGACCCCCTCCTGTGTCCCTCTCCCTCAGTCTTTCCATCCTTCCCATCCCTTTCTTCATCTCTAGACACCCTGACCCCACCTCCCTCCCTCACTGTCCCTCTCTCACTTCCTCTCTCCTTCCTAGCCCTTCTCATCAGCCTTCTACCCAACCACTCCAACCCCAAGTCCATCCTCACTCTTTCCAGAAAACCCTTCCCTCCCTCTTGCTCTTTTCCAACTTCCTTCCCTTGCCTCTTTGTCCAGGCGGCTGGACCCACAGCAAAGCCCAGCTGCTGGGGATAATGAGAAGGGAGGAGGCAGCCCCTGCGCTGCAGACCCCGCTGCAAAACCCAGATTCCCACACCCCTCCACTCTGCCTCCTGTCTCCAGCTGGGAAGCCAGCTCTCTGGAAGGCTAAAGCTCCTCACCCACAACCTCTGACCTCTGGTGAGCCACCTCCCCACACTCGTGTCTCATTGTGGGCCAATGCTGCTCACTCTGAAGTTTCATCTTTGGCTTCTGAGCCATCACCCTGGTGCCACCCAATAATCTGAGGATTGAGAACCAGGGCAAGGAGTGGTAGCTAAGGGCCCTCAACTCAGAAGGCCTCAATTCATGCAGTGAATGTTTTCTGGCAGCAAGCTTTGGCCACATGAACTAGTGAAACAGATAAACATGACAGCATTATTTAAAAAAAAAGTTTGCAAGCCAGACGTGGTGGTGCAGGCTATAATCCCAGCAGCTTGGGAGGCTGAGGTAGGAGGATCACAAGTTCAAAGCCAGCCTCAGCAACTTAGCAATACTCTGTCTCAAAAGAAAAAATTAAAAGGGCTGGAGATTGTGGCTCAGTGGTTAGCACCCCTGGGTTCAATCCTTGGTGCCAAAAAGAAAAAATATATAGATATTTACTACCTGGGTACAGTGGCATATACCAGTAATCCTGGCAACAGGAGAGCTGAGGCAAGAGGATCGCAAGTTGGAAGCCAGTCTCAGCAACTTAGCGAGGCCCTAAGCAACTTAGCAGGACCGTGTCTCAAAAATAAATGATAAAAAGGATTAATGGATGTAACTCAGTGGTAAAGTGCTCCTGGATTTAATCCTCAGTATCAATTTTAAAAGATCTTTTTTTTTGGCAGGGAGGATACAAGGGATTGAACTCAGGGGCACTCAACCACTGAGCCACATCCCCACCCCTAATTTGTATCTTATTTAGAGACAGAGTCTCACTGAGTTGCTTAGGGCCTCACTAAGTGGCTGAGGCTAGCTTTGAACTCATGATCCTCCTGCCTCAGCCTCCGAGCCACTGGGATTACCGACATGTGCCACCATACCCGGCTCAATTTTTAAAAAAAAAATTTTAAATGAACAAAGTTTGCAAATGCCATGCAGGCTTGGTGGTGAAAGTAGAAACAGGCAAGATCAACTTTATCCCCTCAGAGGACAGGAGAGCCTTCCAGGGTGAATAGGACTTTGCCATGCAAAGAAGGGGAGAAACCAACTTTTATTGTGGGAATTCTATGTGCTAAATGCAATGTGAGTCATATTATATATTTAATCCCATTCTGCAGATTAGAAAAATGAAGCTCAAAGAGTGAACTTGCAAATGGCAGAGAAACAGCATTCCAAGTCCACTCCCATCCTACTGCCCCAGCACTCTCAGACAAGCAGATGGGCAAATTTGTATGTGAAGCACACAGATGTAAAAAGGTGTGCCATGTTTAGTGTGGCTAAAGAATATGGTACCCAAGGTGTGCCATGTTTAACGTGGCCAAAGAATATGGGACGTAAGGGAGTAGATGAAAGAAGAAGAAAAGGAAAGAGGCAGACTGAGGACCATGTGGGAAAGAAGAGGACAAGAGACCCCATTTCCCTCATCTCAGGCTACCATATTTTGTTGTAGTACTTGTTATCCAGTGTGTGTCTTCAACAACAGAAATTTTCTCACAGCTCTGAGGCTACAGTTGGAGATGTGGGAGCCTACATTGTCAGGCCCCGAAAGAGCCCTCTTCCTAGCTTACAGATCTCTCACTGTGGGCTCACAGGTGCGCTCCAGGAGGAACTCTCTCTTCCTCTTATAAAGCCACCAATCCTGATTAGGACTCTAACCATATGACCTCATTTAACCCTTATTACCTCCAAAAATTCCTGTCTCTACATACAGTCACACTGGGGAGGAGGGAGACGTCAATAGGTAAATTTGCAGGAAACAATTCAATCCATAGCCCTCTCCAGCCAGGGTCCTGCCCTCCACTGTCCCTCACCCCTTCCATCCCCCCAGTCCCTATCAGGCTGAAGCTCCTGACCCAGGAAGACAGACCCTGTGCTCCTTGGAGCCAGTCAGCCAGCTTCTCCTTCCACCAGAGCTGTCCTTAGGACCAGAGGGACCAGGACAGGAAGGGAGGGGGGGAAAAGCACTGAGCAGGGGGCCTTGGCCCTCAGTCTTTCACTTCTCCCCAGCTGGCTGCAGCCAGGACATGGGTGGAGGCAGTGTCTCTTGGCTGGGAGAAGGTCAGGACAAGGACACTCTTCAGGGGAAGGAAGGGAAGCCAAGAGAGGAAGAGGAGGGAGACTGACCCAGGCTTATTCCACATTGCACAAATTTGTGTTGAACCCCAAAGAGAACAGTGCAGAATAGGGCAGCCAGGGGTTGGGCAGGAGGTGGGGCCTCCGAGCACCCCAGGATGCACCCTGAATGGCAGATTTGACACGCAGTGAATACTAAAATGGGACATATCCTTAGTTCACCCCACTCCCACCTACACACACACACACACACACACACACACACACACGTTTCCTTCTTTAGCATCAAGAATTAGAAGCCTGGGTGGTCAGGCAGATCTGGGTGGCAGATCCTTTCAGCCATTGACTAGCTGCGTGGTTTGGGAGAAGTCACTTCTCCGGGCATCGAGCCTTGGTTTCCTCAGCCCTAATACCCACCTCACAAAATTAAGATGTGGGAAGCCTAAAAAAATACATCAGACGTGAGCCTACTTTATAGCCTGTGGGACGCTGTACAAATAAACGTTCCTTATGAGAAGAATGACAATTCTGTTGCTCTGTCATTGAGCACTCAGTGTATGCCAAGCGCCATATCACAGGAATGGGACTCGAGAGTAAAGTGGCTCATCTTGTTCACTGCTGAATCCCAGGACCCAGCACAGTGCCTCGCACACAAGAGACCTTTGGGAAGTATCTGTTAGAAGCTTTGCCACATGTTATCTCATTTAATTTTTTTCCCCCACTACTGGGGCTTGAACCCAAGGTTGCTTTACAAACTGAGCTACATCCCTAGCCCTTCCTATTTTTTTATTTTGAGACAAGGTCTTGCTAAGTTGCTGAGGCTGTCCTCAAACTCGCGATCCTCCTGCCTCAGTTTCCTGAGTCCCCGAGATGACAGGCATGCTCCACCTGACCAGATTTATCTCATTAAATCTTGAAAACAACACTATGTAAGTACTATTATTTATCCTCAGTTGATGGATATGGAACTGTGGATTCAGAGATTAGGTAAACTTCCCAAGGTCCAAACATAATAAGTGACAAAGAGGGATTCGTGCCCAGGCTATCTAGACCCAAACCTACATTGATGCGGAAGGAGATGACAGCGTATTAAATCAGGGATCATCAGATCCAGTACCCTGCCTTCAGGCACACACACATCTGCTTCCGGTGCCTCTGCCAAATCCCTCGTCTTCCATTAGCAGCCCCATCCTTGCCCCATCTCTGTCCCTAGCCCCAGGCTGCTCAGGATATTGAAAAAATCACCACCCCACTCTGCCTGGAAGTTGGGACATCTCCCCGGCAACCTCCTCTCCCAGAGGCTATCCAAGTGCTGGCTCTCCTGTCTCACTGATATTTCCTATTTCAGTGAGGCTTCTCCTGCCACCAGAGCCATCCTTAGGACCAGTGGGACCAGGACAGGAGGGGAGGAGGGAAACAGCACTGAGCAGGGGGCCTTGGCCTCCAGCCACCTACTACCACCTTAACTCAACTGTTGTCTTTTTTTTATTAATTTATCTAAATCAACATTCACTGAGCACCTACTGTGTGCCAGGCTCCAGAGATTCAGATGTAAATAAATGAGGCAGTCGTGTATTTTAGAAAAACAGGGAGAAAAATAGCAATTGTGAAAACATAATGTAGAAAAAATAAATAAATATGATAAAAAAGTAAGGTGAAGGGACATACTCTACCTGGGATGGCCAGGGATGACCTCCCATAGGAAGTGACATTAGGCTAAAGGCTGAAAGCTGAGGAGCCACCTTGTGAAAGGCAGGGGAAAGAGTGATTCTGGCAGTGGAAACAACATGTACAAAGGCCCTGAGCCTGGTGGGAGTCATAATACAGGGGCTAGAGAAGAGCTATGGACAGAAAGACTTACAGGCAAAGGCAGTGCATTCAAAGGGAGCCCTCTGAGGAGTTTAGTCAGGGTCTTGGGGAAATTCCTCTCCACTGCCTTCTGAGCCTGGCAGGTACAGACACCCTCTCCTTGGTGCCTAGGTTTGTGGCCCCCCACAGCCCCTTGGTGCTCAGACACATCCATACCTTTACATGGAGTCATGGTTCTTCTGCACAAAAATTATACCTCCTTCCTTCCTTCTTCCCTAACAATAGCCATGACTGAGCTTCGCCTTTCTGGAACCTGAGGGTCTCTTCCTGGAGGGGCTCAAAGTTTCCCTCTAGCCTCCCTGGGAGATGTTGACTTTAACCTCTTCTGCCATCAGCTCATGCATGCCTTCAGACAAGCACGTCACCCACGCACCTTGGTAACAAGGAGGGGGAGACCTTGAAGCTGCTCCCAGCCTTTCTTGGCCAGTAGGGTTAGAGCCCCCCATACTCCATTCCCCCACCCCCACACATAAGCCTTGCTCTCTCCTCACCAGAGTGACACTGTCCTTCTCTCCCCTAGCTCCTTTGCTACCACCCACCACAGAACCTCCAAATCTGCCTCCTGGCAGCTTCTGCTCCCCCCATGCCCCCCGACGGTCCACCCTCTAGTCTGGATTGTGCTGACTGTCCTTCCTCTGCCAGTGCCCACCGTCCCCGACAAGGCCACTACCTGCAGAGAGTAGGACTGGAAGCTGGCCCTTCCACAGCCCACAGGACCTTCTGTGGAGCCCCAAGAACATCTCCATGCAGGGTTGACAAGGGCCTCTTGCCTTCCAGGGGCAACCTCCCTTCTCCCCAGCAGAAAAAATAAAAACTTTCTTTACACTTTTAAGGCACCAATTTCCATTAGAACATAAACCCTAGAAGGCCTGGTGCCTGGGATTTAGGAATCAGCAGTCCCTAAATCCACTCTGTCTTTGGGGAGTGAGGGGCTGGGCTGCCCAGAGAGGGTCCCACAGGCCTTGTCGGTCTCCAGAACTTTTGGAAGTAAGGGTGGCCACAGACCCTGGGAGGAAAGGTTCTGTGCTGGCCTGGCCTGACCCCTAGCATGGCCGCCGCCGCCGACAGGGCCAGGGTCACTGAGCAGTCAAATGTCACTTTGAATGCGAAGACTTGAACTGCAGCTGAGAAATGAAGTTGAGAAACAGCTCAGCCAAAGGCAATTGGACCTTTTTTTTTTTTTTTTTTAATGTTTTTTGGGGAAAAAAAAAAAACCCTCTATTGTCCAACTATCCTTCCATGGTGCTGGAAAATTGCATTGATTTCCTGAGCAGTCAGCTCTAATTTCCCCTGGGTGGGGACAAGGCTGCACTCCCCTCCTGGCTGCTCCAGCTTGGAAGATCTGGCTCTGCTCACAGACCAAGAGCAGGAAAGGAGACAGAGACCCTGAGCCTGGGCCCTGGGCCCCCGCCCCAACCCCTGCAGGCTGGGGAAGCTTTCTTTGGAGCTTCATGTTTCCTTGTTATTCCGGCTCTCTCAGCAACCTGGCTTTGCGCAGCAGCTGTCTTGGCCTGCCCCCGGCCCGGCCTGGCTCTCACATGGAGCCCTCTGTGCCTCAAGCTCTCAGGCAAACAGATAGAAATATAGTTGTAAAGAATTTGAGTGGCTGCCAGGTTAGCAGGGGAGCCATCTGCCGCAGAGGAATCACCAGGCCTGAAATGACGGGTACCCTGGGCCCCAGCCTGGGCCTAGCCTGGCCCCCACTCTCCCACTGCAGCCCCCAGTGTAGACCACAGAGGCAAGAGGTGAGGGGAATAGCTTTCAGGCCACTCCAAGAAACCAGGGGCATGGTCAGTCCCCACTTGGCAATGGGTCCCTCAGCTGAGCTTCAGGCTTGGAGAAGTGGGAGCAGAGGATGTCATCCTAAGGTACAAGACTGCCACCTAAGCCTCAGAGACAGGCTTGTCCTGAGCTGACACCTCCCTATCACCAGCCTCCACCGACTAATAGATTTCCAGATCATGAACCTGGAGAGGAAGGAAAAGGAAGGAGGCATTCCCCCCCAGACCCAGCAAAGAGGGGCCTCCCACACCTCCATTTCCCCTTGATGTGTCCCCCTGCCCCTCTTGGTAGGGGGGACACTGAGTGTGTGGACTGTTCAGACAGACCTCCAGCCACATAGACACATCTGGTTCCAATCAGGAGACCAGGTTCCCAGGTCACAGAGGAACATGGGAAGGGAGGCCAGAGGACAAGCAACCAGAGCTCACTGTGGCACCCCCCAGTGCTTCCTCCCCAGAATGAACCCCCCATCCCATTTGTCTCCTCTCGCCTCCCAGATGAGTCTCCCATGGCCCCTGGGAGACAGAGGGAAATCCTGTGGGGGTGGGGAGGGCCTCCTTTTTTCTTCCCTGGGTACTGACCACAGATCCCGGACCTCGTCCCTACTTAAACCTTCAAACCACAAAGGAAAGAAGAAAGGAAAGTAGAGGCTGGGGGGAGGAGGAAGGGCTGCAAATAAAGAGCCAGCAAAGGTCCCGGAAGCCATCAGGTCCCAGCTGGCGCTCACGGCCCACGGGGAAGAGTCCAGAGAAGGAAGTCCACTAGAACTCACAGAATCTGCCCCATGCCTGGTGCATGCCTCATGCCCACTCCTTCACAGCAGCTCTGAACAATGGAAGCATCAGCCCCACTGGACAGATGGGGAAACTGAGGCTCAGGGAGCCAGCGGTCTCAACTGTCCAGCTCACCCAGGTAGTAAGTAACCTGGTATCTGATTCCAGAGCGTGGACACCAAGCTGCCCTCCGGGAAGTCATCAGGATCTGCTCTGATTCCCACAGTCAGCACAAGGGAGGGACGGCCCCAGTCCCAACTTCTTCTCAGGCCAGAGTCAGAGGATAGGAGCCTCAACTAGCAGCCTCAGGGGACAGGGTTTGGTGCCAGAGTTCTCATCCTGGCTCTGGATGACCTTGGTGTCTGGGCCTCAACATCCCTAGCAATAAAATGGACTGGGGCCGTCCAAAACCAGGTTGAACTGTGATTCAGTGACTCCCCCACCCCTTCGTTCCTGCCACCCTGAACAAACCTAGAGGCTTCCCCCTGGCCTGGGTGGTCTTTAGGAAAAGGATTCTGGCCCTAATTTCAGAATGCAGAGTTGGCAAGGGGGCCAAGAGAATGATGGGATCCAGCCATCCATGGAAGCCGCTAATCTCCATCTTCCCTCCGCCCTCCCCAGGGGACTGTACTGCCGCCCCCACTGAAAGCAATTTGTCATGCCCTGAATTAAGTGATTCCAACAAGGGTTTAATTTCAGTTTAATGGCTCTGTTTTTATGTGTAATTAAATACCATTGCATAGCAAAAATATGTTGTTTGCACTTTAGAGACCGTGTAAGGGCCCGGGGAGCCAGTCCCACGGAGTTTCTCCTCCCAGGCTCCACCGGCCCCTCCCCCAATCTGGCTGGAATTGTCCAGATCCAGGGGAAGGGGGTGGGGGACCTGAGGAAAGGACAGGGGAGGGGAGGAGAGAGGTGGTCTTGGTGGCGCCAGCTCACTCAATAGAGCATGTTTCTAATTATCTGCAGCACACACCCCCCCCTCTTGTTTCTGACCTCAGCCCTCCCCAACCCCTGGGGCCTCAGACACAGAGGGGACAGGTCACTCCAATAGTGAGGATCTAATGAGACCCTTGATTGGCCAGGGTGATATCTGTCCACCCCCAGGGGTATGACAAAGCCACCGGCTCCGCTGACCCTCCTCTGCTTACCTCCTTCTCCCTCTTGAATCCCTTCCTTCCTGTCGTCCTTCCCTCACAACCACAGACTGCCCCCTTTTCCCCCTCTTCCGTGAGGACCCAGAAGGCAGCTGCTGCAGCCTCCCAGCTCCATCCAGCCACTTCTGGGTCAGAGGTGACACTGCCACAGGGGCCTGGAATGCAGGGGGAGTTTCTGTGGCTGGAAATGTTTCAGGGTCATTAACCACATAGCCATATACCCTCCAGAAAGGGGGGCTGAGCAGACACCCCAAATCCTACATGCCTCATGACATTCCTGGAGCAGCTTGGTGGCAAAATCTGGCTCTCAGAGCCAAGGGGTTGGGACAATGGGCTTTTCCTGCAAGGAGCTGAAGGGGTGGCAGCCGCTGAACCTCAGAACATTGATGGGGAACAGGCTGAAGGCTTGGCCATCCCTCCGGGGATTATGCTGCCCGAATCCAGGAGAGTCAGTTCAACGCTCCGTGTTTCCTCCCTTCCCCCACCTGCCTTCTTGCCAGCGGGGGGGGGGGGGGAAACCCAGCCCCCAGCCCATCAGGGCTTGATCTCCCCTAATGAGCTGGGAAATGGAAACCAAATGCTTGCTGTAGATCGGCACCAGTGGGCTAGGGGACCCGGGACGGCACAGCGTGCCCATCCCCCTGCTCCAAGGCAGGAGAAAGGGTCATTTCCTGGGGAGGCACGCAGGACCTCAGTTCTCAGGTTCTTCCAGGTGTAGTGGGGTGGCCCCCACCAGGACGTAAGAACTTGGTCCTTACCACCTCCCTCCAGTGCTGCCAGAGGTGTGGACACTCCCTGTGGAACTCAAGGGACCATTCAAGGTTATCCAAAAGCAGATAGCAGGGTGGAAGGCCCTACATGCAAATATAGATCTGCTTTTATTGTTTTCTTTTTTTTTTTTTTCTTTCTTTGTGGTACTGGGGGTGAGCCCACTCTGCCACCTTTTTATTTTTTGAGACAGGACTCACCAAATTGCTCAGGCTAGCCTCAAACTTGCAATCCTTCTGCCTCAGCCTCCCATGTTGCTGGGATCATAAGCGCCATCGCACCCAGCTTTATTTTCTTTCGACACTAGCACCTAGCCCCAGGGTCATGGGACCAGCTCTCAGAGGGGAGTGGTGGAGTGTGGAACCCCCTCAACAGTATACATGCCCTGTTCTCCAGTGTTAGACAAGTCCCTTAAAACCTTCAATGGGGGCACCTAATGAGTGAGGGTCCACTCACTCATAGCCTAGAAGGAAGTGACAGGCTCTGTAAATGTCTCGTTCTCTCTTCTCGCCTCACACAGACTCGCTCAGATTCACACTGCCCACACAAACACCACACAAATGTGTCTCATCTACATCCACAGGTAAAAGCCCCTACTCCCAGGCCTCACCAGGCTACCTTCACACACGCACCCCCCACACAAATCCCATGACTATGTATCTGTCACACGGACACACCCCAGGCCACACACAGTGCTACCTCCACACAGACTCTGCTTAAAAATCAGCTCTGTGTGTGTGTGTGTGGTACTGGGGACTGAAACCCGGGCCCAGTGTATGCTATGCTGGAGCCTGCTTTTCTTGGAGACCCGTGCAAGGAAAAAAAAAAAAAAAAACTCCCACAACCTGCCAAGGGTTCAAGCACTGGGAAGGGGGTTGGAAAGATACATTTCAGGGAAAGAGATCCTTCTACTCAGGACCTAAAACTTAATCTTAGGGCTGTACCACCTCCTAGCCCAACATGCCTTGGCCCAGGCCTCAGAAGGAGGGGGCTCTGGGAAGGGTGGCCAGAGGCCCGGGGAGCTACTCTCAACACCACTTTGTTCTTTATCTCCTTCTGCTGGCAGCAGCCTGGCGCCTGGGAGACCAGATGGCTGCAGGCGGCTGCAGGCTGCGCCGCTGAGGCAGAGCTAGACTTGCTAGAAAGCTGGAGACAGCAGCCCTGGGCTCAGGATGCTGGGTAGCACAGGTGCTAAGGAAGTCAGGGACCAGTGTAGTCACAAGCCTGGGAGCACCCCAGAATGGGGGAGGAGAGGGACAGGACACACTCTTTTCCCCAGCAGGCAGCACTCAGGACACAGGGTCTCCAGGCTGCCTGTGGCCTCCTGGGAAGGGGCCCCCATGTGAGAGATCAGCCTAACTCTACACAAAAAGAGGTGTGGGAGCAGGAGGGGTATTGCAAGATGGCCAGGAATCCACGTGGCCACAAGTTCTGAAGCAGGGGCTAGCACTGAGAGCCCACAGCCAGGTCAAGGATGTCTCCATTCCCAGCTCCTCAGAATCAATCTCAAAACAATCCCCCAGTAAAGAGCTGTGGAATGTGCTGCAGAGTTCTCGCCCCTTTCCCAAGGCAGGGAGTGCCCCCTGCCCCTGAGTAAATTAATAAATCAACTCCAGATGCAAACCCAATCTGCCCCATGCCCTAGGAAATGCCCCAGCTCCACATACCAGCTAATCCAGAAGGCAGCTCTGTCCCAATAGGGCTGTCTTTGGCCACACCCTCCCTTCAGAAGCCAGTCCGCCCACCAGGAATCTGAGAGCCCAGACAGGCCTCTTCAGGGAGGACTGTCCTCTCAAGTGTTCTGCCATGCAGGAAGGAATGGGGACCCCACAGTGCCCACCTCTCTCCACCCCTGGTCCATCCACGTCTCTGATAGTAAATAAATCAACCAAACACAATTATCTGGACATTTTTTTGGTTTTGTTAAAAAAAAAAGTGGGGGTGGGGCAGGAGGGAGGAGAAAGACAGACACCCCAGCTGACCAGCGGGTCCCTAAGTCTCCAGTCAAGCTAGAAAATGCTCAGAGGGACTTGTGGGAGGTGTAGGGGAAAGAGATGTCAGGAGGAAGGCAGAGCCACTGGAAAGACAGGGTCACCCTAGTGATTTCATAGCTGTGACCACAAACAGGATAGGAAACAAGACCCCAGGCAAGCCCTTCATCCCCCAACAGGTACATTATCCATCAGGCACGCTCAACCCAACCTTGCAATCTTTTTTCCCACCTGACTGCTCAAAGGCATAGCCTGACCGGAACCCTCTGTCCTCCATGCCTTCCTCTGTCCCCTCTCCCTCCCTCAAAACAGGGTCTCAGGTGCCAAGCAATCAAGCAGATGGCACAACACCCAGGCCCAAAAGCAGGTTTGTCTCCCAGGTCCTTTCACCCACAATGGGGAGTGGGGGGTGGGGAAGAAGAGCAGGGGAGCCCGGCAAGCCTAAGCCTTGGGTGTGGATCTAGGTCTCATGGTCCTTGAGCTGGCTCCCACCCTGTGACTAGATAAGGGAAGAGACAATATGCACGTCTCTCTTTCTCTCTGACTCTAGGAAAGAGGTTTCTCTTCTCCCACAGGCCTACTGCTCACTTTACGGGAATGGCTCATATGCCGCAATTAGAGGAAGTCAGAACAAGGGCACCCAGGGCTGGAAACTACAGCTGGCACATAATATGTGGTCAATAAATGTTTTTAGATGACTGAATGAATGAATGAATCCAGGACTGATCTGGAAACACAACAGGGCTCCCCATTGCCACTCTCAGACCTCTTGGGCTATCTAAGCTCAAAGAGGACACTCCAGGCTCTGGCTTACCCCAAGGGCACACTCGTGCCCATAAACATACACACGCACACACACGCACACACGCCAAGGGAAACTTCTGGGTCAAAGGCAAAGCTTGGACCCAGACCCAGACTCCACTCCAGGTCAACTCTGCAGCCCCCAAGCATGGGGGTAGTAGGGGGCACCGAGCCCCCTGCCTGCTAGCAGGTGTCACTCTCGGAAGCTGTCAGCCAGTTGGTGGCAGTCCAGCTCCCCTTTGGGCTCCAGGCCTCCTGGAAGCTTCACGCCTGTCTTCCGGTCCACACACCAGCACTTGCCGCGCTGCCCATCCAGAGCTGGGTGACACTGCCAAGACAAGGGCATGAGGGGTCAGATGATTCCAGGCAGCCTGCCCCTATTCCAGTCCAGCCCCCAAGTCGGACAGTTGCCACTCCAAGATGGCATCAGAAGGTGAAGGCTCTTTCTAAGTACAGGTTCTGTGAGCTCACTGGGAGAACTTGGTCAAGAAGGAAGGGTCCAGCCAGGCACAGTGGCACATGCCCGTAATCCTGGTGGCTCAGCAGGAGGATCACAAGTCCAAGGCCAGCCTCAACAACTTATCGAGGCTCTAAGCAATTTAATGAGACCCTGTCTCAAAATAAAAAACAAAAAGGACTGGGGATGTGGCTCAGTGGTTAAGCACCCCTGGGTTCAATCCCTAATACTACCAAAAAAAAAAAAAGACACTGGTGGAGATAAAAGTACAGTCCAGAGTCAGAATTAGAGTTCAAATGAAGGTTGATTCAGAATTGGCCTGGGATAAAGGGTCAAGAGTCACAACTTTCACTGCAATAAAAATTGGAGGAAGGAAAAAGACATAAAATTGTACAACACAAAAAGTGAAGGCTGATGTAAACTCTGAACTTCAGTTAACAATAATATATCAACATTGGCTCACCAACTGCATCAAATGGACCACACTAATGTAAGATGTTAATAATAGGTAAGACTGGGGTGAGGAGGAGGCAAGATATGGGAACTCTACTTTCTACTCAATTTTTTTGTAACCCTAAAACTGCTAAAAATAACAACAAAAAAATGACAAGGGAGACCTCTTCCTAGGACTAGTTGTGCACTATGGTTGTGCACACCTATAGTTGCAGGGTATTGGGAGGCTGAGGCAGGAAGATTGCAAGTTCAAGGCCAGCCTCAATAACATAGCAAGGCCTTAAGTAACTTAGCAAGACCCTGTCTTAAAAATTTAAAAAGGGGAGTAGGCAGGGATGTAGTTTATTAATTGTATTAGGTTTTTGTTTTTTAATTGTGGAGGAACTTACAGAACAAGGACAAGGATAGAATTTGTGTTGGGGTGAAGGCTGGAGATGGGCCAGGCCCTGGTTCTGGGGAGCTCCCTCTAGTCCACCACTCACTACGTACTACGTAAGGCCCTTCTCATGCCATGCTGGGATTTACAGACCCAGAAGCAGCCTTTGCCCTCCTAGCAAGGCCTCTGCTGGTCACATTGCAACCCAGGTTGTAGACGTGTCCACAGCATGTGGGAGGGCATGTGTGCCCACAGCTCACACACACAAAGGCATGTGTGTCTATGTCCACGAATGCTGGAGGAGACCCAGGTCAGGGCTGCCTGGCCACCCCCAGCACAAGACCCCCCAGCGCTCTGTCCAGATGTGCTACCCTGTTGATGGGCTGGAGAAGGGCAACCCTGAGGGACATCCTAGCCTCCAGAGAGCCGTCAGAGACCCCACACTGCAAGGGTAGGAGGGAACATGGAGGCTGCTGCCTTTACAACTTCTCTCTTGCCCCTCCCTCCTCTGCTTCCAACCAAAATGCCTGTAGGGGGTTGCTAACCCTGGCTCCACCTCCATCCTTGCTGCACCAGCTGGTTCTGCCACTCAGCTGGGTGGGCTGGGAGTCCTCCCTGACTCCTTATGACTTGGACCCTTCTGGGCCCAGGTGAAACATCAGACATTAGTGACAAGGGAGACCTCTTCCTAGGACTAGAGCAGGGTGAGGGCTGGAGCAGAGGTTGGCAGGACATCTACCCGATAGACAGATAATCCAGAGATGACAGAAGCATCCCCGGAAGTGGGGAGAATCTGTGCTGTGAACTCAGTGCAATGATTTCAGGCCAACCAGGACCCTTTTACACCTCTCTGGGTCTCGGTCTGTTCATCTGGGTTGGGAAGAGCGAACTGAGGCTCCAGGGTTGGGATAGGGCTTCAGGAAGGCTGAGGGATTGGGTTTGGGTTGAGGAGGACCCCCTTCGAAGATTTCCACCCAGGACCATCCTGCAGAGAGTCCAAGGACGCCCCTGGAACTCAGGCAGGGCTGAGCCAGGAAACCAAGACCCACCTGCTTGGGGTGGAAGTTGCCATTGCGGTCGCAGTTGGGGATGGGGATGATGAAGAGGTCCTCGTGGGTGCGACTCTGTGAGGCAGCCAGGCGCTCCAGGGCCCGGTGCAGCTCGCTCTGGCAGGAGCCCTGGGGCTGGGGAGGTGAGGAGAGAGGAGTGAGAGCTCTGGAACTCAGAACTAAACAGGGGCGGAAGGTCTGGAATGCCTGGAAGCTGGGAGGGACCTGAAGAGGTGGAGGCAAGGTCTCAGGCTCAGGGGACATTAGTGGGGGGAAGAGAGGGACACTGAGGAGAGGGTCTCGAGCCAAAGAGTTTCTATAAAGGAGGAGTGTGAATTGAGGGAGGGACCTGGTGTGGAAAGGAGCTGTGGAGACCTATGGGGGTCAGAACAGGGGGATGTCTACGCAGGAAGGATAGACAAAAAATCGCAGAATTAAAAACTTGTGGCCTGGTGCGGGGGCTAATCCCAGCGGTTCGGGAGGCGGAGGCAGGAGGCAGGAGGATCCAGAGCTCAAAGCCAGCCTCAGCAAAAGCGAGGTGCTAAGCAACTCAGTGAGACCCTGTCTCTAAATAAAATACAAAATAGGGCTCAGTGGTTGAGTGTCCCTGAGTTCAATACCCTGCACCCAAAAACTAAATAAATAAATAACTTGTAAGGCCTAGTTCAGGCCCATCAGTACCATGTATCATAAAGGACATTAGCCAGACCCTGGAGCAGGGTCCCAAGGACCCCTGCTTTGGCCGGCATTCCCCTTTAATTACTGAAGTCTGGGGTGGGGAATCCAAAAGAAGGTCCAAGAAGCACCAGGGGGGTTGGAACCCTGCTTCTTACCAATCAGAACAAGGAAGTATACCAGTATTGAACTATCACTTCAGCTTCAGCTACACCAATGTTTATAACTGAGGAGCAGGAAGGAAATGCAAAGAAAGGAATAAGGATTCTCTCTGGGTCCGGATGCACACTTGAAGTGCATCTTGCACACAGTAGATATCAATGCCTGCTGGGTGAACAGAGTCCAGATCTGGTGGTGATGGTGGTGGTGTCCATGCACATACGTATCTGTGGGGCAGAGGTCCTCACCACAGGCCGGACTTCCTCCCGAGGTGTCCCGATGACTTTCATCTTGCCCCCACTGGTGCTCCGGTCCCGCATTTTGGCAAAGTGCTTCTGCAGGCACCTGCGGTCATGAGCACTGCAAGGGCTGAAGCTGTTGTTAGGATGGTCACCTTCATCTTTGTCTGCAGTCAAGGCAAGAAGGGCAGAAGTCAGCACCAGAACAGAACAGGGCTTGCCAGGTGCGGTGGCACACACCTGTAATCCCAGCGGCTCAGAATGCTGAGACAAGAGGATCACAAGTTCAAAGCCAGCCTCAGCAACCCAGTGAGACACTTAGCAACTCAGGGAGACCCTGTCTCTAAATAAAATACAAAATAGGGCTGGGGATGTGGCTCAGTGGTTGAGTGCCCCCGAGTTCAATCTCCAGTACATCCCCCCCCAAAAAAAGAAGAGAACAGGGCTTCACACCAGCCCCACCTCCCACCTGCTTTCTCCCCTCCACAGAGTTCATCAGCCTGGTGCTGGAGAAAAGCACGGAGCCTGGGAGACAGGAAGAAATGAAAGCAGCCCCCCAGCCCACCCCACTCCCCCGGACCTCCTCAGGAGAATATTCCTCTTGAAGTCCTTGACTTGTCCCTCACCCCACCCAGTCCAGTCCATAGATGAGTCACCAGCTGCAGCTGCCCAGATGGCAGGAGGGTCCCCTGGGCCCTGCAGGGAGGTCTGAGGTAAGCAGGGGGCCCCCTACCGGATCTTGTCTCCCTCATTCAGCTCCTCCCAACATCCCCCTCTCAGTCAACTGGCTCTTCCTGTCTCCATTCTTGCTCTTTCCAAATGTCTGGCAGGGCCTATGAGGGATCCTGAGGGCCATAATCAGACTTTCCATGAGTGAGAAGAAATGTGACCCCAAAGGCTTTCCCCACTGTCTGCATGCTAAAGTGAGTGTGGGGGGTGGGGGTGTGTGTATGAGTGACAACCTGTGTGGCCCCAGGGACAAGAGGACAGCTGCACATGTTCCTCCAGCCCTCCATCTCTAACTGTCCCATCCCTAGACCTTAGGTGTCATGTCACTCAGAGCCAAGGCAGTGAACATCTGGATCAGGAGATCCCTCCATTGGATCTCCTGAAGGCACCATCTGAGCTCCAGATAAACCCTATCCAGAAGTCCCCCCATGATAATGTGCTCCAGGCGACCAAAACTGGAATGCAGGGCAGAGCTGGAGAAGGAGGCTGGGACTGGAAGGCCTTTCTGCACATCAGATCCACCTCTGAAATGCTCGGGCTTGGCAGCTCGCTCAAGGCCTGAGTGCAGAGCCCCTGCCAGCATTCCAGATGTTGGCAGCCAGACAGGAGGTTACATCTGGTTTGCGTCAGGATTTTTTTCCTGAGGAGTTAGCAGGTTCCTCCATGCATGGCAACAGTCCCAGAGCTGCCTCAGGGTCAAATGGTATTTTTCTGCCTAGCCAACACTGGTGGGGTGGGGTGGGGGGTGCTTCTCTTTTTCTTCTAGTTTGGGGGAAGAGGAGGGAAGCACATAGATAAAGGGAAACCTGAGGAGGAAGACTTTAGACCACCAGAAAGTCTTTGTGAAGGTTATTCATAAAATTGAGTCACCAAGAATGGAAGATTGTGTCACGAGTGGAGAGCTGGCTTAGAAAGAGGAGTCAAAAGGAAGGAGGGAATGGAGCAGATACATACAAGCCACCCTCTGCCCGAGTGACATCCCCAGAAAGATGCGAAAGGGGGCTCCAGTTCCACATCCAGCTCCTGAGAGCCAGCCAAAGAGAAGACACTGCAGCAAGACCTGTCACAAGGTTTCAGGGGTACAGGATAGAGCTGGGGAGTGGAGAGAAAGAGGGAATAGAAGTCATAAAACTAGCACCCCATCTCAGAGGGACAGAAGCCGAGCTGAGGTGCCAGCAAAAACCTCATCATTCCACCTGTGAAAGGCTGGAGTGGATCGCTGGTACTTAGCCACAGCCCGGGACACTGACTCTAGGGACACCTTTCCAACCCAGAAGGCCTTCATTCTTCCTGAGTGTGGAGTGTGCCTTCTTTTTACAACCATGAAGGAAAGCATGACTTTGCACGGGGACTCTTGTCCCTCTTAGTAAGTGGACAGAATGTTCCTAGCCTCAGGGAGTTCAAGGAGTACGTTTTCTGAAGAAAGGGGCTGTCTCAGAAAACAGAGAGCTCCTCACCCTGGAGATGCCTAGCCTTGGTGTGGGGGAGCCTTAGGAAGCCGGAGGGAGAGGGAGCAGAGGCTTGATCCTCTGTGCTTTCCAGCACGGAGCTTCTGTGAGTGGAAGCTCACAAAGGATTACATCTCAAGGAATCATCCATGGATATTTGGAATGGTCACCTCTAAAGAGAACAATTGGGTAGCCCTCTGAAACTGAGGGCTGCATGGGGTAGAAGGTAAGCCTGGAAACATAGCTTATGCTCTTGTGTTGGAATGACCCCAAGTAATACAGAGAGGATTTTCTCGGCAAGGCTGAGGCAGAGGGCTGCTGGCCTACCCACTGTTGGTCGCCCCTTGGCCCAGCCACTGATCCCTAGATCACATCTAAGTTTAGAGTAGAACCCACCAGATTGGGAGAATAGCGCCTTACTGACTGACCTGGGGACACAGGTCCACAGAGTAAGTCCATATCTGCCCCCACACTCAGACAGGCTAGACCTCAATAATCACAAACATACAAACAATCACGTGTCCAGACACACTCATCCACGCATGCACAAGCACATGCACTCAGGCACTCTGACCCTGCCCTGGTCAGAGACATAGACCCAAGGCAGGGCATGATGACTTCCCAGTCTCTCTGTAACATAAATTTGTTGACTTTCCACTTAATCTGTAACTTTTCCTTGCCCAGTCTTGCTTAACTGGCAGACTGAGGAACCACCCCAGGAATCCACCCCTAGGCACGTGTTTAGGGGATAAGGGTTATAGCACTGGGTCTCTGAAAACATTAACCTTCCAGTGTTCACCCTGATAGTGCCCTCTGCAGAAGTCCCAAGGCCCCCAGGTTCTTCTCTGAACAGAAGCTGGAGTCAGACCCTTCCCGAAAGCTTGTTTGGGAGGTGGAACTTCCAAGGTCAGGGAGGTCTTCTCCTCCAGCCCCAGCTTGGAGGCAGCTGGAGCTAAACCAACTGCCTTGCGGTGCCAGGGAAGCCTTGGTCTGCGCTCCACAGCCCAGGGGCAGAAGAGGGGGCACAGCTTTGTTATCAATGGCTGCAAAGTTCCTGCTGCCTGAATTCACCCCCATGATTTCTCCCCAGTTCCAGTCCCATCCCCAAGCTGTGAACTGGATGGACCCCACCATCTAGACATAGAAGTTTCGGCCTTGCCCTTGAGGGTCACCCACCTGCCCTGCAAGAATTCTATTCCTTCTTCTCCTGGACTCTGGCTAGAGAAGGCAAGACTGCATGTGTGGGGTGCCAGGCCCTTTCTTTAAGGTCTGGCCCAAGAGTGTCCCCTCACCATTGTACCAAGCCACCAGCCTCAGTAAGGCATGTAGCCTGGTGTATCCCTATACAACAGGAAAAGGGCCTAAAGGCAACTGACCCCTCTCAGCTCCTCTGAATGTCCCCTACCTTGGTTCCTCTGCCCTAGAGGCCCCCACAGTCCCAGCACCAGCTGCTCTTCATCTCCATCTTCATCATTACTCCAATTTACTGAGCTCTTACTCCATGCCAGGCCCCCCGATGCTATTACCCACTACCATTCCCACTTTGCAGATGGGGACACTGAAGTCACATGGGTGGAGGGAAGGAGTAAAGCGTGTCTCTGCTGCCCCTATGTCTTTAAATGGAAAGATTTCTGATGGCCAAGGCACCAATAATTTGGGCTTTGCCAATACTAAAGAAAAAATGCTAAGCAGCCATGCTCCTCCTTTCCCCTCCCCCAAGGCACAGAATTTCTGGGAAGGCCCTGTTTCCATGACATGACTGGATTCCCAGTACTGAAGTAGGGAGGACAATATTTGCTGCGTTGACTAAAAATTAACCCAGTCTGCCTGTTCTCTAACCCTGTCCCAGAGAGACCCAGAGCCCAGTTTAGGAACTCCCTGTCCTAGGCCTGATCTCCCCACCAAACACTCCCCCAGCTTCTATGAGTGGAGGGATCAGTACCACGATGCTGACTTGTGGGCTTCTGAAGCACATGCCCACCCCCACCTCTGTTAATCCACAATCTGGCTATCTGAGAAAGGGGGGCAGGGATGGCTGGAGATGGAAGGAGAGGCTTGCCCCTGCGGCTAACAGGAGGCACCCAAACCATCACAGGCCAGGGACAGGAGCCTGCCAACTGACCACGTTCCCTGACCACCTGCCGAAGAAGCTCAGCCCCAAGAGATGACCTGACATCTCTACCAAGCTATTCCAGTCCAGAGGGCTCAAGTCTGGGAGCCTAGGAGGAACAGTGGTCTGTTAATAGTGTAAAGCTAAAGAGGATAGTGGGTTTAGGGTCTAAGCCTTGCTCATTTTATCTCACCAGAACCCCTGCAGAGATGCTGCACAATCCTAGGGGGTACGCTTCCCATGGTGCAATGTGGCCAAGGCCAAGGCACAAGAAGGAGTACTTCTATGATGATGGGATGAGAGGGCATGGGCAGAGCTTGTTGTTACGTACCTAGTTTCCCCAGGGTCCTTCTGATTCTTTTTCCCTCTCTATGTATTTGCATGTACAACATGGTAGAGGACAAGGCCAGGAAAGAAGCGGGAATACATCAGAGACCTGGGCTCTGTTTTCCAAAGGGGATCTAAAGCCACTCCATTCTTAGACATCTCTCGAGGCTGGTTTGCATTATGTTCACATGTCAATCACAAACTGTCCATGCCATGCCCTCCCCGATCCCCTGAAGAATCAGATTTTCCTCCTCTAGGATTCTCCTACCCAGTCAGAGAAGAAGACCCTCAGAGGGTTCTTCTGCTTTATGTTCAAGTTGATGAGAGAAAAGGAGCCACCAGCCATCCTTATCTGCTGCCAGATACCCACTGGCTGGTGGAGGATGGAAATTCAAAGGGAAGTGGCCCTGCTGTACTCAGGGAACCCAGGGGCTCAGCCCTCACTCCTACTCTCACTGCCACTGGCATCTCTGCCTCCAAATCAGTGACTTACTCCCCCAGGACTTCCCACCCCAGGAGTGCTGGGTGTCAGTCTGGCATTTCCCCTAGAAGGTTTTCTGCTGACCCATCTCTCCCTGCCCAGAGGCAGGAAGGGCAGAAAGGCTGGAGGCCCAGACCCCTGGGGTCCACCTCCTTCCTGTTTTCCCTGCATCCTGCTCTCCTCCAGCTAACAAGCTACAGAGGATTGAGGAAGTGAAGCGGTCTGGGACCCAGGGCAGGAAGCTTGGGGCCAGAGTCTCAGCATCCGGACTGCAACAATGGAAGCCTCAAGCACCAGGAAAAGGGACAGGAGCAGAGAGGCACAGGGAGAGCAAAACAATCAGAGAGGGAAGGAGAACCAGAGGCAGAGAGGCGGAAAAGCAGAGATCAGAAAGACAAGAGGCAGACATGGTAAGGGACACAGAGACAGAGAGGCAAAAGTCAGAGAAGCAGGAAAACTGAACAATATGGAGAAAGGGAAAGAAACTGATAATGCACAGAAGACATTGTGAAAAGAGAACTTAAGAAGGTTATGGTGAGGGGCTGGGGCTGTAGCTCAGTGGTAGAGCACTCGCCTGGCATGTGGGAGGCACTGGGTTCAATCCTCAGCACCACATGAAAATAAAATAAAGGTATTGTGTCCATCTACAAATAAAAATATATTTAAAAAATGAATGCTATAGTGAGGGGTGGGGGAGGAGTTCCTGGGGAGCAGTATTGGACAATTCTGTTATTATATTGTGTGCATGTACCAATATGTATCAACAAATCCCACCATTATGTACAACTATAATGCACCAATAAGAAATGTGGAAAGAGAAAAAAAAAAGATTGTAATGGCGAAACTAGAAGCTGAGAGGCACGGCAGGAAACAACAAAAGAACAAGAGAAGGAAGGAAAAAGACTGAGAAGGATTCTAAGGAGAAACTGGAAATGGCCAACCGAGAAATGGACAAAGAGAAAGTGTAAGAATGAGGTTGGGGCAGTGGGTCTTCTCAGAGTCTTCTGTCTTCTCTCTTTCTCTCTCACTCCCCCTTTCCTCTATTCCCTATCCCATGCCCCTAAGGTTTCTGCAATTCTGGGCTGGGAGCCAAAACTTCTCTTCTGCCACCTCAGATGGCACCTGCCAGGAGAAAAGAGTAGAGATCCTGCATACCAGGGCAGGGAGGGTTGCCAGGGTCTGGCAGAAAGACCCCTGTCTTTCCACTCAATAAGCAAGAGAAAGGAGCTCAGGGTTTTGGAAAAGGGCAAGTCTGATGCCCCTCACCTTCAAAGTCCCTATGATTTGTACAACCCACCCCACTATTGGATGACGAAGTCCATGTCCTGGTTCCTCAGACTGAGGGAGGGGTGATGTTACCTGTGGCAAGAGTGAGGGGTGGCCTCTGGATCAGGAACAGAAAGCTGCCCCCAACCCCCATAGACACCCCATTCCATCCCCCAGTTTTCTGAACCTAGACGGCTGACTTGACTGGACGAGATCACTTGATTTTCCACTCTTGCATCAGCAGCCAGGCCTATCGTGGAGACCCTTGTTCCCAAATAGGCACTCCCTGCGGACTGGGGATATAACTCAGTGATCGAATGCATGCACAAAGCCCTGGGTTCAATCCCCAGCCCCCCACCACACACACACACACACACACACACATTAAATTAAATTAAAGAAAAAAACAAATAGGCACCCCTGGGATGTTTGAGATGGAGGGATGAGACAAAGTTCCCCTTGATGGTGGCAACTGCAGCTAGGAATTCAGGAGCAGTTTCCTTGGCTGATCCTGTCCCATGCCAGTCGGGCCCGGCCACGTACCTGCTTGCGCCTCAATTCACAGGGGATTTTCAAGGGCCTTCCAAGCCAGCCATGAATTGGAAATAAGTTACTGAGAAAGAGTGCACTGGGAAGGGTGTGGGAGGGTAGGGATCTTACCAGAGGGCTGAAGGCTTTCCTGGATGGCCTCGATCTCCGCCAGCTCCATGCACACGCCTTGCCCGTGCATCAGCGTGTGCAGGGGCTTCTCTACCCCACGGGGTGGGTAGCAGCGCAGGCCCGAGCCGCAGCGGGGAGTATACACCCCACAGGGCATCCCTAAGCCCAGGGCGCAAGTGGCGCAACAGCCGCAGCCGGGCTCCCGCACCAGCTCCTCACAGCCCACGGGGGGGCGGCAGCGCGCCAGCTTCTCCTCGGAGCAGGGCGGGCAGTGGATGGCTTCGTCGCCCAGGCTCGGCCCGGGCCCTGGGGCCAGCAGCAGGGCGGCCACGAGGCAGAGGGGCAGCATGACCGCGCGAGGACCTGGAGCGGGCGCTGGGCGCAGGCGGGGAGCGCGGGCACGCTGGCGGGAAGCGTGGGTACCGGCGGCAGCGCCCGGCGCGCCTGGAGGACCCCACCCGGAGAGCGCGGGGAAACGGGGCGGCCCGGCTGGCGGGCAATGACAGAGCCGAGGGAAGTTAGCAAGCGCGCCGGAGCGGAGCGAGCCTGGCAGCCGAGGCGCTGCGCCGCATCCTCGGCCGGCCCAGGCAGAAGGCGGGCGGCTGGGGGCAGGGGGCTGAGCGGCTGCCCGGGACCAGCTCCCCGGACTTTATACCGGCCCCTGGCCACACCCCCAGCGCCTTCCACGAGGTGGGGGAGCCCGGCGGGCGAGGGGGGCAGGGAGAGGCGGCCGTCAGGGGGAGGGGGCGCTGTCCTGAGTCGCCGCCGCTGCAACATCTGAAAGTCCTTTGCACCGTAGAAGGAAGCAGCGCAGTTTGGAAGAGGTGGCAAGCGCCCAGTGCGCCTCTGAACTGGAGCTGGGGAGGGGAGGCAGGAAGAGGGGAAACGAAGGTGCTGCTGTTTGGCTCCCTTCCCGATTTCAGAGGATACCTCCCTAACCTTAAGAGAAACTGGCCGCCTAGCCGACTCCGGGGTCGGCTTATTCAGTCTCCCTGACCAGAGTCCTTTCCACCCTTCCCCAGTACTTCCAGTCTCCACCACTGGACTAGTGAGGTGGGGCAAGGCGCAAGGCATATGGGCAACAAGGGTCATGGAAAGGCCTGGTGACCTTAAGACGCTAATAGGCTCTCTTCCCACTTGCCCCCTGGGAACCTTCCCCCTTCAGTCTCCCCAGGGTTCACTTGGGCCCTGGTCCACCCTGCCTCCCCAGGATGGAATCAACCCAAATCATGGAGAGAAGTGCCAAGCCTCTTCCTCCTTCCTGGATGTTTGCCTCTACTGCCCACATGGGCTCTGGAGAGAGATTGGCCTGGGAGATCACCACTTGCAAAGTACAAGCTGTGCATTGAACAACTCCAGGGGGCACCATTCCTTGTAGTCATTGTTTATTTGTATAGCTGTTGTGACGGTTTCCCAGCAGATGGCAGTCAAGGTTTTGAGGAAGAGGTGCCCTTTTATAATTCACTTAGTGCCACTCTTTGGGCTAGTGTCAGGGCTGGCTCACCCTTCCTTGAAATCTTATTGGTGCCAGTATTTCCCACCCTTGCCCCAATGCTAGGATTGGGAGGAGATCTAGAATAGCATTTGAAGCAGAAACTCACCCATTTCCTAGCTTCCTTCTCTGGTGCCGTAATACTCACCCTTCCTCCCTCACAAAGGCTCCTGCTAGCCTGGAGTTGACTTTAGGGGAAGGGGGCCTGTCCAGGCGTCATTAGTGGCCCACTGTCAATTATTTTTAGCTTGGCCTAGAAACCTGCAAGACTGCCAAGCTGAAGTACAAAGAACCCCCTTTCTGCTGCTTCTCCCAGAGCAGGGGTCTTTCCACCTCACAGGGGTTGGACCACCTACTTTCTGCAATTGCAGACAACTGGGGTGATTGGAGAAGAGAGGGCCTGGGAATGGACCTGTAGGACAAATCAAAAAGTTGCAAACTGACGGCACCTACTGGCAGCCATGGAGACTGCAGAAGGGCTGGGGAGTCACAGCCAGGAACAAGAGTCTAGGATTTTCTCTGTCCCATCACATAGAGAATGTGGGGTCCCTTCTACCTTGTCTGCCTTGGAGAAGGGCATGTAGAGCCAGGTTCCTCAAGTTCCTGGGGGAAACCCAAACTGTACCTGATTCAGAAAACTTCCCCTCTGCCCCATCCCCCTCCATTATCACTGGACCCAGTTCTGCCACAATTTAATGGATGGATTTGGAGTTTGACTGTCCCTTTCTGTAAAAATGAGGTAAGTCATCTCCACCCCTCTCACCCCTTAAAACTCTTGTGAAAATAAAATGGACCAAGAAAGATTATTCTGATCCCAATGCTAGACTTGTCCCCTAGATGAACCCAGGAAGGGTAAAGGTCCTGAGACTGGAGGCAAGATGAGAAGAGGCTGGACGGAGCCAAGAGGCATGCCAAGGATAGAGCATGAGTGCCCACAAGGGTGAAAAACCTGGACAGGTATCCAGGTGAGACTGATGCCCACACCTCAGACGCAACACCTCCCCGGCCCCCAGTCCATCCTTCAGCATCTTCCTCACCTCACCCCACCATCACTGGGGTGGGGTCATTCGAAAGAGGCAGGAGAATAACAGGAGGAGGCCTTCCAAGCACTTCCCACCATTCATGCAACCCCCAATTACTGAGTACCTATTATGAGTGACTTTGTGCTCTGTCTTGGCACAAGACTACTCTGTGCCTAAAGGAGCTCATTGCCTAGTGACAGAAGACAGGCGTGTAAATAAAATAAGTCTAAGAAGTGTACACATGTCTGGAGAGATGATTACATAGGGAACTGTGGGCACCCACAGGCATAAGTGGTCAATTTTACACTCAGAGCATGGAAAGCCTTTGCTGAGGAGGTGACCCTGGGGCCACAACTTTCATGCTAGAGGAAAAATTATGGGTGTCAGCATGGCCAGACTGCACTGGGTTCTAATCCCAGCTTTGTCACTAGGAACACGCTAGAGAGTTACTTAAGTTCCTGAGCTTCAGGCCTTGTCTAGAAAAATGGAACTTTGCAGCAAGAGAAAGAGAAAGAACTGTTCAAAGCACCCAGCACATAGTAGACCCCAAATGTTTTTTACCTCCATCCCTTCCTATTGGAAACTAACTTCCCTAGTGGCTGGAGATCCCTGGTGACAGGACTTTTATCTCCCCACACCCCCCAACAAAGGAAACTCTCAGAAAATCAGGTTTAGTGTCCCCATCTAAACCTGTGGTATCTGAGAGAGGCAGTATATAAAGGGACTTGGCATCAGGGAACCTGGGTTCAGTTGCAGCATAGCCACTTGGCTGTGTGATCTTAGATCTCCCTCTTAATATCTTGAGGGGTTATTTTCTTTTTTCCCCAGTACTGGGGATCAAACCCATGCTTGGCAAATGCCCTCCAATTGAGTTAAATCCCTAGCCCTTTTTATTTTATTTTGAGACAGGGTTCTTGCTAAGTTACCCAGGCTGGCCTTGAACTTGCAAACCTCCTGCTTTAGCCTCCAGAGTCACTAGGATCACAGGTATTGTCCACATAAAGGGTTATTTTCCTCCTTTGTTAAAAGAAAAATGAGGGCTGGTGAGGGGGTGCGTTTAGCTCAGTGGTCTAGTGTGTATGAGGCTCTGGGTTTTCTTCCCAGCTACTCAGAAGGCTGAAGCAGGAGGCTCACAGGTTTGAGGCCTTCCTGGGCAACCTGGTGATAACCTGTTCCACATTAAATATTTTTATAAAGTAGGGCTAGGGCTGGGGATGAAGCTCATGGGTAGAGTGCTGATCTAGCATGTGCAAGAATTTGGGTACAATCCTTAGTACCATACACACACAGAAAAAGAAAATATTTAGGCTTACTCTCACAGGATGGTTGAGAGGGAAAATGAGGCAAGGGCTCTGGAACTCAAGGAGCTGGGTACAGGTACAGGTGCTGGTTATTGGTTTCTTCTACCCAACTGCTGCCTCCTTAGGGACTGGGAGCTCTGACTAGGACCTTCTGAAAGGTAAAACCCAGCTCTCCTTCCCAGCTCAGGGCTAATACAGAAAATCAAGCAGCACCACCACCAACACACCACTCACAGACACATAGACGGTGGCGGCAGCAGCCTTGCCTCTCCCTGGCTCCTGAGGGCCGGGAAGATGCTAGCTACTTCTAATTCACAGATGAAGGAACACCGCCCCCCCCGCCCCCGCAAGGGCTCCAGGCCTCTTCTACACCTCACACCCTCATTGGCTTGTTGCTCAGAGTGTTGGTACAACTTCAAAAACCTCTGAGAAGCATACATTGGGCTCTTAGAAAATAGGAAGAAAAAGAGCTTACCTATGGGGACATACAGTTCTGCCTTCCAGGAACCCCTAATCTGATGGGCTTGCCTTAGGGAGCATCCTATCTGATGGAGTGTACAAAATAAACACAATAATGATAGTTAGCAATCAACACGCACAGACCTTGTGTGCTTCCCAAACTCATGACAAAGGTGCTATCATCATCCTTTTTTTAAGATGGGGAAACTAAGGCACAGAGAGGTATATAACTTACTCAAAGTCACACAGAAAGTAAGGTGGAAGAACAGGGATGTGAACCCAGGAAGTCTTGCTCCAGAGACAGCACAATTAACCCCTAGGCTCACTGCCTTCCGAAACACCAATGAGGACAGAAGATTATGACATAGAGTGCATGTGGTGTGGGGATCAGGCACCGATGGCATTGGTATGGGACTAGGCCCCAGTCCTCTTGGTAACTTTGGCTTCCCAGCCCCCTCCTGACTACCTGGACTGTCTGTTATGTCTACACTGAGTAGGGGGTTCAGCTCCCCTCTATGTGATTTGACATTCAGGTCCCAGGTAGGGCATCTCCATGGTTACTCCAGGTGTAGATCTGAGCAATAGTCTATCAGTACACTCACCTTCCTGCCCTACTTCCTGCCAGTAGAGCCAGAATCTCCACAGAGACCTCAAGACACAGAGGGAGGTCTGGCTCCAGAGCATGGCACCCGGGTCCTTCCCACAGGACTTGTGGCTTCAGCAGTGAATAGCAAGGGAGGGGAGAGCAGAGTCCACTTCAGTTGCGTTGGCCAGAATCTGGCTTCATATCTCCAGGCCAGCCGGCTCTGCTACTTGCCAGCTTTGTGACTACTTCCCCTTCCCCAGCTTCAGTTCCACCATCTGTACAAAAGAGGGAGGGGAATTTGCTGAATTGTGAAGCCCCTTCCAGCTCTGAAAGTCTAGGAAACTGAACCTCTGAGGTCCTTTTGCATGTTTCAAGGTCCCACTCTGGCAGGGCTCCCAACCCTCCAGAGTATGCAGTCTCTCCAGGCCTATTGGCACCAACAGCACCCCTTTCTCATTGTCTGAGGCCTGCATAAGAGACTAGCCAAATGAATGATGTTGGGCTTAATGAGAGCTCTGATACCACCCAGAGAGATGATGAGGGTCACTCAAGAGCACACAGCTAAGCTGGGCGCAGTGGTGCACGCCTGTAGTCCCAGTGGCTCGGGAGGCTGAGGCAGGAGGATCATGAGTTCAAACCCAGCCTCAGCAAAAGTGAGGCACTCAGCAACTCAGTGAGACCCTGTCTCTAAATAAAATATAAAAAAGGGCTGGGGATGTGGCTCAGTGGTTGAGTGTCCCTGAGTTCAATCTCTGGTACCCCACCTCAAAAAAAGAGCACAGAGCCAACAACCCTAGCACCTCCTCTGGGCCATCCTGCCTCTGCTGCTAGAGCCATCACCAGTGAGCCACAGGCTCAGAACTTAAGCAAGAAGAAAGTACAACTTGGGTGAATCTATGCAGGACACCTGCAAAAGTGGAGACAGAAAATCTGGGCAGACAGAGCCAGATGTTAGGATAGGAAAAACTCTTGCCCTGCCTCTCCTGAGACCTGTCATGTCAAAGAGAAGTGTGCCTTCTTACCAATATACCTCTTTTCCCTACATTCGCTGAAGGGCTTTCTGGCCTGACTTCCTGCTCTCCCAGCTCTGGGGAACAAAGTGCCACCTAACTTTAATGAGACCTCTGAACCCATAGAGACCCTTGAAAAGTCTCTAGGCTTAAAAAAAAAAAAGTCTCTAGGCTTAAAGAGATCCCACAGAGGGGTCTTCAGAATCATTAAATCCCAGAGAAAGGGCTTGGTTATCCAGAGAGATCCCCAATACCTGGATATATACAGCTGCATGCCTCCCTGTCCCCACCAGCACTAGAGGTTTGCACATAACCCAGTCATGCTTTCTAATTACTCCCAGACTCTCTTCTGGCCCCACCACTCCACACCCAGAGCCCCCTCACCAGCCTTTATGCTTCATCCTTCCCACTCCTGCCCACTTCACCCTAACCTCCTCCTCTTTTCCCTACCCAAGAGAACATCATGGCCTGAGGGACCTCCCAGGGTGTGTGACCAGACATTCATCCTAACACCACCAGGAAAAGTAGAAAGGGGCCCCCCAAAAAGGTGAGGGGATGGGAGGAGAAGAAGGCAAGAAGGAGTAACTGTGTATCTCCATTTGCCCATCTGCAAAATACACACCTAGCTCATGGGATTATTATGAGAAGCTATGTAGTAGGTGTTATGGGTACTTGCTTTATTTAATAAATAGACATAGAAAACCATGAGGGATACCACTACATACCTGACAGATTGGTAAAAATTTTAAATACTGACAATACCAGGATGAGAAGTAAGGAGATTCTTACATAATGCTGCTAAAGAAAACAAATTTGTACAGCCTCTTGGAAGCAACCAACAATTCCACCTCTAGATATACACCCAATAGAAATATGTGTGTGTGCATTCCAAAACATATGTTCAAGAGTGTTCACAGAAGTGCTCTATACAATAGCCAAAAATGGAATCAATTGTAGAATAGTAAATCTATATTTGAATAAGTTATTGCTACATCCAACAATATAGATGACTCATATGTTGATCAAAAGATTACTATTCTAGGGCTGGGGTTGTGGCTCAGAGGTAGAGCGCTCGCCTAATATGAGTGAGGCACTGGGTTTGATCCTCAGCACCACATAAAAATAAAATAAAGATATTGTGTCCACCTAAAAAATAAATATATTTTAAAAATTGCTATTCTATGACTCTATATAAAATTCAAAACAGTTTTTAAAATCAGGATAAAGTTTACCTCTAAGAAGAAGGATGGAGACAGTCTCAGGGAATATGAGTAATATTTATTACTTAGTTAAATGGTATACTTACTATGTGAACATTCATTGAGCTAAACACTAACTTTTCTATATGTATGTTATACTTCAACTTTTTAAAAAAATTTTTTTATTTATAGATGGACACAATGACTTCATTTTTTATTTATTTATTTTTATGTGGTGCTGAGGATCAAACCCAGTACCTCACATGTGCTGGCAAGCATGCTACCACTAAGCCACAATCCCAGCTCCTACTTCAATTTTTTTAAGGAAAAAAAAATGACTTTTTAGCTAGGCACAGTGGTACGTGCCTGTAATCCCAGTGACTTGGGAGTCTGAGACAAAGGATGGCAAGTTTGGGGCTGGGGATGTGGCTCAAGTGGTAGCGCGCTCGCCTGGCATGCGTGTGGCCCGGGTTCAATCCTCAGCACCACATACAAACAAAGATGTTATATCCGCCGAAAACTAAAAAATAAATATTAAAAAAATAAAAAAGGATGGCAAGTTTAAGTGCAACCTCAGCAACTTAGTGAGGCGTCAGCAAATTAGTGAGATCCTGTCTCAAAATAAAAACTGAAAAGGGCTTGGGATGTAGCTCACTGGTAAAGCATCCCTAGATTCAATCCCCAGCACACACACCAAAAAATTAAAAAATAAATAAAATAATTAATAATAATACTATTTTTAGGGGCTGGGATTGTGGCTCAGCAGTAGAGCACTCGCCCAATACATGCAAGGTGCTGGGTTCAATCCTCAGCATCACATAAAAATAAATAAATAAGGGCTGGGGATGTATTTCAGTTGGTAGAGTACTTGCCTAGCAAGCCCCAGGTTCAATCCCAGCACCACAAAAAAAAAAAAATTAAAAATAAATAAATAAACAAATGAAATAAAGATATTGTGTCCAACTACAACTAAAAAATAAATAAATAATTTTTTTACAGCACTCACTTTCAAGTCAGCCTGCCTGGACTAGATTCCTGGAATAGATTCAAGATGTTAATCTGTGCCTCAGTGGCCTCATCTTTCTTATTAAGTGACTATCGTATAGGGTCGATAAGACAAAAGATGAATGAATCTCTGTAAAACACTTAAAATGGCACCTGTCACATTGTAGGTGCCCAGTCAGTGCAAGTCATTAGTCATGACCAGCCAAGTGAGTGAGACTAAGAGCCTGGAGCCAAAATGCCTGCACTGAACCCTGGATTTGCCATTAACTAGCTCTGTGACTTTGGCAAATGGCATCTTTCCTCTTATCCTCAAATGCCCTCAGTTGTAACAGAGATAATGCCAGCCCAGCCTCATAGGCCTACGAGAAAACTTGCCGAGATGATGTGGGTAAAGCACTTAACGCTGCCTGGCACAGAGTAAATCTCAACACATGTTAGCCATGTGATCGTTGATTACCATGGTAACCATATAAACCCAATTTATAGATGAGTTTCTGGGCAGTAAAAAGACTGGCCTAGCTGGATGGATGCAGAGGTACACGCCAGTAATCCCAGAGGCTCAGAAGGTTGAGGCAGGAATTGGCCAGTTCAAAGCCAGCCTCAGTGACTTAGCGAGGTCCTAAAAGCAACTCAGAGAGACCCTGTCTCTAACAAAATATAAAAAAAGGCTGGAGATGTGGCTCAATGGTTAAGTGCTCCTGGGTTAATTCCTGGTACCCCTTAACTTCCCCCAAAAAAGACTGGCCTAAGGCCACATGCAATTCAATGTGATTTATACCCAGCTGTGAAACAACAGAACCTGTGCTCCAGGCAC
>NW_025999880.1:17948490-17951274 GCF_001458135.2 Marmota marmota marmota
AAAAAAAAAAAAAAAAAAAAAAGACAGCTTGATTTCAAAGGTGTCTGTGGGCTTCCTCCTCTAATGAGAAGAAGACTAATGGCTTGCACCAACTGACAGTCATCTCTGTTCTCTGAACAATCCCTACCTTTCTGTTCCCATAGCTTCTCTCCTTTCATTAGCAAGAAGATGAAGAGAGAGCTGGAGATGTAGCTCAGAGGTAGAACTCTGGCCAAGCATACATGAGGGCTTGCCCAATACTGCAAAAAAAGCAGGCCCTTGGGAACACCATGATTTTCTTTCATCGTAAACAAGAGATAGCTTTCTATTTTTCTTCAGATGAAAGATTTGCTCCTCACTCTACTCCGTCCCTTTCTAATCTGCCTGGTACCTCATATCATCTGCAAAGGGGCCCCTGTAGACCTAAACGGGCCCTGATGGCTACAGCAGTATCAGCAGAAAGGAAGGCTGTCAGATTAGCATCAGAGAGAAGACACCTCAAGATGCTCCCCCTCTCCTTTTTTTTTTGTACCAGGGATTGACCTCAAGGGCACTGAATCACTGAGCCACATTCCCAGCCCTAATTTGTATTTTATTTAGAGACAGGGCCTTACTGAGTTGCTTTGCACCATGCCATTGCTGAGGCTGGCTTTGAATTTGTGGTCCTCCTGTCTCAACCTCCCCAGCTGCTGAGATTAAGGCTTGCATCACCATGCCCAGAAAGATGTCCCTTTTTGTTGTTCTGTCTAGGTGGAGGACTTGGACAGAGTTCTTCAGTGATGATCTTCCATGTGCCACAGTGACCAGGTAAAATGTAATGGGGCTATGCATTCAAGTAGCCTGAGGGCCATCAAGATCACAATCCAATTCTGCCTCATCTTGGTGTGAGAAGTTGAGAGACTAGAGAAGTTCTTCCCTGGCCTTTGTTGTGAGAAGGAAGGACCACAGTCTCCTGACCCACCCCCTTTGCCACTTCCATTCTAGTGGGGTATAGAGGAAGAACGTTAAGGGCTAGAGAATCAGAATAAGGGAGCAGTGAGGGGCTTACTATTGTTTGCCCAGGTCTTACTGACCAAGCCTCCAGCAGGCATAGGTCAAGTTCCAGGAATTCTCAGAGGGCTCTAGCTTATCCATGTCCAAACCCCAAATCCAGAGCCACACTTTCAGTCCAGCCCCTTCTGCTCAGTCAGCCCACAGGAGAAAAGGGACAAGGCTTCATCTAGATCTCCCAGATTAATGGTGGAAACTCAGTTTCCTCAGTACTTCTCCCCCTGACACTGAGCTGGGAGACCAGAAAAACACCATATTCAAGAGAAAACAACCAAAGAATAATTTTGAAAGAAACTCATGCACATAGGCAAATTTACTTCAGAAGACTTGAATGAGCTTCAACTAAAGAGATTGACTGAGAAGACTCCCTAGAGAGGAGAATTTTGGACTGGTTTTGGAGGAAGGGACTTATGAGACTGACTGAGAAAGAAAGTTCTGGAAAGCAGCAGAGGGAATAATTGCAAAAGTGTTTTTAGCACTTGCTATTTGCCAGGCAATGCACTAAGCACTTTACCTGTGTTGATTCACCCTCAGATGAGGAGTTTGTCCCAACTCACCCCATCCCCTGGTTCTGGGGATTAAACCCAGGGACTCCCTACCACTGATATACATCCCCAGCCCCCCCCCCTTTTTTTGAGATAGTGTCTTGTTAAATTGCCCAAGCTGGCCTCCAATTTGTGATCCTCTTGCCTCAGCCTCCTAAATTGCTGGGATTACAAGCATGCATCATCACACCCAGCTATCCCTATTTTAGTGAAGAAATGGAGGCACAGCAAGGCTGAGTGACTTGCCCAAGATCATATACCCAACCTTCCCCACAGGTGAAGGCCAGATGGGGCTAAAGGCTGGGCCCCTGCTGAGTAGGGAGGGGAGATAGGAGATAATGAAGACAACAATTTCCCCCTCCCCCCACCATAGGCCCTAGAACTGAGTCCCAACCCCTTCTTTCCTTCCAGGACTAGAGTCAGCCACACACCTGGAATTCCAGGTGGGAATTCCCAGACCCACCTGTACAGGACCCCCCACCTACTTCGTCCTTCAGTAGTCTGACAGAGAAAGAACTTGTGCCCAGAAGAAAAGGAAACAAGAGGGCAGAATAGTCATCCTACTTGCTTCTGTATTTCATTCAGCCCTCTGTATCTTTGACAAAGGAAAATTACATGGGGAGAAAAACTGAGGCTCAGTATTATTCTTATTCAGGTGTGTTTAATTCCAAAGTCCTTTTCACTCCACAGTTCTACTTCTGGGATTTTGGAACAGACATGATACAATCAGGATCATGCTAAACTTAAGGGGAGATTTAAAACTGGGTCCCAGAAAATCCGAAGGGAGCAACTTCTTAAATTCCTGTTGTCTCATTTCCAGATGGGTCTTGCAGGGTATTGCAACCTGAATGAGCTACAGGTTACAGGCTCAGTGCTGCAAAGGCTGGACTGCCATTCTTGGGGAAGCATGCCCACACACCCCTACCACCTTGGGGACTCTTTGCCCCAGGAGGGAGAAGGCAGTGTGACTGATTTCTGACTGTCAGGCTTATCCTAGGCAAATTACAGAAGAGTGATACACTGGCCTTGGAGCCCAGGACCTGGTCAGCCTTCTGACTGGGCAGAAGCAACTAGATAGACTTCCCTGCTGGGGAAGTCATAACTGCTCTGAGATTCTAGTGGTCATGTACACTGAGGTTGCCTTTTTTTTATTCAATACATGTAGTCAGCACAGTGGAGCTAAAAAAAAAAAAAAAAAAAAAAAAAAAAA
>NW_025999880.1:17951290-18012578 GCF_001458135.2 Marmota marmota marmota
TTTTTTTTTTTAAGCAGAGGAAACTCAAAGAAGCTTCCTTCACCAAAATGACACAACTAGCAAATTGACAAGCTGGATTTGAAACCCAGGCGGACTAAGGGAGTAAAGAACGGAAGTGGTTCTGATGGAATTAATAGACATTCATATCGTGCAGTTATTATTTTTTTCCCTAGTATTTTGTAAGGGCAATCTTTTTTTTTTTTTCCTCCTGGTCGTCTTAACACGTGGACTGACAAAAGAAAATATAAGTGCACTTGAACATTTATACACGGGGGCGGGGTTTGGGCAAACTTCAGCCCACTTTTGGCATTTCCTCCTCACACTGGCACGGTTGCTCTGGCCTGAAGAGTTCTCAGAGGAGAGCAAAAGTCACTAGAACTGTAGGGGTATCTCACTGGCTGTGTGAGGAAAAGGTTTCAGCCCCAAGAAGGCCCCTAACTCGCCCTCAGCTCGGGAAGCCACCGTCATAAATATTGTCTCAGTTCTTCCCCAACCTGCTCTGCTGGCGATTTGAATGCTGCCCTCTATTTTGCATCCTCTCTGTACATCCTTCCTTTATATGGAAGCCAAACCCACAACCGTAGAATTTCTTTTTCTTTGCAAATAAGTTATTGGGGGTTGGGCGGGTTTGAAGCAGAAACCGGAAACCTGTTTGCTTCACCAAATGGCCAGATCCCCTGCGAAGAAAGCCGGCGTTCAGTTTCCTCAGAAAAATGGAGGAGCACCTATTCTTGCTAAGGACCTCAGAACGCAGCATTTCAGGGATCGGAAGTAGATTCGTAGTGGCTGGGAAATACACACCCCTTTCTCCCCTTCTCTAATCGGCCAGGCACCTCAAGACAAGGCCCCTCTTGTAGAAGAGCTGTAGAAGCTCCCGCTCGCCTCCGTTTTCGGCAAGAAGAGAAAAAACGGCTCCTCCTCAGTGGCCAGATTGCCTGTCAGTCTCTGTGCTACGATTCCGAGTGGTGCATTTTGAAAAAAAAAAGCCCTAGTCCCGCCTCCCTCGCCTAATAGGTTCGTTCGAACCGACTGGCCTACTCAGACATTCATTGGTAGAGATGAAATACCAGCTGCGATTGGTTATTCTAGACAGAGCCGGTGAGAAAGAATCAGTGATTGGATTATCTGATTTGGGCGGGCTAGGCGAAGGCTTTAGAGACACTGGAGGCGCTCTCCTAACCGACGCGCGTCTGTGGAGGAGCGTCCGGGTGTTTGATCGTCTCGTGGATCCCGCCGGTTTAGTCGTTTTCGGGGTTCTCGAGCTCCTTCACGACCATCACCATGGAGGTGTCACCACTGCAGGTAGAGCTCGCGGAAGGGGCCGGGTGGCGGAGCCTCTGGCCGCCGGTGAGGGGTGAGGCTCCTGGACTGTGGACCCGCCTGCGAAGGTCTGGGAACCCATCTTCGGTGTCGACCCCCATCTCTGGGCCCTGGGCATCGCGAACAGGCTGAAGCCCCTAACCATGCGGGTAGTGAGGCTTTATCGGCTCAGCTCCCTTCTAGGATGTTACAGTTCGTAGGGGCGGGGTTCACTTCTGGGAGGCTGTAGCCTCTGCCCACCTGCCTCAGGCTGAAAAGGACATTGAATGCCTTCCATCTTGGAAGGTGCAGAGCAAGGGCAGTGAGCGGTTCCCATTGAAGAGCTGGCGGAACCCCTTGCTCCCCCCCCCCCCAAAAGCGCCCTTTCTGTGTTCAAAATGTTCACGTGCCCTAGGGGTCGAGTCGATGGCATCCCCAAATGCCGTCATTTGCCTGGGATAGCGGAGGCATTCAGTAAATGTGCAATAAGGGAAAGAAGCGGGTGCATTTTTTTTTTTTCTTGGACATCAAAAACTTTGTCCAAGGGCTGGGGCTGGGGCTCAGCGGCAGAGCACCTGCCTGGCATGTGTGAGGCACTGGGTTCGACCCTCAGCACCACGTTAAAAATAAATAAATAAATGGCATTCTGTCTATCTACAACTATTTAAATTCTTTTTATTTAATTTTTTTTTAAAAATAAAACTTTGTTCCGGAAGTTTCCATATCAGATGCACTTGGTGGGATAAGTGCCCCCGGGGCACTTTACCACGGAGCCAACAACTCCAGCCCTTTTATTTGGAAACGGGGAGGGGGGGGGGTTGCTAAATTGCTGAGGCTGACCTTGGACTTGTGATCCTCGTGTCTCAGCTTCCCTAATCTGGGGATTGTAGGCCTGCCACTACCCTGCTGGCTAGAATGTCTTTTTAAACCGACACCTGGAACCTTGGCTGCACCTAACTTAATTTGCCATTTTTGTTCCAAACTTTTGTCAAGTCCACCTATACACACTCACAGATACCAGTTTATGACATAGTGTGTTCAAGTGTATCGTGGTACATATTTTGTTCATTGTTTCCAATAAATTTGTGATGGAAAATTCTTTTTTTTTTTTTCTTTTTTAAATTCTAGCCTATAAATGAAAATATGCAAGTGAACAAAATTAAGAAAAATGAAGATGCTAAGAAAAGACTGTCTATTGAAAGAATCTACCAAAAGAAAACACAATTGGAACATATATTGCTCCGCCCAGATACTTACATTGGCTCTGTGGAATTAGTGACCCAGGTAAAATCAAGCTAATTAAGTGCAATTAATTAGTTGAAATACATACATTTCCAGTTTAGTTTGCAGTTAATAGTATCACTGGCCTAACTATTATTGTTCATGTATGTGTTTATGTACAAGTATTTCATTTAGAAGGCTTTATAGTAATGATGACAACTAATATAGAATAAAAATACCTATTTCTTCGTCCTATTTCTAGCAAATGTGGGTTTACGATGAAGACATTGGCATGAACTATAGGGAAGTCACTTTTGTTCCTGGTTTGTACAAAATCTTTGATGAGATTCTAGGTGAGTAAATTTTTTCATACAAGTATACTGGTCAAGTCCTTCATAAGAAATATCATTTCTGTCAAATCCTCTGTAGCCAGACCTCCTGTGTTTTCACATAATTAGTTGGCAAAAGTGAGGCAGTCTACTGAAGTCCAAGAAGTTGAGTTTTTTCCTAGAAATAGTTCTATGAACAAAAATTGCTACAAATTAACACCTTATAAATACTACTTTTTTGTTACTTGGGATTTGTTTTTTCTACATCATTTTACCCTCTCCCCTTGGTTCTGAGGATTGAACCCAGGAGTGCTTTACCACTGAACTACATCCCCAGCCCTTTTGTTTTGAGACAGTCTCAGTAAGTTGTGCTAAAGCTAAAGCCTTCAACTTTCAGTCCTCCTGCCTCAGCCTCCAGAGTCACTGGAAATTATAGAAATGTGCCAACACATCCAGCTTTCTTCCCACATCTTAAAGATTTAATTTCTTATAGATGTATATTTTATTTTCTTTCAGTTAATGCTGCAGACAACAAACAAAGGGACCCAAAAATGTCTTGTATTAGAGTCACTATTGACCCGTAAGTTCTGTTAAATACCTCATTGTTGTTATTTGCATTTACTTTGGTTGCTAATGGAATTAGCTGTTTTTCAAATGAAGATCTGTAGAAGTACAGAAAAGCAGAATAATAAATAACATGAATACCTACCACCTAGATCCAATAGTTGTCAACTTTTTTTTTTTTTTTTTGGCAGAGGGGATTGAAACTGAGGGCACTTCACCACTGAGCTACATCACCAGCCTATTTTATTTTGAGACAGGGTCTCACCAAATTGATTAGGACCTTGAACTTGCAATCCTCCTGCCTCAGCCTCCTAAGTCACTGGGATTTCAGGTGTGCACCACCACACCCTGCTAGTTGTCCACATTTTTTCATGTTTACTTAATCTGTATTTTTTTTCCTGAATCATTTTAAAGTACAGACATTATGACACTTAATCTCTAAATATGTCTCAAACATCTCCAATAATTACTCCAAGCATTCATGACTGCAGAATTTAAATTTTTTTCTCAAAATGCAACTCAAACAGCAAACCAGCAGGTGGCAATAGAGAAGAATTTGATCTAACATTTCAGGTTTTAAATGATGGTATTCCTTCATGGGTGGTTGGGTGCTTGTTTCACCTGTTTATTAGCCAGGTCAATCATCACATAAAATATATTTACAGTTTGGTTTTTTATGATTTATTTATTTATTTATGTGCTGGAGATAAGACCCAGGGGCATTTTACCACTGAGCTGCTTCCCCAGTTCTATTTTGAGAAAAGATCTTGGAGTTACAGGAGCTGGCCTCAAACTTGAGATTTTCCTGCCTCAGTCTCCTGAGTCACTGGGTCTATAGGTGTGATCTACTGCACCCAGGCTTAAGGTTATTTTTGGTAATGTGCTAATGATTATTTACTCAAAACTTTCTAAATGCTTAGTATCATAATCTTTCAAAAAATGTTGAGCTAGTTTTAGTCTTTCTTTTTTAAAGGTAATATTAAATACTACTTGGAATAAGAACCATAGTATGTGTTCCATTATAACTTAAATATTCTGAGAATTATCCTAAAATAAGAGAAATAAGTTCAAGTAAGCTTTCAGCATTTTATTGGCAAGCAGGAAAGTTTTTGATGGATAATGTTTTTCTCTTCTGTTTCACAGTGTGCTTTGTTGGTTGAGAAAGCTAAGGGAACTAAGTATATACAGATGATCCTCCTAAAAGCGGCATGAACTAGAGATATATTTGCCTAACATGTGTGAGCCAGAGTGTCACCCGCCCAGTACCACAAAAAAGAAGTGGTATAATATTGTTTCCAAATTTTGTTGTTTCCATTGGGCATAATTCATTTCCCTTTGTTATCCTAACCTTTTTAAATTTTATATTTTTTCAATATTATCAGTGTCTACACAGATGTTGGAAAGGTTTCTCCCTTTATCCCCCACTCCCGTTCCTATATCAGGTGTGTCAGTAACTAAGCATGGAAGAAAAGGTTTTCGTGCTCAATTTTAGAAGGCATATATGAAAAGAGTCATAATGAAATTAAGACTTATAAATTTATATATTTTAGAAATAATGGTTTTTAAATATTTTTAAATTATAAGTATTAGTTTAACATTTGTTTTTACAATAAAATTTTCAATCTTCTTTTCTTAGAGAAAACAATTTAATTAGCATATGGAATAATGGAAAAGGAATTCCTGTTGTTGAACACAAAGTTGAAAAGGTGTATGTCCCAGCTCTTATATTTGGACAACTCTTAACTTCTAGTAACTATGATGATGATGAAAAGAAAGTAACAGGTAAAGGATTGAAGGAAAATGAAGAACATATTTGTTGCTGGAAAAAAAAAAATCACTTTTTTAAATGACTGTAGCATGAAGGTTAAAAATACGAGAATAAATGTTTTTAATTAAAAAGCTTTGCCAGTAATTAAGAAATAAAGTTGTCGATGAGATAATAAAGTAGCATTTTTAATTTATTTGCCTAGGTGGTCGAAATGGCTATGGAGCCAAATTATGTAATATATTCAGTACCAAGTTTACTGTGGAAACAGCCAGTAGAGAATACAAGAAAATGTTCAAACAGGCAAGTAAATAGGTATCTTTTTTTTTTTTAGATGTTGATGACCTTTGTTTTATTCATTTATTTATATGCGGTGCTGAGAATTGAACCCAGTGTCGCATACATGCTAGGCAAGTGCTCTACCACTGAGCCACAATCCTAACCCTGATTTGAGTTTTTTAAATTTCCTATTCTTTGTTTCCATAGACTTGGATGGATAACATGGGACGAGCTGGTGAGATGGAGCTTAAGCCTTTTAATGGAGAAGATTATACCTGTATCACCTTCCAGCCTGATTTGTCTAAGTTTAAAATGCAAAGCCTTGACAAAGATATTGTTGCATTGATGGTTAGAAGAGCATATGATATTGCTGGATCCACTAAAGATGTCAAAGTCTTTCTTAATGGAATTAAGCTGCCAGTGAGTATTTTCTTGAGTGTTAATTAAGGACATAAGGGAATCTGTGATCATTGTTGAGAGCAAAATGATTTTTTTACTCACATTTGTTTTTCTGATCACTTTATATTTGTTCCTGAAAAAACAATAATGAAATAATAAACTCATTTTTAAATTACTGAAGGAATTTCTTTCCCAAAGAAACACCTAAAATAAATACTTTTGTGCTCTTTAGTGACCATTCTCCCAGTTCTTCAGTGAACATTGGTTTTGGAAAATCTTCGTAATGTTATTGGCCCTACTTGTTATAACTTTTGTTAATACTATTACCTTTAATTTTGGTATAGGTAAAAGGATTCCGCAGTTATGTGGATATGTATTTGAAGGATAAGTTAGATGAAACTGGCAACCCATTGAAAGTAATACATGAACAAGTAAACCACAGGTGGGAGGTGTGCCTAACAATGAGTGAAAAAGGCTTTCAGCAAATTAGTTTCGTCAATAGCATTGCTACTTCCAAGGTAATGTTTTATGTTCTTGTTATTAATAAATGAAATAGACTTGAATATTTGACTGTCTTGGTATAAAGAATCCAAGCTCCATATTTTTAAGTGTTTGACTATTGTTGTAATTTGAGCATGCTGAGTTTTAACAGTTTGGGATTTTTCCTCATTAGGGTGGCAGACATGTTGATTATGTAGCTGATCAGATTGTGACTAAACTTGTTGATGTAGTGAAGAAGAAGAACAAGGGTGGTGTTGCAGTAAAAGCACATCAGGTATGGTATTTTGGCAGTTCTCTTTTTCTAAAGTCCAGGGAGAAGAAAATCTTTAAGTAAAGCATTAGGACATTTTAGTGACTTTATCAACTTTTATTGCAGGTGAAAAATCACATGTGGATTTTTGTGAATGCCTTAATTGAAAATCCAACCTTTGACTCTCAGACCAAAGAAAATATGACTTTGCAAGCCAAGAGCTTTGGATCAACATGCCAATTAAGTGAAAAATTCATCAAAGCTGTGAGTACTTAAAAAGAAATAAAAATCAAAAATTGCCTTTTCAACTCTGCCGAAATGATTCCTCCCATACTGTACTTCTTCAAGCCTTCCCAATCTGAAAAGGAAATTTTAAAAAAGCAACAGCAACTTCCTGTTTTAGTAAAAACCCACTGTAGTGCATGCCTATAATCCTAACCGCTGGGAAGATTGAGGCAGAAGGATTGCAAGTTCGAGTCCAGCCTGGGCAACTTAGCAAGACCTGTCTCAAATTTTGAAAAAAAAAAAAAAAAAAAATGAAGGTATGGAGGGGCTGAGGATGTGGCCCAGTGGTTAAGCATCTCTGGATTCAATACTTCGTACCCCAAAAAAGGTGGTATCCTTGTCATTATCTACCTCTAAACAAGAATCATCTCTTGAATATCTTAGTCTCCCACCATTATTTCTTATGGATTATTATAACAGGTTCTTAATTTTCTTATTGTTTCAGGCTTTTCTTTGCAATGCTCGCTCACTCTCTTTTTATTTCCATCTTTTTGTAGATGGACAGAATGCCTTTATTTTATTTGTTTTATTTTTATGTGGTGCTAAGGATCAAACCCAGTGCCTCACGCATGCTGGGCAAGTGCTCTACCACTCAGCCCAAGCCCCAGCCCTGCAATGCTCTTGAATGATCTTCTCGTGTCGAAGCACACATTTTTGTTTTTAGCCTCTTGAAATCTTTCAATAGCTTCCACTCAGGAAGTCCAAATTCCATTTCCTCAGAGCCTTTATTTTCTACTCTTCACCCCAAGTTGGTTCCAATGTAACACTGAACCTGTATTATTGTTTAGCAAACTTTTCATTTAATCATAACTCTTCTCACTTATTTCTATCGTTAAACCCCATGAGAACAAGTACCATCTTAGCACCTAGCACAATATAAGTACACAGTAAATATTTATTAAATTAATCAGAAGAACCTGCTTCCCTCACTGGTGATAACCTAAAACAGAAAGATCACAAAATCAATGTACTAACCTCTAACCTCTGTTCGGAAATTATTCTCTTCACTTTTCAATCTTTAAATTATTGTTCATTTTCTTGGGGGCTCATTCGTATTCTAGATTTTTGTTTGTTTGTTTTTGTACTGATGATTAAACTCATGGGTGCTCTGCCAGTGAGCTATGTGTACCCCAGTCATTTTAATTTGGAAACAGTGTCTCAAGCTAAGTTGCTGAGGCTGGCCACAAATTTGTGATCCTCCTGCCTTAGTCTCCCAAGTCACTGAGATTACAGGTATGTACCAATAAGCCACTTGTATTTTTACAGTTTTTATTTAGAGACAGGGTCTCTCTAAGTTGTCTGGGGACTCACTAAGTTGCTGTCTTTGAACTCAAGATCCTCCTGCTTCAGCCTCCCAGGCTACTGGGATTACAGGCATGCACCATTGCACCTGGCTGTCTTCTAGAATTCAGAAAGAATTCTTTTTTCCTAATATGAATCTTCTTGTTTTTAGGCAATTGGCTGTGGTATTGTAGAAAGCGTACTAAACTGGGTGAAATTTAAGGCCCAAGTTCAGTTAAACAAGAAATGTTCAGCTGTAAAGCATAACAGAATCAAGGGAATTCCAAAACTTGATGATGCCAATGATGCAGGTACACATTAATAATGTTTCCAAACTTTAAATCTCATACTTCAGTTGTTTATTCATTACCAGAATACCATGGATATTTTCCCTTTGACATTTAATATTCAACAGATTACTTAATTAAAAAATCAACCAATCTTCTGTTATTTAGTTCATTTTCAGTTTGGGGCTGTTACAACGTTGAGATGATTTGGGGTAGTTATAAAGCAAGAATGGGTCAAATCTAACCCTAGTAAATATTTTCAGTATAATATCAAACTTATATTTAGCAGCAGTATAAGTATTATGAGAAATTTAAGAAACTAGATCTAGTAGTCCTTCCTTAACTTCAGGGCATATATTCTAAGACACACCCTCCCACCCCCACAGGATACCTGAAACGATTAATATTATCCAACCCTATATATATTATCTCCCCCACACACACATATATGATAATACAGTCACAGTAAAAGATTAACAGTAGTAACTAATAATAAAATAGAACAATTATAACAATGTGCTATAAGGGGCTGGGGATATAGCTCAGTTGGTAGAGTGCTTGTCTTGCATGTACAAGGGGATCAATCCCCAGCACCACTACCACACACACACACACAAATGTACTTTTGAGTACTGGGGAGGAACTCATCAGGGGCACTTGACCACTGTGCCAAATCCCCAGCCTTATTTTGTATTTTATTTAGAGAGAGGGTCTCACTGAGTTGCTTAGTTCCTCACCATTGTTGAGGCTGGCTTTGAACTCTAGATCCTCCTATCTCAGCCTCCTGAGCTGCTGAGACAACAGGCAAGTACCACTGAGCCCAGCCTAAAAATATTTTTTTTAAAAAAGCTATTCCATTATTATTATATCTTGTATTTTCCCTTCTTGTGATGTAAGATATTAACGGTGTTTATATAGGCATTGTGAATGATATAGGCATTGTGGTATAGCATTTGGATTTGAATACAAGCAATGGGATACCAAGACCGATGACCTGATAACCAAGAGAGCTATTAAAAGACTAAAAAGTTAGCCGGGTATGGTGGTGCATGCCTGGGATCCCAGCAATTTGGGAGGCTGAGATAGGAGGATTGCGAGTTCAAAGCCAGCCTCGGCAATGGTGAGGTGCTTAGCAACTCAGTGAGACCCTGCCTCTAAATAAAATACAAAATAGGGGGGCTGGGGTTGTGGCTCAGTGGTAGAGTACTTGCCTAGCATGTTTGAGGCCCTAGGTTCGATCCTCAGCACCACATAAAAATAAATGAATAAGGGTATTGTGTCCAACTAAAAAATAAATATTTTTTAAAAATATAAATAAATAAATAAATAAAATACAAAATAGGGCTGGGGATGTGGCTCAACAGTTGAGTGCCCCCTAAGTTCAATCCTCAGTACCAAAAAAAAAAAAGACTAACAGGTAGATAGATTACAGACACATTGTGGATACACTGGACAAACTAATGATTCATGACCTAGGTGGAACTGTGAGGTTTCATCACACCACTCAGAACAGTATGTAATTTAAAACTTATGAATTGTTTATTGCTAAAATTTTCCATTTAATACTTTAGGACCATGGTTGATTATAGGTAACAGGGAGGGCTGGAGTTGGGGCTCAGTGGTAGAACGCTTGCCTAGCATGTGTGTAGCACTGGGTTCGATTCTCAGCGCCACATATAAATAAATGAATAAAATAAAGGTCCATCAACAACTTAAAAAAAAAAAGGAATTGCCCTTAGGACCATTTTTTTTTTTTTTTTAAGACAGAGAAACCAGGGATAAGGTAGGGGCATGGTATTTTTTATTTACTATGAATTTTAACCAAAATATGTAACTAATTATTGTCTCATTTTACTCCTAAGCCAGTTTCTTATTGAATTTCTAACTCATGTGTTTTGTTACAAGGCTATTAACATAATATTTGGGATTGAACTAAATGTGCTAAAATTTGTGTATTTTTACTTTAGGAAGTCGAAACTCCACTGAGTGTACACTTATCCTGACTGAGGGAGATTCAGCCAAAACTTTGGCTGTTTCAGGCCTTGGTGTTGTAGGGAGAGACAAGTATGGTGTTTTCCCTCTTAGAGGAAAAATACTCAATGTCCGAGAAGCCTCTCATAAACAGGTAGAGTATAAAACTAACTTTAGTATTTAAATCTAGTTTATAATGTAGATTTCATGTTTCTACTCCATTTTCTCATTGGGTGTTTTGAAATGAATCTTAGGTTGTTATTTTGTGTGTTTAGCATTTATGAGGACCTGGGTTCTTAAAAAAAAGAAAAAGAAGAAATTATATATATTGTAGCATATCTTACAGATATTTCTGACTTACAAACTCAGATATTTCTGACTTAATACACTAACAATTCAAAATACAGGAGCTCACAAAAACTCAAGCATCTTATTTGTTATTTTCAAATTTATAAACAAAACTACTCTTTTGGTATGTGTCTTTCAGATCATGGAAAATGCAGAAATTAACAATATCATCAAAATTGTGGGTCTTCAGTATAAGAAAAACTATGAAGATGAAGATTCATTAAAGACTCTTCGTTATGGGAAGATAATGATTATGACAGATCAGGTCAGATTTGTTATAAATATTTTAAACTGTTAAACTAAATTAAATTTTTTTTTTTGTCATTTATTTGCTTTTTTGAGATACAGTCTCACTATTTTGCTGTGGCTGGCGTCAAACTGGGTTCAAGTGATCCTTCTGCCTCAGCCTCCTGAGTAACTAGGATTACAGGTGTACACACCACACTGGCTAATGTCTTACTGTTACATTGCTTTCCCACCATAAAGACAAATTACTTTATAACTAGGAGCTTTATTCATTATCTCCAACCAATATCTAATCAGATATGTTCATATCATGTGTATATTACCTACAGCATAAGTGAGTTTAGATTTAAACACTTTTTTAAAGTTTCTAAACAGTTCTTTTATGCTTTGGCTTTTTAAATATTTCTAGGACCAAGATGGTTCCCATATCAAAGGCTTGCTGATTAATTTTATCCATCACAACTGGCCCTCTCTTCTGCGACATCGTTTTCTGGAGGAGTTTATCACTCCCATTGTAAAGGTATACTAATTTTTAGGATACAAAAATAGACATTCTAAGACTCTATTCCTCAAACCTGAATCTCCAATGATATATGTTGGTATGCAGGTGAGCCCACAGTGTGTAAAGCCACTTTACAATGTGTCCTTTCCATAGGTATCTAAAAACAAGCAAGAAATTGCATTCTACAGCCTTCCTGAATTTGAAGAATGGAAAAGTTCTACTCCAAACCATAAAAAATGGAAAGTCAAGTATTACAAAGGTTTGTAATGGAATTCATAGAAATTCTTTATTTTGTTTTATACCATTATGCATGATTATATGGGGTAACGTGGTATCCTTGGTTTGTAGGTTTGGGCACCAGTACATCAAAAGAAGCTAAGGAATACTTTGCAGATATGAAAAGACATCGTATTCAATTTAAATATACTGGGCCTGAAGATGATGCTGCAATCAGCCTGGTGAGTTTGAGTTGTATTTTATATATATATATAAATAAATAATATGTATATATATATATTTTTCCCTAATTTTAGAAACTACTATGTTGGTCAATTGAAACATTTAGATCTTTATATGAGTGTTTTATAAAATAGAATATTTCTCATATCCCAGAGAAGGAACCAGATATTTTAGAAAATAGTATTTTTTGTTGTTTATTGCTTATAGAAGAGATATTTTGGAACCTATTATTAACAGTCCCATCCTTTTGTAGGCGTTTAGCAAAAAGCAGATAGATGATCGAAAGGAATGGTTAACTCATTTCATGGAGGATAGAAGACAGCGAAAGTTACTTGGCCTTCCTGAGGTAAAAATTTTAAATATATCCCACAAAATGTGCTATGTGGTAGACTTTTTAGAATTGATATTGTAGCAAATTAAACTTATTTAATATCATCAATAACTATAGTCATGTACCATATAACAATGATGGGTCACATATGCAACAGTGGTCCTATAAGATTATAAAGTCTCTTGATGACATCATTTTCTCTTTTGCTTCATTTAACATCATGGTTTCTATGTTCATATAACATTTAGCCTAGGCATGTGTATCTATATACACATACTGTATAGGTTTGTCTAAGTATAAGCGATGACATTCAAAGGACAAAATCAGCTAATGTGTTTCTCAGAATGTATCTCCATAATTAAAACTGTGCATGACTTTATAAATATTCTTATTTAGACTATTGCATAAATGTATTGGTCCTGGAAAAATAATTAAAAAGACAATGCACCTTTTTTCTAACTGTATAGCAATTAAGTTTGCATTATCTTTAAAACATAAAATACTTGTGCATAATTATATTGGGGGGCTTCAGAATTATAGAAATGATGCTTATTATTTTTGTGTTAAGCATTGTTAAGACCAATGTTTTATTTTAAACCAGATAATGTAATATTCTCTTTGATCCTTCAGGATTATTTGTATGGGCAAGCTACCACTTATTTGACATATAATGACTTTATAAACAAGGAACTTATCCTGTTCTCAAATTCTGATAATGAGAGATCTATCCCATCTATGGTGGATGGTGAGTTCCAGTTTGTTAGTCTTTTTTGTAAGGAAGAAATCTTGTGCCCAGAAATTATTAAATTGAGAATGCTGATGTTTGCCCTTCTTTTATCTTAACAGGTTTGAAACCCGGTCAAAGAAAGGTTTTATTTACTTGTTTCAAAAGGAATGACAAACGAGAGGTGAAGGTTGCCCAGTTAGCTGGATCAGTGGCAGAAATGTCCTCATACCATCATGGTGAGGTAAACATACAGCCCATAATATTTCCTGAAAGCATTATATCATAAACAATTTCAAGGTCATTCTTCAAATGTGTTTGGTGCAAGTATAAACTGTTATATCCATAATAGGGAATAATTTGGTACAGTCTATTAAATTATAGTGAAATGTGATCACCCTCTGACCAAACAATTTTATCTCTGGAAATAATATTCCTATAAGGATATTTATTATAACTTTGCAATGTCAAATTTTAGACATGCAAAATGACCATCAACTGGGAAATTGTTATAAGCTGTCACAAATGTACTCATTGACATAAGTAAAACTATGCAGTTACATAACATTGAATTACATTTTTTGCCTTACTCTGTAAAACAATTTTAAAGAATTAAGGGTGCTGACCAGACATGGTGGCACATATCTGTTATCCCAGTGGCTCATGAGGCTGAGGCAGGAGCATCAAAGCCAGCCTCATTAGAAGTGAGGTACTAACAAGCTTCTAGAAATTTCAATGTAATGGTTGACCTACTTACTATTTTAAATCAAAATATAGTGAGGACTTGATAAATATTCACTCAACAGACATTTGTTGAATGCCTACCTGTACCAGGTATATAAGAATAAATATAAAATACTTTATGTACTTTCAAGGTATAATCACAATTTATCCAGAAAGCCAACACACATTCTTTTTTCGAGTAAAGTGATCTATGCTAGAATAGAAATGACCAAAGTGTTAATGACACAAAGGTGAAAGTATTTCATTTTGCTGAGGGTTAGGGGAGAAACTATTTCTTCCAAGTTCATAGGATTTAATAGATAGAAATTGCTATTAGAGGGGCTGAGGTTGTGGCTCAGCAGTAGAGCTCTCGCCTAACACGTGTGAGACTCTGGCTTCTCTCCTCAGCACCACATAAAAATAAAATGAATAAAATAAAGGTATTGTGTCCCAACTACAACTAAAAAAATAAATATTTAAAAGAAAATTGCTCTTAAAAAAGACCCCTGAACTTGGAACTTGGAAGTCTTGGGTTTAGGTACTAGGTCTGCCATCTATCTTTGAACAATCACTATAAACCTAAGATTTATAAGATTATAATGAGGCTTGTTCACAATAATCAATATGTATTATTAAAAGACTTTTGGTCAGATTAATCAATCTTTTTCCTCCTCAGATGTCACTAATGATGACCATCATCAATTTGGCTCAGAATTTTGTGGGTAGCAATAATCTGAACCTCTTGCAACCCATTGGTCAGTTTGGTACCCGCCTACATGGTGGCAAGGATTCTGCTAGCCCTCGATACATCTTCACAATGCTCAGGTGAGTAGGTTTTTAATTTCTAGTGACTTGCCATGGCCAGTTTTGAAACGATGTGAGACAAAAATTCAATTAATTAGGAAATACTGGGCAGAAGCCAGGGATGCTACAATAATGTCAGCTCCTCACAACAAAGAATTATTCAGCCCAAAATGCCAGTAGTGCCAAGGTTGAAATCCCTGAGGTAGACTTTGGGTTCAAATAAAGAAAACTTAGATTCTTCCTAAATATTGCAATTGAAATTTCACTTTACAAATCTGTAGGATGTTATAAATAGTTGATTTTCAGCTTTTATCTTCATCCTTTCAGCAGCATTCAACACAGTTATCACTATCTTCCTTGAAACTCTTCTTTATTTGGCCTGTTCAACAATAGAAGTTCTTTTCCTTATTAGCCTTCTTTGCTGGTACTTCTCATCTTCCCTGGCTCTAAATACTGGTCTGCCTAAGGCTCCTTCATCAGATCTCTGTCTACTATCTAAACTCACTTCCCAAATGATCTCCCATCCATCCAGTCTCATAACTTTACATCTCTTTACATCTCCAGTTCTGACTTCTCCCCTGATTTCTAAACTTTTATGCCTGACTGCCCTCTCAACATTTCTCACTTGGATGTCTAATAAGTATTTCAAATATTAAACCCAAAACTGAATCCTTAGTTTTCCTGTTTTTGTAAATGAAAGACCTTACTTCTAATTGCTCAGGCAAAAAACCCCGGAGTGACCCTTTACTTCAGAAAGCAAATATTTTGTACAGTAACATTGTTTGATTGTTTCCTTTAGCCCTTTGGCTCGGTTGTTATTTCCACCAAAAGATGATCATACATTGAAGTTCTTATATGATGACAACCAACGAGTTGAGCCTGAATGGTACATTCCCATTATACCCATGGTCCTGATAAATGGTGCTGAAGGAATTGGTACTGGGTGGTCCTGCAAAATTCCCAACTTTGATGTTCGTGAAGTTGTAAATAACATCAGGCGTTTGATGGATGGAGAAGAACCTTTGCCAATGGTAACTATTCTGTGCATGGTAGCAACATTACCTTTCTCGGGTTTCAGTTTGGATTATACAATTTAAAGAGGATACAAATGTAAAGTTTATTTCATACCTTATAATTAGATTTCTTGTTGAACACCTTTGTGACTTCTGTTTTTAGTATCACATTTAAAAGACATTCTTTTTTATAATGTCAATTTAGCTTCCAAGTTACAAAAACTTCAAAGGTACTATTGAAGAGCTGGCTCCAAATCAATATGTGATTAATGGCGAAATAGCTATTCTGAATTCCACAACCATTGAAATCTCAGAACTTCCCATCAGAACATGGACCCAAGTAAGTAACTGTGGTTTTTGTTTGTTTTGTTGGGATTTTTTGTTTTGTACTATTTCTGTTGACTGTTTAGAGATTCCTTACAAAAGAATTTCTTCTTTCTTCAGACATACAAAGAACAGGTCCTAGAACCCATGTTGAATGGCACTGAGAAGACACCCCCTCTCATAACAGACTACAGGGAATACCACACAGATACCACTGTGAAATTTGTTGTAAAGATGACTGAGGGAAAATTGGCAGAGGCAGAGAGAGTTGGGCTACACAAAGTCTTCAAACTCCAAACTAGTCTCACCTGCAACTCTATGGTATGTCTTTTTTTTTTTTTTAATTTATGTATTTTTAAAATTTATTCTACATGACAGTAGAATATATTTTGACATTATACATACGTGGATGATATGTCTTATTTTGTGAGAGGTTTCAGATTATTTTAAGGATTAATAGCAATTTTATAAAGTTTACCAAATTTATTGATTCTTTGTTCTAATCTTGTTTTCCTTTTCCAGGTGCTTTTTGACCATGTAGGCTGTTTAAAGAAATATGACACAGTGTTGGATATTCTAAGAGACTTCTTCGAACTCAGGCTTAAATATTATGGATTAAGAAAAGAATGGCTTCTAGGAATGCTTGGTGCTGAATCTGCTAAATTGAACAATCAGGCTCGCTTTATCTTAGAGAAAATAGATGGCAAAATAATCATTGGTATGTTTTTTAAATAATTGCTTATACTAAAACTACAGTTATGCTAAACTTTCTTTAAATATTTTTGGTGAGAGCAATGGTGGGGAGGAGGGAGGACAAAAATCCATTTAGTTCAGCTAGTTATTTATATACATTTCATTTAAATATCTGATTAATTATTTGTAGTTTTCAAGAGATAGCTTTTCCTAGATTGAGGTTTTTTGTTGTACCCCCTCCCCCGCTCCATACACACACACTCCTGTGCTGGAGATTGAACCCAGGGCTTTGTGAATCTAAGCCTGCTACCTCTACAACTGAGTTACTTTCTCTAGCCCACTAGATTAAGCATCTTAAAAAGATTAAGATTAGTTGACATTTAGACAGGGATAAATAGAGCTAGAATACCTTGTATCAACTGGTTGATCACAAAAAGAAATAATAAACCTGATAGAAAAGAAAAGAAAGAAAGGAAGATTATAAATGACTTCCAAGTAAATCAGACTAGTAAATTCTTGGACAAGTCTTAGGAATTTTCTTTTTTTTCTTTTTTTTTATGTTAAGCTGTGTATTCATTTATATATTAGACCCCTGCTGTCCGCCTCGCCCTGCTACATTGGAGTTCTCGCGGGGATTCCCGGAGAGTTCCCATTGGTTGGGGAAGGAATTTTCTTTTTTAAAGAAATTCTAGGGGCTGGGAGTATAGCTCAGTTGGTAGAGTACTTGTCTTGCAAGCACAAAGCCCTGGGTTCAATCCCCAGCACCAGGAAAAAAGAAAGAAAGAAATTCTATAAGCAACAAAATCAGGATTTAAGTGATGAGGAAGAAAATATTTTGACCAAAGTGGGGGTATGAAGACTAAAAGAAATAACTCTTAAGAACTAGCACTAGCCTATCATCCTCCTTATTTCACAGATATTTTTGCTTAAGGCAAGGCTAAGATGAGTGATACTGGACATGACTAGAGGGGGAAAAAAGAATGTTTTTAGCTGAATGGAATTAGGAAATATTAGGGACTATCCAGTCTTCTTGAGGAATATAGAAAGTTTAAATGTGTAGTCTGTCAAGTTAATTGATTAAAGGTGGTACTCCAAAACTGTTTAGCTAGTGACTCTTAGGTCAAAGTATAAAAATTAACTGCAGTAGACACAGAAAGAGAGGTATTACCCAAAAAAGGGAAGGAATGATTACAGTGTTGCCGTGATTAAGAGAAATCAATCTTTGAATGGGTAGTAGAAATGTAGAAATAAAAAAAATTAGGGAGCATAATTTAGGTAGAAGTGTATTCTAAATAAAGGTTTGAGTCTCTTCTGTTCTTGTAAGAGTTATAATTAGATCATAACCTCCATCATGATTTGACTGCCCCTCATAATTTACAATTGTTTAAGGAGAAGACTTAAGCGATATACCAGGTTGTACAAATATATGCACAACAGAGACCATCTGAATTCCAGTTTTATTCTTTTGACAGTGTGATAAAACTTTGTCATAAAATCTTGCTCAAAACCCTTATCTCTGTTCACATTTTTTTCTTTTAATAGAAAATAAGCCTAAAAAAGAGTTAATTAAAGTTCTAATTCAGAGAGGATATGATTCGGATCCTGTGAAGGCCTGGAAAGAAGCCCAGCAAAAGGTAACTTCTTGGTTAGCAATTTTGTTTAAATACCAGGTATGGGCAGGTGTAGTGGTGCACGCCTGTAATTCCAGTGGCTGAGGAGGATCACAAGTTCAAAGCCATCCTCAGCAACAGTGAGGCACTAAGCAACTCAGTGAGAGCTCATTTCAAAATAAAATACAAAATAGGTTGGGGATGTGGCTCAATGGTTGAGTGCCCCTGAGTTCAGTTCCTGGTACCAAAAAAATAAAAATACCTGATATGTTTGTGTTTCACATTTTCTATTAATTCTACATTTTAATTTGTCCTTTAGGTTCCAGATGAAGAAGAGAATGAAGAGAGTGACAATGAAAAGGAGACAGAAAAGAGTGACTCTGTAACAGATTCTGGGCCAACCTTCAACTACCTTCTTGACATGCCCCTTTGGTATTTAACCAAAGAAAAGAAAGATGAACTGTGCAAACAAAGAAATGAAAAGGTAAGTTATTGATAGGATGGTGCATATTACTTCACATTATTATAATGGTAAAAGTAAAAACTGGGCTACATAAAAATGCTATTAATACACATTTGTTGACTTAATTTTCTGTTAATTTTCTGAAGGAGCAAGAACTGGACTCATTAAAGAGAAAGAGTCCATCAGATTTGTGGAAAGAAGACTTAGCTGCTTTTATTGAGGAATTGGAGGTGTGTAGTTTAAAGTTTTTATTTATGAAATATTGTAGGGTCTAGGGATACAGCTTAGTGGTCAAGTGCTTCCCTAGCATGCACATGGCCCTGGGTTCAATAACTAGCACTTTGTTGTTTTTTAATGTGTTCCTACAATACTTCTTTTTGTCAAGAAACTTTACAGTTGACAATAGAAAGGATATAGGCAGCATAAGGATACATTCCAAAATAACACAAGAAAACAGATAATTAAATGCTACTTAGAATAAAGGATATGAGGCCAGGAACATATTACCCAGAAGTTTTTGAGGAAAGAACTGGAGTTGACTCTTTTATAAAATTAAATAGGAAAGACCTATTAGGACTAAGAAGATAGAGAGCCTAAATGTGGAAGAAGACCCACCCGGTCCCCTAAGTCAACTTAAAATTAAGCAAAGCCAGTTACTTTTGGGGCAAATCAATCAGATAGTTTCAGAAGATCCTTTTATTACTTAAGTCTTCCAAATAATACTTGTTTCTTAAAATTATTTTAACATAGCTGGCATGGTAGCACCTGTAATCCCAGCTATTCAGGAGATTACAAATTCAAATTCAGCTTCAGCAATTTAGCAAGACACTGTCTTAAAATATAAAGGACTAGGGATGTAACTTAGTGGAAGAGTACCCCTGGGCTCAATTCCAGAACCAACAAAGGGGGAAAAAAGTTGGCATAGGGATGCTGGGGTTGTGGCTCAGCAGTAGAGCACTCACCTAGCACATGTGAGGCCCTAGGTCCAATCCTCAGCACCACATAAAAATAAATAAATAAAATACAGATGTTGTAGCCAACTAAAATAAATAAATAAATATTTTGGGGACGAGTTGGCATAGGAAAAATAATTAAATTTCACTTCATAATTAAACTTACACAAATTTATATTATGATACTTTGGGATAAATATTTACCTTATTCTAATCAGTTGATTAGGTAAGTGTACATTAGTGGGTATGTACTTATCCTTTTTTACAAGTGAATTAATGTATATGTGTGTGTGTGTATATAGGTGGACAGAGAGAGATTTATCCTTAACATAGTTTCCCCTTTTTATCCTCAGAAAGGTTAAGTGATAGAATTACATATAAAACCCAATCTTCTATTTCCACACTTATTTACCTTTATTATCAAATGTTAATTATACACAATAATGAGTTCTTACATTTGTTTTATAGGCTGTCGAAGCCAAGGAAAAGCAAGATGAACAAGTAGGACTACCAGGGAAAGGGGGAAAGGCAAAGGGGAAAAAAGCACAAATGACTGAAGTTTTGCCTTCTCCACGAGGAAAAAGAGTCATTCCCCGAGTTACTGAAGAGATGAAAGCAGAGGCAGAAAAGAAAATTAAAAAGAAAATTAAGGTAATACTCTTGAAATCATTACACATACTTTGTGGACTGGGGATGTAGCTCAGTGAAGAGCTCTTGCCTAGCAAGCACAGGCCCTGGGTTGAGTCCTTAGCACCGGGGAGAGGAGAGTGGATTTTTTTTTTTTTTTTCTTAAGCACCTAGTTTTTTAATATTTAAGTATCTTGAAGAAATCATACCTGTACCAAAGAGCTCTTAACCAAAACCCAAAGAAAAACATTCTTTGGCAATATACATATTCATATATTCGACTCTATATTATTTTCGATACAATATATAGAACTGGATCATTCTTATTTATTATTATTATTTTTTTATTTATCTTATTTTATTTTTTAATATCTTGCTGTCTTTTAGAGTGAAAATCCTGAGGGAACCTCTAAGGAAGATGGTGTAGAACCAGACGGCCTAAAACAAAGACTGGAGAAGAAATTGAAAAAAGAACCAGGTATTACCACACTTTAAAGAAAACAGTATAAAGTTGAAATAAAAGTTAGATCTAAGAAAACATCCACCAGTTTATTAAATTTCACTTTCTAGCCAATTTTAATGTTGAAGTATAAAGTTTCATGAGGCTAATGACCACATCTTGGTCATCTCTAGAGTTCAACATCATCCCTGGATTCTAGGTAATGATACCACACAAAATCAAAGAGTTCTATTAACCAATCTTCACATACCAAATTTGCCTATCTTAAGTGTACTATTTAATGGTTTCAGTATAATCACAGAGGTTTTTGAACAGTTTATCACCCCAAAAGAAACTACCCATTATCAGTCACTCCCCATTTCCCACCAATCAATAAAAACTTAACTGTCTCTAGATTTACCTATGCTAGGCATTTCATATGATTAGTATCATATGTTCTTTTGTGACTGACATCTTTTACTTGGCATGTTTTCATGGGTCATGTATCTACATAGTAACATTTATCAGTAGTATATTCATTTTTATTGTGAAGTAGTATTTCATGCATGCTAGGCGAGCACGCTACCACTTGAGCCACATCCCCAGCCCCCTAAGTACCACATATTGAAAGATTAATTTCCCTAGTATCTTCACCTTTTTCAAAATCAATTGACTGTAAATGTTGATTTATTTATGGACTCTCAATGCTATCCTACTGATTGATCTTAATATAGAATCTATATCTATTCTTAAGAATCTACTTTAGATAGATATATGTGCTCAAATCTGTGGGGACACATATATATCAGTTTATACACAAAATTTAAAAAAAGCAAATGGAAATATCTTAGTTTTATTTTTTTAATATTTTATGTGTGCCATGCTTTGCAACATTACGTATTGACCTTATAATGCAGCACATGTTTAACTAAAACCTAGCTAGAAATAATTTATACTGTACAACTAATAGGTCAGCTTAGTATTTTGAACATTCATGTTCCTACTGCTGTATCCAATATTCTGAAGGTACAAGAAGTGGGAAAGCATGGAATTAACCCTCAGATTTATAAAGAAAAAATTGAGTAGTATATACTAGTCATTTTAGGGATCTAGAGAAAAGCTGAGATTCATATAGGCTCCTAAAGATTATAAAGGTAAAAAACCAAATCAAACCTGTAAGGAAACTGCACTTATAATCTTAGTGGGACAAGATGAAGGACATAAACAAAGGATAGGTATGAGAGACACTTGGAAACTTACTATTAAGTACCCCTCAAGATAGTCGCAGCCACTTTAAACTGTCTCCCTTGCCTTGAGTTCAGCAGTATATTTCATTGTTTTACATCTATTCTTGCCCTTTTCCAGTCTCCATACTGCAACTTGAGAGAAGTTGTTTTTAAAGGTGCAAATATGGTCATATTCCCCAACTTCTGCTTTCTAGTAATAGTGAACTTGCAGTTTTCTAAGTATGCTATTTCTTCCCAGAACTTTTATACATGCAACATCCTGAGTTAGAATGTTTCTTCACTTACCTTCAACTAATTAGCTTCTTAAACCTTCACATCTCAGCTCAAGCATCTCTTTCTTAAAGAAACCTGATATTTATGGATATATACCACATTCCTTACATAAACATATTGAGTTTATTTGTGCGATAAAATGATTGAGTTCTATGCTGCATCTATTTCTATTCACTATTGACATTCCCAGCACCATCACAGTGCTAGATAAATATTTAAAGGATGGGTGGATGATAGATGAAGAAAACTGAGCCTAAGAATATATGTATGATTAATATCTTTTTTTTTCCTTTCTAGGCACCAAGGCAAAGAAACAGACTACATTGACATTTAAACCTGTCAAAAAAGGCAAAAAGAGAAACCCCTGGTCTGATTCTGAATCAGATATGAGCAGTACTGAAAGTAATTTTGATGTCCCTCCACGAGAAACAGAGCCACGGAGAGCTGCAGGTAAGGAGACCAAAGAACATGCTGGATATGCTATGGCCAATAACTTCAGGATACTTAATCCCATAAAAACTGAAGCATCTTTTTTAGGAGGTTAAAGTTAAGCTTATGTGCTGATGAAATGTGTCATCAGTCTATGAATTAAATATTTCTCTTGCCCTCTTTCCTTGTTAAACAGCAAAAACCAAATTCACAATGGATTTGGATTCAGATGAAGATTTTTCAGACTTTGATGAAAAATCTGAAGATGAAGATTTTGTGCCATCAGATGCTAGCCCACCTAAGACCAAAACTTCACCAAAGTATGTATCTTATCTAATGTAGATCTTAACCTGATTTTTTTTCTTAACCTTTTTTTTTTTTTTTTTGTACTGGGAATTGAACTCAGAGGCACTTGACCACTGAGCCACATCCCCAGCCCTATTTTGTATTTTATTTAGAGATAGGGTCTCACTGAGTTGCTTAGTGCCTTGCTATTGCTGAGGCTGGCTTTGAACTCTGGATCCGCCTGCCTCAGCCTATGAACCGCTGGGATTACAGGCGTGTGCCACTGTACCCAACTCTGATCATTTTTAATAATTAGATAATCTTTGATATTTGACATACTTAGAATTGGTTGTCAGGATGTTATTATTTATTATATATATATATATTTTTATTTATTTATTTATTTTTTTTATTCTAGACATACTGAAAAAGAACTGAAGCCACAGAAAGATACCATGTCAGGTATGTATTTAGTAAAAATAATTAAGACATGTACTTTACTGGGACTCACAGGTCCAATTAGGTTCTAATCTTGACTATAATATCCAAGTACTTCATTTGAAAATAAACATGAGTTTGTATTAGCATTCTATTACCATCATTCATTTGGTTTAGTTTTTGCACATAAATACACTCCACGTTTAATATACTAAAACTAATTCAACCACTTGCCCCAGGTACTATGCTTCATGCTAGATACAAAAGAATAAAAACTTTTTGCTGATAAAGAATTCAGAAATTAGGGCTGGTAAATAAAATAATTGTTAAAGAGTTAGAGATGTTGTTGGTCAGTGGTTAAGTACCCCTAGGTTCAATCCCCAATATCAAAAATAAGTAAATAGAAACGAAGTAACATAATATAAATGTTCTAGAAAATGTCTAAATGGGAATTCATAGCAGGGACAAAGCAGTAAATGTATTTCATATGTTGCTCATATATATTGTTTTACTTTCCATTTGAAGTGATTGACCTCGATGATGACGATGATACTAAAGATAGCGTACCATCTTCTTCGAGCCCTCCTGTAGCTGATCTCCCAGTTGAAACTGAAATGAAGAAGCCATCTTCAAAAAAGAATGTGACTGTGAAGAAGACAACAACAAATAGTAAGCCTAAATCTTTGAAATAGATTAATACCAAACTAATTCGCTTTCCCAAGTCGGCATAACTTTTTTATACTGAAATTTTACTTTTTTATTATTATTATTTTGTATGGGATTTGAACTCAAGGGCACTGTCACTAAGTTACATCCCCAGTATTTTTATTTATTTTGAGGCAGGGTGTCACTACATTGCCCAGGCTGCTCTCAAACTACAGTCCTCCTGCCTTGCCTCAACCTCCTGAGACACTGAATTATAGGTGTTCACCACTGGCCCAGAAAAAATTTACTACTATTGATATTAAAATTAAACTTTTCCAAATGGAAGCAGTTTTAGATCTTTATAATCAAATGAGATAGTTAATAGGTTTACTCTCAGATATTTTCAACTGTATTAGATTATCTTTTCCTGTGTCACATATAGTCTTCAAGTTGTTAAAGTTCAAAATGAGCTGGGCACAGTGGTGTACACCTACAATCCCAGCTACTTGGGAGACCGAGGCAGATGGATCCCAAGTGACAGGCCAGCCTGGACAACTTAGTAAGACCCTGTCTCAAAATAAATAAAAAGGGATAGGGATGTGACTCAGTGGTAGAGCCCACTGGGTTCAATCCCCAGTACTGCCAAAAAAAAAAAAAAAAAAAAGAGGAAGGAAAGGAAAAGAAAGCTCACAATGAGAATATTTCACCCCTAAGAGCAGCCATGATGATTTCCTGTATTGACTTGCAGGTCAGTCTTCCACCTCCACTACTGGTCCCAAAAAAAGGGCTGCACCAAAAGGAACCAAGAAGAATCCAAACTTGAACTCTGATGTCTCTCAAAAGCCTGAACCTGCCAAAACCAAGAATCGACGCAAAAGGAAGCCATCCACTTCTGATGATTCTGACAGTAATTTTGAGAAAGTCATTTCTAAAGCAGCCGCAAGCAAGGTATTATTCCTGTTTAGTCTTTTTACTCTAGATGTTTTGAAATACCTAACTACATTTTTCCTGTTAATTTGATATATTTTTAAGAATTTTAAATCTCAAATTCATTAGTTTTTGCTGTGGATAGTTTAGCTATGAGAAAAATTAAACATGGCTGGATATGGTAGAGCACACCTGTAATCCCAGCAAAAGTGGTAAAGCGCCCCTGAGTTCAATCCCTAGTGCCAAAAAAAATTAAGTAAGGCACTTATTTAAATATCAATGGGATAGTTTCCTTAGATCTATTTCTTACTACTTAGTAGAAGGTAGAAAACTCTTTGAATTATAGTCTGGAAATTATGCTATCATGTTTATATTATGCAAATTACTTGACATTCCTCTTTAGAAACCCAAGGGGGAGAGCGATGACTTTCATCTGGACTTGGACTCAGCTGTGGCTCCTCGGGCAAAATCTGGACGGGCAAAGAAACCTATAAAGTACCTCGAAGAGTCAGATGAAGATGATTTGTTTTAAAACATGAAGTGTTTATTTTAAGGAATGGTCTTACTGAGCCCAAGACTGCTTTTAAAGTCACCTAAAATTCTTAAATTCCTCTCCTGAATTAGTTTTGGGAAGGTATTTTAATATACAACTATCAGAGCAAAGTGAGTAGTGACTCTTTCCTGGGCATTGTTTTCTTCTCTGCTTTGTATGTTACATCTGTTTTCTTTGGTCTTTAAAGTCTGATTTTAAATTCTTCTGGACTCTAGTAATAGTGAGGTGGTCACTTCAGGAAATTGTTGACCATTCATTAAGCTAAAACTAGAGCACTTTGATTTAAAAGTATCACTCTGCCTTCTTTCCTATTTTCATTAAATATGGAAATAGAGCATGATAAATTCCATATTATCTTTGTTTTATTGATAATAGTCCATCAAATAGAACTTGATAGTTCTAATCCAGTACTCTTCTGTTCAGCCTTTATGTACTGAATTTTTGTTCAAAGAATGAGAAATTGCTTATATCCTCCTGAAAATCATCAGAAGCTGAAGAAAATTACCTTGACTGTATCTGCATGACCTCAACCCAGTCAACAGGATGAGAATATCAGGCCAGTCATAGGACTGTCTCAACTCTTGACTTATCCCCTCTGCTGCCTCTAAGTCAGAATCTCCCAAAGGATTAATATCTAGGGAGCTCTGTATTGCAGAGTGGGGGATATCATTTGCTCAGAGATCTTACATATGACATTAAAACCATTCTCAGCAGTGAACCATTAGATCCCTTTTGGGAAATCGTCATAATTTCAACTTGTAAACCTTTTAAGACCTTTCTCTGCATTGTTTGTGTATTGTTACTTGAGTGATGTTATCAATGTTTTTGTAAATATTTACTATGTTTTTCTATTTAGCTTAACTCCAACAATTTTGTACTTTAATAAAATGTTCTAAACATTGCAAGCCATTCATTGCCCCCTTTTATGACCCACACTACACCTTACTTTAAAAAACTGGGTAGAATGGCACGCCCCTATAAATCTCAGCTACTTGGGAGGCTGAGGCAGGATTGCAAGTTACATGAACAAAGGGCTGGGAGTGTGGCTTAGTGGTTAAGTGACCCTGAGTTCAATCCCTGGTACCAAAATATGTGTGAGATATATATATATCCTTTAGCCAGGTGCACTAGTGCACACCTGTAATCCCAACAAATCCAGAAACTGCAAGCAGGAAGATCACAAGTTCAAGGCCAGCCTTTGTGGTGGTGGGGATGGATTCAGGACCTTTATTTCTTTTAAAACAACATGAATCCACAATTATTTCCAAGCAGGAAGATAGTAATATATAGTTCTGTAACAATAAAACGGGAAATAAGTGTCCAACAATAGAGGACTTCTGATAAAACAATTGGGTTAAACAAATTGTAAAGGTGGAATATCAGGTACCTATTAAGTGTGATCATGTGTGTTTATTTACAAGAAAAACTGTTCTATGACATTGCTGAGTAAAAAAAAGCAGGTTACAAATCAAAGGTGAAATCCCTGTCTTGTTTACAAGATAAATAGTGGGGAAAAAGGCATATAAACCCTCATTAGAAGAAAAATCAGAAATATTTCTTAAAAGAAGTTTGCTCCGGATTAGAAAAGAGCTTACTAACTATAAGAAAAGTTTGTTCCTTGACTCTCTACATGTTATCTCTAAGCTACTGGCATTCAAGGAGATAAAAATTGCAGTGCAGGCTGGGGATGTGGCTCAAGCGGTAGCGCGCTCGCCTGGCATGCGTGTGGCCCGGGTTCAATCCTCAGCACCACATACAAACAAAAGATATGTCTGCCGAAAACTAAAAAATATTTTTAAAAAAAATTCTCTCTCTAAAAAAAAAATTGCAGTGCTTAATAAACTTAGATCATTTAGACCTTTTCTAGAATGTATTTTTTTTCCTATGCATATGAGAAATGGCTTAGATAAATTAATACAAATCACAAAGGGAGAAATGAGATTTTAAAATTGCATTAGTGGATAAATGATTCAGTAATCAACTTAGTAAGCCTTTTTTCTTTTTTTTTTTTTTTTTGGTACTGGGTATTGAACCCAGGAGCACTTCTTTACCACTAAGCCCCAGTCTTTTTAGTTTTTGTTTTTTGAGTCGGGGTCTTGCTAAATTACTGAGTGCTTCACCAAATTGTTGCAGCTGGCCTTGAACTCAATTCCCCCAAGTAGCTAGAATTCAGGCACGGGCCACTGTCCGACATCTCCCCCTGTTACTGCTACAGTGGATTTTTAAAAGTGGTTTTCAACCATTTTTCCTCAAAATGCAATCAAGTTTTGTTTTTTATTTTTTGGTGGCATTGGGGACTGAACTCAGGGCCCCACTCTTTTAGTACTCTACCATTGAACTACATTCCCAACCCTTTAAAACAGTTGTCCAGGCTGGGCTTGAATTCACAGTCCTCCTGCCTCAACCTCCCAGGTAGAGATTACAGATGCGTACCATTGTGTTCAGCTAGAAAAATGTTTAGTTAACTTTTTCTAGAGTGATGTATAGGGCTGAGCTGTGGCTCGGTGATAGAGCCCTGGCCTAGCATGCACCAGATCCCAGCACCATCAAAAAGAAAAAAAGAATATGGGGGGCGGGCGGTGCTGGGGTTGTGGCTCAGCAGTAGAGTGCTCGCCTGGCGCGTGTGAGACCCTAGGTTCCATCCTCCGCACCACATAAAAATAAAACAAAGGAATTGTGTCCATCTACAACTAAAAAAAAAATTTAAATATATTTTAAAAAGAAGATAATCTGTTCTTGCTTATTCAGAATCCTTAGTAATTCTACTTTGGAAAATTCTATAAAAATTCGAATTTTGTTTAATGTCAGGCGTGGTGGTGCACGCCTGTAATCCCAGTTATTTGGGAGGCTGAGGCAGAAGGATTCTAGGCCATCCTGGGCAACTTGTTGAGACCCTAACTTAAAATAAAATTTAAAAGGGCTGGGAATGTAGCTCAGTGGTAAAGCACCATGGATTCCATCCCCAGTACTGCCATTTTTTTTTTTTATTTAAAATAAAAGTAACATGGATTATAGTTCTAACATAATGAACTGGAATCACATCAGGAATTGATCACAGATGTTTTTCTTTCATTCATATGCAGTGAGATGCATTTGCAAATCCAAGCAGAATTTTTACAACATGGAAAAATGAACTGAACTGACACTTCTCCAAAGAAGAACAAATAATTATATGTGTATGAAAAAAATGTTCTACCATGTTAGCCATCAGGGAAATGCAAATCAAAACTACATTGAGGGGCTGGGGTTGTGGCTCAGTGGTGGGGTGCTTGCCTCATGTGTGTGAATCACTGGGTTCAATTCTCAGCACTGCATATAAAGAAATGAATAAAATAAAGGTCCGTCAACATTAAAAAAATTAAAAAAAAAAAAAAAAAACTACATTGAGATTCCATCTGACCCCAGACAGAATGTCTATTATCAAGAATACAAAAAAAAAAAACAGCCAGGTGTGGTGGCTCATGCCTGTAATCCCAGCAGCTCAGGAGGCTGAGGCAGGAGGATCACAAATTCAAACCCAGCCTCAGCAAAAGTGAGGCACTAAGCAACTCAGTGAGACCCTGTCTCTAAATAAAATACAAAAAAGGGCCGGGAATGTGGCTCAGTGGTGAGTGCCCCTGAGTTCAATCTCCAGTACCAAAAAAAAAAAAAAGTACAAAAAACAAGCTGGGCACAGTGGTGCACATCTGTAATCCCAGTAGCTCGGCAGGAGGATTGCGAGTTCAAAGCCAGCCTAAGCAATTTAGCAAGACTCTAAGAAACTTTAGCAAGACCCTGTCTCTAAATAAAATATTTTAAAAAGGTTTGGGGGGCTGGGGATGTGGCTCAAGTGGTAATGTGCTCACCTGGCATGCGCGCGGCGCTGGGTTCGATTCTCAGTACCACATAAAAATAAAATAAAGATGTTGTGTCCACCGAAAACTAAAAAATAAATATTAAAAAATTCTCTCTCTCTTAAAAAAAAAAAAAAAGGTCTGGGGATGTGGCTCAGGAATTAAACACCCCTGGGTTAGATCCCCAGCCCCCAAAACAATGCCAGGCATAGTGATACATGCCTGTAATCACAGTGACTGGGGAGGCTGAAGCAGAAGGATTTCAAGTTCAAAACTAGCCTCAGCAACTTAGCAAGGCCCTGTCTCAAATTTTTAAAAATTTTCAAAAAGTCTGGGGATGTCTCTCAGTGGGGGATCACTCCTGTATTCAATCCTGGGTACAGGGGATCCAGATGCTGCAAGGATTTGGGGTGAGGGGCAAGGAACCTTTATACTTTATGTCACAGAATAATCATGCCATCTTTTTTTCAGATCAAAAGTTGGTTTCTAACCTTTCATTGCTTAACAGTCACATGGTATAATTCCACTCAACATGCCACTTAAAGGGTAAACAGCAGCCACGCACTCATCAGTGGCACAGAGTTGTACTTTTACATTCTTACACACTGGGAGCTGAGAGCCTAGAATTCTCCATGCACTTACATTGTCATATATCATTTATTTATTTTTTAAACAAAATTCTGCATTTTTAAAAAATATGGAACACTTCATGAATTGGCATGTCATCCTCTCTAAGGGACTGTGCTAATCTTCTCTGTCTTGTTCCAATTTTAGCATATGTGCTGCCGAAGCGAGCACTTGTCATCATATTTTAAAAGCCAACTTGTGTAGTTTGTTTACAGCACAGCGGTACTAACGGTAAACACATCTCATAAGTGAATGGACAAAGAAAATGTGGAATATGTTCACAATATCCACTCATTTCAAGAGTGGAGTTGAGTGAACTTTACCACTGAGCTACATGCCCAGCCCTTTACTTTTTCTTTTCTTTTTTTTTTTTTTTTTCTGGTGTGGTGCTGGGAATCCAACCCAGGCATTATACATGCTAGGCAAGCACTCTACCACTGATCCACATTCCCAATCCTTAATTCTTTTTTAATTTATTTTTTAGTTTTAGGTGGACACAATATCTTTTTTTTTTTTTTTTAAGAGAGAGGGAGGGAGAGAGAGAGAGAGAAGAGAGAGAGAATTTCAATATTTATCTTTCAGTTTTCAGCGGACACAACATCTTTCTTTGTATGTGGTGCTGAGGATCGAACCCGGGCCGCACGCATGCCAGGTGAGCGTGCTACCGCTTGAGCCACATCCCCAGCCCCGACACAATATCTTTATTTTACATTTATGTGGTGCTAAGGATTGAACCCAGTGCCTCGTGCATGCTAGGTGAGCACTCTACCAATGAGCCACCCCCCAGTCCCCAGTCCTTAATTTTTAATTTGGAATAGAGTCTTGATAAATTGCTAAACTTGAGATCCTCCTGCCTCAGCCTCCCAAGTAGCTGGGATTACAGGCAGGTATACTCCACCCAGCCCTGTCTCAATCTTGACTTTTTTTTTCTTTGTATTGGCATTGAACCCAGGGGAACTTAATGACTGAGCCACACCCCCTCACCTTTTTTATTTTTTATTTCAAGACAGGGTCTTTCTAAATTGCTTAGGGCCTGATGAAATTGCTGAGGCTGGCCTGGAACTTGCAATCCTCCTGCCTCAGCCTCCAAGTCGCTGGCATTACAGGCATGCATTACTATGCCTGGCCCATATTGTAAAATTTTAAAGACTTTGCAATTCCACAGTTGTAAAATTAGTTTATTAGGTTTGCAAGAGTTGTTTTAATATGTAGGAAGATATTACTTGTGATAGTGGTCAGTCACATCAGGCAATTTAGTAATTTTTTAGAAGTGTCTAAAAAATTCATCAATTAGGTTTATAATTATTATTTATAACTTAGGCAAGTTTAGATCATTAAAATTATAATTAGAAATTAAGAAATAAGTGAGCCGGATGTGGTGGCACATGCCTGTAATCCCAGTGGTTTAGGAGGCTGAGACAGGAGGATGGTGAGTTCAAAGCCAGCTTCAGCCAAAGTGAGGCGCTAAGCAACTCAGTGAGACCCTGTCTCTAAATAAAATACAAAATAGGGTTGGGGTATGGCGCAGTGGTCGACTGCCCCTGAATTCAATCCCCAGTACTCCCTTCAAAAAATAAAAGAATTAAAGAAGGAATAAGTGAAAAGTATTATTCTTATTTTATACCTTAATTACTAAGTGTATAACCAGAATGACACATTGTATAAATTGAACTTGAAGGCTGTGTTAGTCAACTTGCCATTGATGTGACAAAAAAAACCTGAGATAAACAACTTAAATCCCGCAACTTGGAAGGCTGAGGCAGGAAGATTGTAAGTTACAGGCCAGCCTCAGCAACTTAGTGAGACCCTATCTCAAAATACAAAGAGGAGGGGCTGGGATTGTGGCTCAGCGGTAGATCGCTCATGTAGCACGTGTGAGGCCCTGGGTTCGATCCTCAGCACCACATAAATTAATAAAATAAATGCAATAAAGATATTGTGTCCAGTTACAACTGAAAAATAAATATTTTAAAAAAATACAAAGAGGAAAAAAAAATGAGGATATGGCTTAGTGGTTAAACATCACTAGGTTCAATTGCCAGTACCTGAAAAAACAAAAAAGAGGAAAGATTTATTTTGGTTCACAGTTTCAGAGGTTTCATTCTATAGTTACTTGGCCCAGTCACTTTGGACCTGTAGCAAGGCAGAGCGTGTGGTAGGGGAAACTGCTCACCTTGGAGCAGATACAAAGAAAGTGAGAGGGAGGGGCCAATATTTCCTTCAAGGCCACACCCCCATGACCTACCTTCCTTCCACTAGGTTCCACCTCCCAAAGACTTCACTACTTGCCCAACAGCACCATAGCCTGTTGACCAAGCTTTGCACACAAGGCCAGATGCGGTGGCACACTGCCTGTAATCTCAGTGACTCTGGAGCCTGAGGCAGGAGGATCACAAGTTTGAGCACAGAAGTCCTTATCCTGAATTACAAACTCAAACTGTTAGGACAAGCCAAACTACTTTATTTTGTAAAGAACTGGAGAGAAGCAGATGATAAAGGGGGATAAGAGGACCAGCGTGGATGTGAGGGGAAGAGGAGGAGGGTGGAAGAGAAGAAGGGGGAGGAAACAGCTATCTAGAGGAGTGGAGAGAGACTCAGATGAGGATGACAGTCTTACTCTGTGTTTTCACTTCCCCATCAGAGACTTTCAGTACAGATCAACACTGCTTTTTTCTCTTAAATCGATTTTATTGAAGTATAATTTACATACACAAAATACAGCCATTCTAATTGTACAGATTGACATTTGGCACACATATATCCTGTGTAATCACCATCACAATGAAGATATAAAATCTTTCCATCACCCCAAAACATGTGTCTTCTCAACTCCTGGCCCCAAACACTGACCCGACTTCCACCAATAGAGGTTACTTTTACCTATTCTAGAATTTCATATGAATAGAATCACACAATATGATCACTTTTATCTCAGACTTCTTCCATTTAGCAGAGGGTTTTTTTAAATTTATCCCTTTTACATGTATTAATAGTGCCTTTGTGTGTGTGTGTGTGTGTGTGTGGTGCTGGGGGGATTGAACCCAGAGCCTTGTGCATGAGAGGCAAGGTCTCTACCAACTGAGCTACATTCCCAGCCCTAATAGTGTCTTTTTCATGTTATTGCTAAATGTGATTCCACTGCATAGATTTGTTTATCCGTTCACCTGCTGACAGACATTTGGGTTGTTTCCAGCTTGGGCCTATTATGAATAAAGTTGCTCTGATCACTAGAATACATATCCTTTTTAGACATACTTTTTTCATGTCTCTTGGGTAAATACCTAGGAATGAAATCTTTGACTCATATGTTAAGTGTACATTTAATCCTTTTTTTTCTTCTTTTAATTGGGGATCAAACCCAAGAGGATTCTACCTCTGAACTACATCTCAGCCCTTTCTCTAAATTTTATTTTGAGACAGGGTATCACTACGTTGCCCAGGCTGATCTTGAACTTGCAGTCCTCCTGCCTTCATCTTCCTAGTCGCTGGGAATACAGGTGTTTGCCACTGATCCAGGCAAGTGTATGTTTAACTTTATAAGAAGCTGAGGAACTGCTTTTCAAAGCCAGCTTTGTATCATTTTTGTATCCCTCCCCCGACGGCCACTTACATTTTTCCTCTATACTTTCAGGGGTCAGATTTGCATTTCTTTTGAGTCAGAGGGTATATTCACCGGCCTCAAGGTGTCCCCAGTACATCCTGGTGAGTGTCAAAAGAAATACCAATAAATGTTACTTTAGCTGGACGAAAAGAGGTTCTATCTACAGTGATCTTGTCTTCTGCACCCAGTAATCTGATTCTAAGACCTGTTCTAAGCGGAGTTCTTTGGGCACAGGAGAACTGCTTTTAGGGAGGGAGTCACCTATGGTCAGCCAGTCAATTGATCTGAAGGTGATCTGATGGAAATCCCACACTGCATCATTCTCCTTGAGAACTGCTGGAAGGGAAGAAATCTTGGAGACCTCTCTCAACACCACTCCAGGTCTAAAATCATGAGGCTGGGGTGACAGATAGGGATCAGGACCCCTGGCTACAGGCCAGGGATTGTGACTGCTTATATGTCTTGACATTCACAAACGGGCCATGTAAGGCTGTATGGAGGGAAAAGGACTTTGAAAGATGCTTCTTAAAAGACTCAAACCTGGGGCTTGGGTTGTAGCTCAGTGGTAGAGCGCTCGCCTAGTATGCAGGAGGCCCTGGACTCGATCCTCAGCACCACATAAATGTAAAATAAAGATATTGTGTTCACCTAAAACTAAAGAATAAATATTAAAAAAAAAAAAAAAAAAAGACTCAGGCCTTTCCCCACTCATAATCTCAGAGCAGTTTCTCTCACCTGTCAGTTCTTTTGGGGCTTTCAAGGAAAGGAAGAGAGCGACTCCCAAGCCTCTTAGCCAGTCAGATGAGCCAATGCAGGACCCACCCTGGAGTGAGTTTGCTATATGTGTAATCTAAAAAATGGGTGAAAAGGAGGAAAAAGATAGGTAGAGGCCTCCTTTTGGAAGGCAGTGACCCCTCTGCCCAAGGATGGGAAAGGATGGAGCTTGGCAGAGGCCCATGAAGAAAGGCCAGAGGTGCAGTCACTTGGAAGGGCCTGGGGACGAGGTGACAAACCAGAATGAGGAGTTTCCCTCTTCCTCCAGGAGAAACTATACAGGGGCAGCTGGTAGGGACAGGGACTTGGAGAAAACTGAGTGTCCCCGACGCCCCAACTCAGCGTGGAGGATCAATACCAGAAACAGATATATGATAGTGAGGGAGCACAAGTTCCCTTAGAATAAACACTACATTTCCCAGGCTCCCTTGCGGATAGGCAGGGCCTAGAGAGCGGGTCCTAACCAATGACTTCTCGTAGACAGGTCATGTGGCAGCCCTCGGCCTCTCTGGGAGCCAGAGCGCTGTAGGGAGGGGCTTGGCCCAATCAGCGCGACGCTGCCTGCCCTGTGTGTCTCCCTTCCTGGCGAGAAAGCCGTGTTCTACAGTTCTTGTTGCTCCTACAGCCAAGCCTAGTCTTAAATAACCTTAGAGCCAAAGGAGGAGTCAAGGCGGGAAAAGGAAGCGGGTCCCAGTTGTAGGTAAATCGCAGAGCCCTAGGGGTGTGTTGGGAGCCTGGGGCTGAGCGCTGGGGAAAAGAGGGAGGTTGCAGAAGTACCTGGTGAAGTAGCCCAGAACCAACCACCTGCGCACATTGCCCACTCCCTGTCTTTCCCTGCCCAGGCTTTTGGCACATGGCCCCCTGAGCCAGAGAGGACTCCTGCCCATGGTCTGCCCTCAACCACAGGGGTTCTCTGATTCCTCTCTGCCCCGCATTGCACATTCTGAGTATAGACCTGAGACTGAGTTGGCCACTTAAGTGGAGCACAAGCTCTAGAGACCAGAGTGAGTAGTTGTAGGTGGGACCCAAGATACAGATCTGCATCCTCCCCAACCCTCCCACTCCACTTCATCCATTTGCCCACCCAATAGATACTACGGAACTTCCACCAGTGTTTAAGTGCTGGGGATTGGACAGGGAAGAAAACCAAAAAGCCTGCAGTCATGGAGCCTACGTGCCAATGTGGGCGGCCAGGGTAGATGCTGAACAGGATAAATAAGAAAAACATAAAGTATGTTATGTAGTGATCAGTGCAAAGGAAATAAAGCTGAGAAGGGGTAGGAAGTAGGGGGTGACATTCAGGTAGGGCCACTAGGGAAAGCCTCAGTCACTAAAAGGCAGCTTTCCTGTGAAGATGTTTTTTGCTGCAGTAGGTAGCAAACCTAGGGCCTTCTGCTAACAAGTGTTCTACCACTGAGCATTCCATCTCCAGTCCTTATTAATTTTTACTTTTTGTTGGGGTGGGGGTTACCAGGGATTGAACCCGAGGCACTCGACCACTGAGCCACTCCCCAGCCCTATTTTGTATTTTATTTAGAGACAGGGTCTCACTGAGTTGTTTAGCACCTTGCTGTTGCTGAGGCTGGCTTTGAACTCATGATCCTCCTGCCTCAGCCTCCCCAGCTGCTGGGATTATAGACCTGCACCACCATGTCTGGCTCTTTTTATTCTATTTTAAGACAATATCTTGGCCTGGTTGCTCATGCCTGCAATCCCAGCAACTCAGTAGGCAGAGGCAGGAGAATCCCAAGTTCATGGCCAGCCTGAGCAATTTAGCAAAACCTTATCTCAAAAGTAAAAAAACATAAAAAGGGCTGGGGATGTGACTCAGTGGTAGGGTGTTCCTGGGATCAGTCCCTCCCTTGGGGGAAAAAAAATTGACAGGGTCTCACTAAGATGTTGAGGCTGGCCTTGAATTTGGGATCCTCCTGCCTCACCCTCCTAAATAGCTGGGATTACAGGCATGCACCATGGTGTCCGGCTCGGTATAGACTTTAAAATATTGAAAGGGTGTAGGAGAAGAAAATACACTTATGTCTTGCTATGGCATGGTATTAACTTGATAAGTACAAACATGTGCGTGCTGCATTATGTGTGCCCCTTTGTGACTAATGAAGGAAGTGTCTCCACATCCCAGCAGACCAGGGTGAAGTGTCTGGAACAGACTGGAGCAGGGCAGGAAGGGCTGTATTCGTCTTCAAGCAGGGCCAAGAGGGACCAGTGCTCTGGGCATCGTCAGCGACACCTCTCCCAGCCCAGACAGCGCTATCTGAGAAGGAGGATGGGCCCTGGAGATTATAGCGTCTCCTATGTCTGGCCCTGTGACTTTGGGGGCCAGGGAACACTGCAGGATGACCACGGGCTCTCTACACCCCCCTCCCGTGCACACTTCAGCCCCTTTCTACTCCCTTTGCACTCCTGCCAGACAGGGTCTGTTGGGGTTTTTTCCAGGCTGGGCCACAGGGATGGGGCAGGGACCATCCTGGACAGTCAGGAGAGATGAGGCGTGACCCTGAACTCCTGTGGTTGAGGACAGGGCAATGGGCGCAACTTTGCTGAGGACAGATGGAGAATGGGGAGGGGGAGGTCAGCAGTGCCCCCTCCACACATCCTGTTTTCAGAATGTGAGACCCTATCACGTGCTCTTCCCTTTGGACTTCATCCAGGGCAGCACCCCCCACCCAGGACCACTCCCAAGGCACCCCTGCAGGAGGGTGGGAGGTTCCCCCGGCACACCCATGCAGGGCTTAACCTAAGTTTTTCCAGGCTGGGCTGGGCCCCTGAGCCAGTGGGGGTGAAGGGCACATTTCCCACCCCTTCCTGAAAGCAGACCAGGGGGTCCCTATCAGCAAATGGAAAACCATGCAGGTCCCTGTGGCTGACTGAAAGAAGAAATGTCACGTGGCAGGCTCTGGGACATCACCTGGGAATCCCAGCCAGGTCAGAGGAAAGACAGGCTTAAGAACCAGTCAGGCAGAGTGTGAGGCCAGGATTTGCTGTGGCATGACTGGTGGCATGACTGCAGGCAAATAGCTTAGAGCCTCTGAGTCTCAGTTTCCCTGGCTGTAAAGAGTGCCCTCCTGCCAGGGTTGGTAGGAGGACTGAATGAGCAAATGGGTGTGTCCAGGCTCCAGGCCCTGTCCAGCAAGTGAGCAGGGGCAGTGTGCTAGCTGGAGACTCCTAGGACTCCCTAGCTGCTCAGGCCCCCATCAGTCATCCCAACTCCCCTCTCCAATGAGACAGCCTCTCCTGCCACCTACAACAGTAGGAGACCATTGATTCAGAGCCTCCTGATGGACGAAAAAGGCTTATAATGTAACATGGTCAACATAATAAATCTGGAAATTACGGAAACGCAGAAAGGAAGCCAAAGCCTTTGTTTAACTACCAAAGCCAGTCACTCTGGATACCTTGATGTTGTTCCACATGACATTTCCAAGCACAGGGTTTTTGGTTTTCTATAACATGGCTGAGACCTGAGCATTAAGATGTTGAGCCAGACCAAACTTGGGGGTCAGCTGGCCCAGCTTCCTTGGATGGAGATCCTGGCCCAAAAGAGTGGAATGACTTATCCAGGTCAAGAAGTGGCAGAGCTGGAACCAGAAACCATTAGATGTGTGTTGCCTCCTAAACACCAATAAGAACCTCCTCCTGGCACCAAAGACCACCTTCAAAAGGAACATTTATAGCAGATCTAGGCATCCAGTTGGGGGCTGGGGGCGTCTGTTGAGGAAGAGCTTCCATGAACCCCTTGGCTCCTTCAATATAAGATGTGGCTCTGACTAACCCTATGCCTTTCTGCAGATGGAAACCCAGCTAGGGGGTGAGGGAGAGGTGGAAAGGGAGGGCTGGCAGAGCCCAGCAAGGGGTGTGGCCTTGGATCTGTTCCCAGGGTGGAGCCAGCCATCAGGGTCACCCTGTCCCTTTAAGAGAAGGGGGAGAGCTAGCCCCTCTCAGCCATCCTGTCCTGTCATCCATCCCAGCCAAATCCGAAAGGGAAAATGAAAGAGGGACCAGGAGGAACAGGTCCCAGCTGTCTCCCAAGGTCCTGCTCTTGGCTCTAACACCTCAACCCCAACCCCTGGTGAGTGGGTCAGCTGTGGGTCTGGGGGCACCAAGGGGCTGTGGGGGACCCTTAGGACTGTGTGTCAGGGAGGTTCTCTGGAGATTCTGTAGGATGGATGCCTGGCAGGAGGCGGGAGGAGGCTGGGCCGCATTCCCACCACCGTGCTAGGAATGGGCAACAACACCCAGAACAGGGATCCTGAAGAGTGGCGGCTGCTTTTGTATTAGCCCCTTGATCCCACCAGGCGTTCACTGCGGTTCCCAGAACAAGAGGAATGGTGGGCAGGGAAAGAAGAAGGTTTCAGTGGCTCTGCCCACTGTTCCCCAACACTCCCAGGAGTCCCAAATGGGGCCTGGCATCCTGGACTCCAGGCATGGCCCCTGCGGATGGCCAGCATTGGTGCATACATGGCCACTGGGCCTCAGCTTCCATAAGTGCAAGTCAAGGGCTGGCCCTGGGCATCTACAGAGTCCCTTCCCCAAAGTCTGAAATCTGGAGGAGTATAAGGGCCAGCTGAGCAGGCCAAGCAGGCCCAAGCAGGCCCTGACTAAACTCCAGGGATGCTGCTCCCCAGCTCAGAAAGAAGAGAACTTAGGGAATCACCTCCTCCATTTAGACCCCTTCATCCTGGGCTCCGCTGTTAACTCACTCACTCCCACAAAACCCTGCTGCACCAGGCTTCTCTGACCCCTGGTGCACTCTGAAGTTAGAGAAAACTGACTCCCACCCCATGGGCGTGGGAGGGGCTGGGGTCCCCATCAGTCCCTGCCTCTTACTACCCTCTGCATCCCCAGCACCATGGGAGAGTGGGCGTTCCTAGGCTCACTGCTGGACGCGGTGCAACTACAATCGCCTCTGGTGGGTCGCCTCTGGTTGGTGGTCATGCTGATCTTCCGCATCCTGGTGCTGGCCACCGTGGGCGGCGCGGTATTCGAGGACGAGCAAGAGGAGTTTGTGTGCAACACCTTGCAGCCGGGTTGTCGCCAGATCTGCTACGACCGCGCCTTCCCAGTCTCCCACTACCGCTTCTGGCTCTTCCACATCCTGCTGCTCTCCGCGCCGCCGGTGCTGTTCGTCATCTACTCCATGCACCAGGCCAGCAAGGAGGCGGGCGGCGCGGAGGGTGCAGCGCCGTGTGCGCGCGGGCGCCCGGAGGGCTCTTGCGCACCCTGCGCCCTGCGCGCTCGCCGCGCGCGCCGCTGCTACCTGCTGAGCGTGGCGCTGCGCCTCCTGGCCGAGCTAGCCTTCCTGGGCGGCCAGGCGCTGCTCTACGGCTTCCGTGTGGCCCCGCACTTCGCGTGCGCCGGCCCGCCTTGCCCGCACACCGTCGATTGCTTCGTGAGCCGGCCCACCGAGAAAACGGTCTTCGTGGTCTTCTACTTCGCCGTGGGGCTGCTCTCGGCGCTGCTCAGCGTGGCCGAGCTGGGCCATCTGCTCTGGAAGGGCCGCCCGCGCTCCGGAGAGCGCGACAACCGCTGCAACCGTGCGCACGAGGAGGCGCGGAAGCTGCTCCCGCCGCCGCCGCCGCCGCCGCCCGCTCTGCCATCGCAGCACCCCGACCCAGATCCCTACGCCCCACCCGCCTATGCGCACCCGGCACCGGCTGGTGACAGCGAAGGCGAGGGCGGAAGCGGCCGCAGCAAGGCGTCACTAGCCACTGTCCGCCAGGACCTGACCATCTAGCGGCGGTCCCTGCCCTGTGTGGACGGTGAGATTCCAGGCCGAACCCCACCACCCGGGTCCCTGCCGTAGAAGCAAGAGACTTCCGAAAGGACTGTCGCGGGACCCTGCCTGAGCACGGTGGACTGGCCCAGGGAGGCATAGCACTTAAGGAGTGCGTGCAGGTGCCACTGGCAGCAGCCATTCCGAGGTCGCAGAGAATGAACTAAGGCGGGTCCTTGATGCTCTGATCATGGTCGGAAGGAAGGAGGACAAGGGGACTGAGTAGTGGGAGGGAGGAAGGCAGCTAGTGACCTGGTTGTAGTAGGGACAGAACCAGCTGTGATACCAGCATTCCCAGGCGCTCTCCTTGATCAGAGAGGGGTGACTTCCATGTGGGTTCTTGGTGAGTGTTCGCAAATGAACACATGAATATGCTGTGAGATTTGTGTGCACACGCAAAACCTGTGTGAGCTGTGTGCACCGGGAGCCTGTGAACACCCTGTATGCATGCAGGTGCACACACGTGTACACACACACCCCTCCCAAATGTATTGTGAATACAGGTGCACATAGACACATGGACCTCTTGGTGAGCAATGCGTGTGTGTACTCGTGCACACAGACACATATATGTCCTACATGAACTGTTGCACACGTGTAATGTACATCCTGCAGGAGCTGGGTGTGTGAGATCACTTATATGCGCTGCAAGTATAGCCAAAATCCAATGCCAGCAGCAGCCACAATGACTGTCTCCCCACTCCCCTAACCCAGCCCACCTGTGGGCTTCCCAGGAAGGTGTCCCCTCCTGAGAGGACACATGGGAAGTTGGGGGGAGGAGTCACCCTTCACAGGAACAGATCTCTGTCCTGTAGGCTTGTGAACACATCCCACTCTCCACCCAATGGCTGGAGCAGGGTGGCTGGGCCCTTGCATGGAGGTAGAGCGGGGTAGGATGGGCCAGAGGGTAGGACAGACTAGTGTTTGCCTGTTTTTGTTCTGTTTTGTTTTTAGTACTAAACCCAGGACCACTGGGCTGCAGCCCCAGCCCTTCCTTAATTTTTTTTTTTTTTTTTTTTTTTGAGACAGGGTCTCAGTTGCCCAGGCTGGCCTTGAACTTGTGATCCTCCTGCTCAGATTCTGTGCCCAGCCTAGTGTCATTGTTTCATCTTCCATTTTCACCCTTCTTGTTCTCGGCTCCACCCTGGGGAGAAACTGCCCCTGAGACAGGCTCCTGCCTGGTTCCCCTCAGCTCTCCCCTGCACCCACACCCTGGCATTCAAAGGACTGTCCCCTCAGCTGCCTCACACCTGCCTGTCTCTCCCCTACCCCCATCTGTCTTCCTCCTTCATCACCCCAGTGAAGACACTATTGATAAGACCACCCAGGACCAAGAGACAAATCCAGGGACCACCATCTCACCGCACCTCAGGGACCCGCTCCGACCCTGCTTGCTTACCTGGCTCTGCCGTTGACCACCATGTCCCCGCTCTGCTTCGTTTCCCAGGTCTCTGGAGTGCCTGCTGCTCTTTCCCTCAGTTTCCTTCCTGTGTGCCACACAGCAGTCTGAGGGACTGTCTACATTTCTCCCTGCTGAAACCCTTGCCCTGGGGGTAGAGCCGGCCCCCTCATGAACCTTCTGAAACGCTGCCCAGCCAGGCCCCACTTGAAGGCCTCTGGCCCTGTGGCCTTCCTGTGGTTTCTGTGCTCGAAACCATACCAAGTCTGTGCCTAGCCCGCTTTTGCCAAGAGTTTGGATGTGACGACCTTTGCCAGAAGCAGCCTCCCTCTGCAGCCCTGTCCTCCCCTCGATAATGCCTGCCTGCCTTTTGTCTCACTAGGGAAAAAATAGAGACCTTCAAGAAAGGGGTCTTCCTGAAGGAAGAAGCAGGTACCCTAAGTCCTGTGCTTCCCCGGGAAGAGCACTTCCCCTGCTGGATGGCTTTGCTGTCTCTCCATTTTGTGATACACAGCCTCGTGCATACAGAGGGCTTAATAAAGTGTGTTCAATGAAGCCAGATACAGTGGTGCACACCTGCGACCCCAGCTACTACGAGGCTGAGGCAGGAGGATCCCAAGTGCAAGGCCAGCCTCAGCAACTCAGTGAGGCCCTAAGCAACTTACTAAGACCTGGTCTCAAAAAACAAAAAGGGCGGGCTGGGGATGTGGCTCAAGCGGTAGCGCGCTTGCCTAGCATGCGTGCGGCCCGGGTTCGATCCTCAGCACCACATACAAACAAAGATGTTGTGTCTGCCGAAAACTAAACAATAAATATTTAAAAAAAAAAAAAAAGGGCTGGGGGTCTAACTCATGGTAAAGTGCCCCTGGGTTCAATCTCCAGTACCGACCCCCACGCCCCAAAAAAGAAGGAAAGTTTTAGGCCAGCCTGGGCAACTTAGGGAGACCTTGTATCAAAATAAACTAAAAAGGGCTGTAGCTCCGTGGTAGAGTACCTCTGGGGTTCAATCCCCAATACTACTCACACTGGAAGAAAAAAGTGTTAGATGAGAAGCTGAACAGGTCTGCAGGCCGCTGACATCTCCACGCCTGAGTACATACTCAGCCTCCCAAGGCACACCTCCATCTCTCTGATGAGAGTCAGTTCTGGGTCTGCAGCCAGGTCCCCTGTACACCAATGCTGATGTGGATGTCCATCTGTTTTCTAGATCAAGTCATTCAAAAAATATTTGTTGAGTATATACTATGTGTCAGGCAATGATCAAGATCAGCATCATTTGGGGCTGGGGCTGTAGCTCAGTGGTAAAGTGCTTGCCTTACATGTGTGAGGCACTGGGTTCAATCCTCAGCACCACATAAAAATAAAGACACTGTGTGTTCATCTACAATTAAATAAACATTAAAAAAAATAGATCAGCATCATTTGATGAAATGGTATGTGAGGAGTCAGGTGCAGTGATATGCACTATAATCCCAAGGACTCTAAGAAGCTGAGGCAAGAGGATCACAAGTTCAAGGCCAGCCTGGACAACTTAGGTAGAACTTGTGTCAAAATAAAAATTAAAAGGGCTGAGGATATAGCTCAGCACCACCAAAAAAAAAAAAAAAGAAAGAAAGAAAATTTTAAAAAAGATTAGGGCCAGGCGTGGTGGCACTTTCCTGCAATCTTAGAGCTTGGGAGGTTGAGGCAGGGGGGTCACAAGTTCAAAGCCAGCCTCATCAACTTAGCAAGGACCTAAGCAACTTAGTGAGACCCTGTCTCAAATTTTTTAAAAATAGAATAAAACGGGGCTGGGAATGTGGCTCAGTGGTTAAGCGCCTTAGTGGTTAGCCCAGGGCTCAATCCCTGGTACCATAAATAATTAAATTAAAATAAAATAAGTGTTGGGGAGGTAGCTCAGGGGTACAGTGCTCCTGGGGTTGATCTCCAGTGTGGCTGAAAAAAAAATTGCATGTGAACTACTTATATATTTTCAAGTTTTCCATTAACCATGTTAAAAAACAAAAAGGAAACAGGTGGAGTTAGTTTTAGGACATGATTTTCTTTAATCCATTATATCCAGAATAGTGTCATTTCAACCCCTTGTCAATATTAAAAAGCATTAAAAAGATATTTTACATTTTTTTTTTACATGAAATCTTCCAAAGCTGGTGTGAACTTTCTATTTAGAGCATATCTCAGATTGGACCAGCACATCTCTAAGGCAAGTGTTGGTGGCTGCTGTATGGTGTGGTGCATGTGTTGGGGTCTACCATATGCACTCAGGAAGCTTATGTTCTAGAGGGGAAGGCAACAGTAAATGGGTACAGGATACATGTCAGTTGGTTGTCAGAAGAAGGGGAGAGTGACACCCCTTAGGAGGTGACACTTCAGAATTTTTTTGTATGTTTTTTTTTTTAATATTTATTTTTTTTAGTTTTCGGCGGACACAACATCTTTGTTTGTATGTGGTGCTGAGGATCGAACCCGGGCTGCACGCATGCCAGGTGAGCGCGCTACCGCTTGAGCCACATCCCCAGCCCGACACTTCAGAATTTTGTAGCAAGGGGTAGCCATGAAACTGTTTCCAAGAAGAGCATTCAGGTGGCGGGGGGAATGGCAGGTGCAAAGGCCCAGAGGCAAAATGGAAAGAGGCTGGTGTGGCTGGAGTGTGGCTGGCGTGGAGTGAGCCACAGGGCAAGAGCGCCCCAACAGCAACCCCAACTTCTTCAGTTGCTCGGCAACCTTACTAGCTCGGCCGACCCCACCCCCTGTGTCCCACAAGTCAGCAGTCACCTGGTCCCACTCCTCTTCCTCCTGTGTCTGCCTTTCACTACCCCTCAGAGCCCCCCCCCCCATCACTGGTGGACCTGGAGAACCCCCACAGCCTCTGTTCCCACAGCAAATCCAACCCAAACACAATCATTCCTGGACCCTCAGGATTCCATCCAGCTCCTAAACTGGCCTTGGCCTGAGCCCATCCCATCCTCCGTGGTCTCACCTCTCCCGCTGCTGTGATCCAAATTGGAAATGGTGGGCTGGGGTCGTGGCTCAGTGGTAGAGCACTAGCATGCGTGAGGCACTGGATTTGATCCCCAGCACCACATAAAAATAACCTAAATAAACAAAATAAAGGGATTGTGTCCATCTACGATGAAAAATATTTTTTTAAAAATTGGAAATGGCTAAAACACAGAGCTGCTGACAATTTCTGATCATGCAACTCTCTGTACTTTGTACTTTGCCTCTCTGTACTTTGCCTTGCTCTTCCCCTAAGGGCTGAGAGGGGCCACCTCTTCCAGGAAAGCTCTGGGTGGATACCTCTGCCTGTTGTTGCGGTCACCAGGGTATGTGACCTCTGGGTCTCTCTCCCTGTGGAGGTCCCACTGGGGATTTACATAGTGAAAACCTCTGAATTACCTGAGCCCAGTACCTGACTCTGTTTTACACATGAAACATTAAGGATTTTCCTTGTTTGTTTGCAAAGGTATTTTAAACACAGATTATAGCAGTTTTTATTTCAACATTCACCCAGCTCTTTTTATTTTCCCTGTGCTTCTTATACAGAATGGCTTCTAACCTTACTTTTTTTTTTCCCCCTTATTACTGGGGATTGAGCCTGGGGGGTCTTTAACCACCAAGCCATATCTCAGCAATTTTTACTTTTTACTTTGAGACAGGGTCTTGCTAGGTTGCCTAGGGCCTCAATAAGTTGCTGAGGCTGGCCTTGAACTTGCCATCCTTCTGCCTCAGTCTCCTGAGTTGTTCGGATTACAGGTGTGCACCACGGCCCAGCCAACCTTACTCCTTTTAAATCTGAGTGTCCTCGTTCAAAATAGGCACGTGCCAGTGTTCACTGGCACATGCCTGTAATTCCAGCAACTTGGGAGGCTGAGCAAGAGGATTGCAAATTTGAAGCCAGTCTCAGCAATTTAATGAGACTCTGTCTCAAAAAAAGAGGCACAGGTCTAGGGGTACCTGCAACTCAGTGGCAGAGCAGTTGCCTAGCACGTGCAAGGCCCTGTAAAAACATAAGCACGAGTTCACATAGAAATACATAGCACCCCTTTCCTCTTTTATACTGCAGTTGTTATGGAATATTGATCTTGAAAGCATTGTTCTTGAAAGTACAGGTATGTTTTATTCAATTTTATTTGTTTCATAAAGTGTTAGAAAACATTTACTAGAGGAAAACCCGTTTTTCCCAAGGCTCCTGCAGTAAACAGTGACTTCAGTGAGGAGCTGCTGCCACCTAGTGGCATAAGTAGAAATTGCTGGGGGACTCCTTTTGATTGTCTTTGCAAAGGACCAGACAACCTCCTCCCACCATCACCACCACCCCTGCTCCCTGTTTGAGGTTTCTTCTGTCGCAGTTCCAGGGATCCGGTAAAGAGCCCTACAACAAGAATTGGGAGCCCTGAGTACTGATACCCAACCTGCTACTAACTCGCTGTTGATCCTGGGGCAGGGACACTGCCTTCTCTGGGTTGAAGGATGGGCAAAATTGGTTCTGAAGGCCCTTGGGGTCTGCCACACACATATGGATGAGTAACATCCAGGCTCTCCCGCAAACTCTCCTCTGTGCCTGCTGCCCACAAATGGGCTTCAGGTAGATAGGGGAGGACTGGACAGTCCTTCCTGAAGGCAGAAGGATGGGTGGGCTGACTGCCTGAACTTTTACCCCAATCTCATGTTCTTATAGGTTGACATAAGGCCTGACCCCCACCCCTATGCCACCTGCCACCCCTGCCATAAAGATCAAGTCTGTGGTCACTTCCAAAATAGATCTCCTCTGAGATCCAAGCTCAGCCCCTGGTTCTCCATGGACCAGGGACTGGCTTTCTCCCTCGGATTGGAGGTTCCTGAGGGCTGGGGAAGTCTTTCCTCCTCTCCCCTCCCCACTCCCAGCCTGGGGGCTCTCTGACTGCAGGCAGCACAAGATCAGGCCTATCTCCTCCATCAGAGTCTCCAAAGAACCTCACCCTGTTGGAAGGACAGCTTCGAGCAGCACACAGGCCTAATCCTTGTGCCCCCCACCACCACCACGTGCCTGTGCCTGACAGCCTGGGCCTAAAGCCTGTCAGGAAGCCCCCTCCCAAGCCCCCTACCTGGACACCAAGGGAAGGGAGTGGAGGCAGCGAAGCTGAGGCAGGTGTAGAATAAATATAACTTTATTCTTTATCCAGTAGATCTCAGTGGAAAGTCCAACAGTAACAGGTGCGCCAGTGGGCTCCGGGGGATGGGACCCCAGCCCTGGGGCCAGGAGGGCAGGGCAGAGCCAGCTCCCCCAGCCCAGAGGTGCAGGGGTAAGGGAAGGGGACCCCCCCATACACCCGTCCTGCGGGAAAAGAAGGGGGCATGGGTGTGGGGCAAGCCAGGATTGGGGGATAGGCCAGGGAAATGGAGGAACTCAGGCTAAGTGTGTCAACCCATCAACTCGTGTGTGTGTTTGTGTGTGTGTGTGTGTCCAGGGACCCCTTGGGGTGCTGGTGGCTGTGAGGCTGGGGGCAGAGGCAGCTCAGAACCCCTGGCTGGCCCCTTCACAGTGGGGCTAGGGGCTTGGATGATTTGGGCCCTGACAGGCAGAGACATTGTAGAGAAGCACTCTACACGTCCCCAGGGACCCCAGTCCTTCCCCCTACCCCACTTGTCATTGAGTGGAGGCAGATGCCAAAGGCCAGGACCCCTCCTTCCAAGGGTTACCCGAAACTGTCCACACCCAGTGGTTAGGAAGAGGGAGGAAGGGGCTGGCTGCTCCCCCAGTCAGAGGGGAAGACAGGCCACGGAAAGTTAGTACTTCACAGTATTAAAGAGAAAACTGAAGAGGAGAAGGCTGAGGAGGAGGGCTGGAGGGACAGGGACGCAGAGGGAGAGCGGGAGCCCTTCTGAGCCACTTCCCTCCCCCAGGACCCACCCGCCTCCAGCTCTGGATCCAGCTCCCCCCAATACACAGCACAAATTCCTTCAGTATAAATGTGCTTAAAATGAAAATTCTTATTAAAAAAATCAAAACAAAAAAATTAAAAACAAAACCAGCAAGAATTAATACCTGGGTGTTGGTATGGCAGGGTATATACAGGGGGAACCCCCCACCCCAGCCACCCCTTTGTCACCAACCGAGGCAGGGGGAGGTTTCCCAACCGGGGAGCAATGGCTTGAGTTTGGAGGATGGGGAGCCAGGTCCCGGCGTTGCTGGTGATGAAGATGTGGCGAGGCGGGCAGGGCTGTCTTGACAAACGCAAGGTCCAGGCCCAGGTCCTCACTTGGCTCACTGCCTGGCCCCCGACGTCAGCCCAGGCTGCAGAGAGGGCAGTCCATCGCGGGCCCAGGCCTTTGTCCAGAGAGTTGCTGCCTCCTCCCTCCTGTCCCCTGGGAAGGTCCCCAGTTCTGTCTGGGAGGCCGGTGGGGGCAGGGCTGGCAGGGTTGCGTGGTTGGTAGGAGGCAGAGAAAGCCGGGGCATGGGCCAGGGCTGTGTCCAAGTGGCGCAGTGGTCACGGCGAGTGGGTGGCTGGGCTGCTTCTGTTGGAGCTGGGGCTGAGGCTGGGGCTACAGCTGCCTGGCGGGGGCGCCAAGCCACCCCCGTCCCGTCCCCCGCCCCCCGGCTGTCCGCTCAGAGTGTCCAAGCCCTCCGAATTCTCCAGCATTTCCTGGATGAGAGGTGGCATGGAGCCTGGGATCTCCATCTTCAGCGTGATCACTCGCTCAGCCCCTGCAGGAAAGGAAGGTGGAGGTCAATATGCCCCACCCTGGCCAACAAGCAGGGCTTCAGGAGGGAGGGCCATGGGAGGCGGGAGGACAATACAGGAATGTAGGCACCCACCACACACTGTACTTGGGACTTAGTTATTTGACATGTACCAGCTCTCCTAGACCCCACGTCATGTCCAGGGGCTTGTGGCAATGGGGCAAAGTGGTACCAAGTTTGGGCTCCTGGGTCAGACTGCCTACCTGGGTTTGACATTGGGCCTCCTGATTATCCCACTCCCACCTCCAGACACTATCACCATCCCCACTCCTCAGATGGGAAACTGAGGTCCAGAGCTGCTAGTTTCTGGCTCATGGACAACACCCACGGATCTGGTTCCAGAGCCGTGCCCTGAACTACCATGCAAAGGCATCTGGCCAGAGAGCTTTCGGGGAACTGTAGCCTAGACAGGGACAGGTGGATCCAGATGAGCAGCACACTGTCTGGGCAGGGTGAGCTGTTGCCAGCTAAGCTGTTGGGGGCCAGACCCTGTGCATGAACAGTAGGTCCCAGGCTAGGTGGAGGGGCCACACCCTTCTAGGTCAGGGAGCCTCACCTTTGGCGCTGATGCTTCGCAGGTCTGTGATCTTCATCAGCATCTTGGGGAACATGTGGGGTCGGCTGGGCCTCCGTTTCCGCACATAGACCTTCAGCGCCTCAAGCAGTGGTTCCTGCAGCATGTCTACCCTGTCAGGCTGCTCCAGGTCCTGCCGGTCTGAGAAGCACAGAACTGTCCCCTGAGCAGATGCCCTCAACTAGCACACAACTGCATTCCCAGTATCAGCCACTGGAGGGCATGTCTGAACAGGCCACAGCTAGGGCAGCCCAGAGGGTACCTCAGACCTCCCCACAAGACAGGGGGTCTCTGAGCGCCCAGTGGGAACAGAGGCCCTTAAATGTAAGCAAAGAGGAGTTAGGACCAGAGTTACCAAAGCCCTCCCTACCAGCCCCTTTTGTGGGTCTGGGACCCCTAAACAGGCGGCACCACTGTCAAGCAGAGGGAGGATTCCCAGCAGGCTCCCAATCCCACCAGGCGATGGTGACAGTAACCAACATGAACCGGGTCTTACTGCAGGCATGCTCTGCCTTATTGAAAACCTCCTTAACCCCACCTCGACTTCATGAGGTAGACTGTTATTGACCCCATTTGACAGAAACAGAGGCTCTGAAGCAGGCTCAGAAAAGCTCAACAACCAAAAGTTAAAATTTAAAAATAAACATTAAAAAATCAGTAACCTGCTCAAGGTCACACAGCTGCCCAGGACTTGAACCTGGGCAGACTGACCCTCCAGTCCTCATTCTTGAACTCCCTAGAAGAAATAGGGCTTCAGGGTTCAGGCCCTTGACACTGCTGTCTTGCTGCCCCTCAAGGCCTCAGTGTCCCTCTCTCAGAGGGACATGGCAGATGATGTCTGAGTTTTCTGCAAAGGCTCCAAGGCCTGCACTCCCACCCTGGACCTGGCCCCCACACCCGGGCCCCTGCCCACCTCCACAGATGAGGCAGATGGCACTGAGCAGCCCAGTCTCAGCATCATCCATCTCCAGGGGCAGCAGCTGGTTGGCGAAGGCAAAGACCAGGTCAGTGAGGGGGCCGAAGCCAGCGTTGTGCATCTGGGTCCGGTTCAGGGTCAGCCCGTCCGAGAAGGTCATTGTGTCCTGTTCGGGCGTGTACCGCGTGCAGATCCGTAGGATCTGGGTGCAGAGAGGCACAAGTTCAGGGACTCAAGCTCCATCTACCCCTGGCACACAGAACCAGCATTCCCCAGAGGACCACCTGGCAGGCAGCCAGAGCAGTGCTGTCTGACAGAATTTTTCTACAATGATGGAAAGCTTCTCTCTGCACCATTCTGCACAGTAGCCACCAGACCTATGCGGCTACTGAGTATTGAGATGTGAGTAATGCAACTGAGGAACTGGCCTGAGTCTAATTGTAATTAATTTAAATTTAAATAGCCACACAGAGCAAGTGGCTACTGTATTGGGCAGTGCAGATCTAGGTCATCTTGCCTCCACAGAGAATCAGAGGGACACAAATTTCCAGGAGACAAGGAACTAGGAAGATCTGTGTCCACAGTTCACAGGACAAAGCTCAGTCGAGGTGTCCTGACTTGAACCAGGTGCACCCTGATGGTGCCTTCCACATCTGGGCATGGAGATGGGTGGCTGAGCATGGACAGCACGCTCTCTGCCTACCACCCACTAGCCTCACCAAATCCCAGGTGTCTCACCCTGGACGTGTCTGAAAGGGAACAGGTGGACTGAGCCCTTGTCAGGGATGACAGGAAGAAGAGTCCTCTTCCCAGCCTCGGTTTGGGCAGTTCCCACTACCACCTCCTGCATTCTGACCACAGCTCAGTCCACCCTGTCAGCCTCAAGTGCCTTGCGGTCCCCTGAATCTTTGCTCCTGGGAAGGAGACGCCCTCTCACCTGTCCCTTCTATCAACTTCTAGAGGGCACTCCTTTCAGACATCTTCCCTGGTGGCCAGGGAGTCACAACCCTCTCTGATGGGGAGGACACAGCCTCCCCTTCCCTCTGGGCAGCACTTAGCAATTTTGTATCCTCTGTTTACTCATTGTGGCCTCCTCCACTGGGAGGTTCTCAAGAGAGGGTACAGTGGTGTGTCCACCTCGGGCTCCCGACACAGCTCAAGGATTGGCCAGATGGGTGTAGGTGAATCTTACTATGAGCAAGGTGACTGGGTGAATGCATACACACTAGCTGCTGAGTGGCTGTACCGACAGATGCACAGGCAAATGAGTGGGCGGGTGGACACATGGGGGAGGAAAGGTGGATATTTGGGTGGTGGGCATTTGGACAGGTCAATTCAATATGGACATTCAGAAGAGCAACTATTTAGCTGAGAGGACATCCCCCAAGAACAGGGCAGTGCCCAGGACAGTGGGGGGCAGACCCTCACCAGGATGTCCAGGCAGGCAGCCTTGAGGAGGGTGATCTGGTCGGCAATGGTGAGGGTGGTAAAACCAGGCAGCTGCTTGGCGAACTCCACAGTCTTAATGATGCACTTGGTGGAGAGTTCACTGAACTTGTCCCAGAGGTCAATGTCCAGAGACACACGCTGTTCTGAGCTGTTGTTCTGGGAGAGGGAGGAGAGTAAGGGCCTCTTTAGTGGCACCCATGCTCAGCCTGGCTCCCACAGACCTGCCCTCCAGCCAGCCTCCACTTCCTGAGAGCTCCTTGGAGGCAGTGGCAGCAGAGGGGAGAAGGGAGATAAGGAGATCCGGCCAGGCTCCCTGCCAGGCGTGAGGGGGAAAGCATACCAGAAGAGACATCCTGCAAGGCGCTCCCCACCCCCAACTCCAGGGGGCACGTACCGTAGTATATTTGCCCAGCTGGCAGAGGGCAGGGAAGGTTTCCTGGTGCGCTTTGCGCACCTTCTCAATGAGCTCCCCGACCTCCGGCGTCAAGGTGTAGCTCTCGGAGCACTCGGGCTTGGGCGCCTCCTTCTTCTTCTTGTTTCGGTCGTTCCTCACAGCTGTGGAGGGCAAGGGGCGGCTTAGAGAGCTGTTGCAGCAGCCACCACAGGTCTAGCACTTCCCACCATACAGAGCTGCTGAGGTCACCCTGGCTGTCACGAACACACAGACACGCGATGCACACTCGGACAGGAAAGGCATCCCCTATGCTCTAGCCCTTATCTTGCCCCATGACCACAGCTATGCCTCCACCCATCTCCACACATGCCCCACAGCCAGCCAGTGACACGCTGTCCTTCCAAGCACCCCCTTCGGCCTACACTCAGGAGTGAGAGCAGGACTGGGACCCGCAGGACACATCTTCCTCCTCTGTACCTTGCTTGCCGGCGTCCCCCTAAGAAGGACCTTCCTCAGCACCCAGCCTCCCGGCAGTCTCCCTGGAGATCCCTAGTACTAAGAGGCTCAGAGTAGCTCCTTGAGCAGGTGGGGAGTACTAGGGCTCCCCAGCCTCTGAGTGGGGGGCTAGGCGGGTGAATCTCTCGGTCCATTAGCTGGGGAACTGACAAATCACCGGGGGCGCTGAGCCGCACACACCACTCGGCTTTAAAGAAGCGATGGGGTCGTTACCAGCCGATTATCCCAGACACACAATCACTCACAGGACCGGTGGTGGTGGCTGCTGACGAGGGAGGAAGGGAGGGTGGGGGTGGGGGCCCAGGAAGGGGGCAGCAGTGGGGGGAGCTGGCATAATTTGGAGATCACTCATGTCGATTCTGCAAATTCAATAAAGTGCAGGGGAGAGGAGAGAGAGGGAGAGGGAGAGCGGGGGGATAATTTGGGAAGAGAAAATTGCAGCTGTGACAAGACGTTTATCATTCGGAAGCTTTAATTCTATTGAAATGGCAGCTGCTCAGCTCCGGGGCACAGAGCAGCCGGGAGAGGGGAAGGAGGGAGCGACGGGGAGCTGTCAGTGGGAGGGAGAGGGGGTCCCCATACTGGTCCTTCAGCAGTGAAAAAGTGAAAAGAGCGGAAGGTGGCCAGAGGGAGGAGGAGGTGACAGCCCTTCTGCGATGGTCTCAGGCTTGCAGGTCCCAAGTTGTCACCCACTCTACAGCAGGGAGCACCACTTCCTGAGCTCAAAACCAAGCACGCCCAGCCTCCTGAGGCAGGAGATGGCAGGATACTCCAGGTCCCCTCTGTTCCTGTCTAGGGCTCCCGGTGCATCAGTCAGAACCACCTCATCCCTTAACCCCCACTCCACTTCCCTCCTCACTACCCTCCCCACAAAGGGCTAGGGGGTCCTGCGGCCCCTCCCCCACTCCATCCCCCAAGGCTCAAGCTCCATAGCAACGGCCACGCAGACAAGGAGGCGTCTGTCAGCGTCATTTATCTCTGACATCATCAATCACCGGTCACCACGGCAACATCCATGATTCAACACAAGAGGGTCTCCCTGTCCAGCCTTCCCCTCCCTCCCTCCTTTGGGCCTCAGCTGAGCCCAAACTGGAAACCCCTGTTCCTTTGGGATCTGAGAAGCTCTAATTCTCTTCCAACTCCATGTCCCAGGCTTCCCTAGACAATGGCTTCGGATCCTTGTACCAGCTCCCACTCTATACAGAAATACCAACCTAGCACCTCCCAGAGTTCGGGCCCCTCCCAAAAATGCATAATCAGGTATGCCTCTGAGCCCCACCCTAACACCAAGCAGGGCCTGGGAGAAAGCTATCCTGGGAGCAGATACACATGCACGAATGTACAAATACCACAGTCGGACATGCAAATGGAATAGTTATATGCACACTGGGCTTGAGCACTGACCCACACTTGGACACACAGCCAGCTGGCACCACAAACAGACCCTTGCAGCTATATACAAACCATTCTTAACCACGAGCCTGCATGCCATAGCACGCATGTCTACGCATGTGCACACACATCCACACGGCCCTGCTCCACTGGCCTTCAACAGCACCTTGGCCCCACCTGGGGTGGGGCTTGGCCCCTAGCCCTGTGGCACTCACACTCCTTGGACATGCCCACTTCGAAGCACTTCTGCAGCCGGCAGTACTGGCAGCGGTTCCGGGTCACCTTGTTGATGATGCAGTTCTTGTCCCGGTGACATGTGTACACCATGTTCTTCTGGATACTGCGGCGGAAGAAGCCCTGGGTATGGAGGGCAGGGAGTCAGGTCATCCGCACCCTCAGTGGGAGCAGTGCCCAGCATGGAGTCTCAGTTTGGGGAAGACTGCCAGCAGCTGCTGCCCCCAAGCCTTTGCCCATTGAGCCTTGAGCAGGCCAGAAAAGGTGGGTAGATGATTCACCTAGGAGAAGGAGACTCCTCAGGAGAATCCCAGGACCCGCCTCAATCCTGCAGCGTGGGCAGGAGTCTTCTCCCAACCTATACCCACATAAACGACTCCTCCCTTGAGGGGACAGGACCTCAAGGCTGCTGATGAGTCAGGAATAGGAACACATGGGCCTGGATGGGAAAGAGGCAGAGATTTGGAACCCACAGCCCAGCACTCAGAACACAGAAAGAGATGAGAAGAAGGAAGAAGCCAAGAAGATGAGAAGAGAAGCACACACTCATAATCACACAGACTTGGGAGAAGGCAGCGAGACAGGTTCACTAACCAGACCAATACACATGTTCACCCAGATAGAGAGTCAGTCAGACTAGGTAGGAAGAAGCCAGGAACAATCAGACAGGACAAGAAGACACACACAGTCTGAGGCCTGGCTTTGCTGTTGACCTGAGTCTCACACCTGGGGACAGCTACTCTAGGCTGTAACCCAGAGTCAAACACAGCCCCGAAGCTGTGCAGTTTGTAAGCCCTACTTCTGGAAGAAGAACCCAGGGACACACAGGGAGAGGAGCTGCTGGAAAGGTACAGCTACATCTAACCTGGAGTCTAAGGTATGGGTGGGGCCAGCCAGACATGAGAAGCCCACACCACAGACTGGGTGCCTGAAGGGGAGGCCAAGGCAGGGTGCCTGCTCCCAAATGCCTTCTGCCCGGCTGCCATGGTGAGGTTCAGACAGGGCCGCCGGGGGCAGGCCTCCTAGGTCCCCAGCCAAGAGCCTGTCGGCAGCCAGCTCACCATGGCAACCTGGGCAGCGGTGGCAGAGCAATGTTTGCCCTGCCAGCAGGAGGATGGAGATGGGGAAAGCAGCTTAGGCAGGAGGGCACCACTGGTTTCGGGGAGCCCTGGCATCAAGGAGGAGGGTCTACTGCAGGTGTTCCCTACGCCTCCACTGCTGCTACCAAGTCTCAAGAGCAACATATTTGGAGACATCCCATTTATCTAATCAAGACTGCCCTTCCCCATGACTCCTCAACTCACCTTGCAGCCCTCACAGGCGCTGACCCCATAGTGGTAGCCTGAGGATTTGTCTTGACAGACAAAGCAAGGCTTGTAGATGCGAGGCAGAGGGGGTGGCGAGGGAGGGCTGGGCACTATCTCTTCGGAACTGCTGCTCTGGGTCTCAATGGCTAGAAAAGAGAAGAGAGCAGTTAGAGACCTTGCCCCACCCTGCCTCCTGGTCCCATCCAGGAGCCTATGCTCACCATTGCAGCAGGATTCAAAGCCTGGGGCAGGGACAGTCTCAGGAAAGCTGGCACTCTCAGCCTTCCCCTGAGGAAGGAGGCTGCCATGACACCTCTATTTCCCCCATCACTCCTGACTACTTTTCCAGGACCCCACCTTTGACACCAGAAAGATCAACATTATAAATCATCAGATGTGTGTGTGTGTGTGTGTGTGTGTGTATGGCTGTGTTTGTGGGGTGGGGAGCAGGAGTCAGCCCAGTTCCAAAGCTGGGGCCTCCAGGCATCTTGGCTTGGTTTCCCCAGAGGTAGGAAGGAGTTAAGGCCTGATGAGGGAGGGAGAGAAGAGGACATAAGCTGGGGGCAGAGGAAACTGGGGTCAACAGGATATTCAAAGCCGGCCACTCCCTCAGCCCCCTCAGCTTCCGCCCCCCCCCTCCACCCCTTCTGCCAGCAACCACAGCCCCTCCTCCACCCAAACAATCCCCTGGCAGGGTGTGCAAAGAAGAATCACAAATATTGGGGTAGAGCAAGCTAGGCCTCCTAGAGATATTTAGGGAGATCCCTTGAAGACAGGAAAAGAGTCCCTATGGCCCCAGGAACCCATCACTCTGGGTGCCCGATGTCTGGGGGGGAAGCATCATGACAAAGGGGGTCTGTTCCCATCAATGCTCTGTCTGTCTGGCCTCAATACTATGTCCGGGTTACTACCCCCTCTCCTTCTGTTATTCGGCTCCAAGAGGGCAGCCAGGAGGGGTGACCCAGCCAGCATGGGCAGCCCCCACTGGCCAAATCTCCCTAGTGCCTGGCTCCATGCCCATCACCCCAGGCCAAACAGGATTGGCCTGGGTGGGGGATGTCTATGTCTAGAGCCTGGGCAACTGGGGGTGTAGTGTGCTGGATAAGAACCACAACACAGGTAATCCTCGATCCCCAAGGGGCCATCCAGCGTCCTCCTGAGGCCTGCCACATCCACTTCTTTGGGGCCAAAGATGAGTAAGGATGCTTCCCTAGGGACATGTTTGTGCACACACCCCAATCAAGCTCCACTCTACACTCTAGCATATAAGAAACTGGCATTTAAAATACCCCCAGCTCCTGGTCCAAGTACCTTACAGACATGAGTCCTATGGCCCCAAAGTCCAGGAACAGAGAAAGGACGTGTGGGGACAAGGGGGCTGCAGCACCCTCCCCCCTTACCTGCAAACATACCAGGGGATGCCAGGCAGTTGATGACAGGGAACCAGGCCAACAACCTTGGCAGGCTTTCCTGGCTCTTAGTAAGGCCTGGGCACCACTTTGCTGGTCAGCCCAGCTGACCAGTACTGCTGTAGCCCATGTTCTCTTTCCTGCCCAGAGAGCAACCTGCAGTGAAGGGAGTACCTATGCCTACACCCCCAGCCTTCTGCTCTTCACCCCAACACCAAACTGTCCTGGCCTGTTTTTCCCCCCATCTCATTCTCCCCAAGCCAGACAAGCAAATCAGACAGGCAGGGAGGCCAACGAACAGCTGCTGGGGGGGAGGGGGGGTTGGGGGGCCTGAGTGAGGCCAGGAGGCAGAGGGGTGAGCAACAAAGGAGCCCTTTGTTGTGCTAACTTTTTCCAAGATGTAAAAAGCAGTAACAATAGACAATCCGGACTGGGGGGGGGGGCATCAAGGACAAGGAGGTGGGGGGGCTGTGGCCTAGAATCCTGGTCAGCATTCCAACAGGCAGGGGAAGAAAGCTTTGACCCCCCCTCCCCTTCTAACCCATCCTTTGCCCTAAGCCCGCCCTCTAAAATGAACCAGACTGGAGGAGGAGAGAACTGAGGGAGCTCTGGGGTACAGATGGGAAGGGGGAGCAGAGGAAGGCACAGGATACCAGGATGAAGAGTAGCCAGTCAGGGACACACCAGAGGGGCAAAGGCTCATAGAAATTTGGAGCTAAGGCAAAGTCCAGGGGTTGTTTATAGAACTGAAAAAAATGTGCTTTTTACAATTTACCCAGGGCTGGGGCTACAGTTTGGGCTGGGTGAAGCCCCTTTCAGCCATCCCACAGCAGCTTGATTGGCTACCTTTTAGGCTGCAATACAGTCTAGCTATACCCCCACCCCAACATATCCCCACCTGTCACCCAGATAACGCAGCTCAAGGTTTCCTGCTCTGCCCTTTGAACCCAGAGCCTGGGGCACAGTCCCCACCTCCCCAGGCTTCCAACCAGCAAGGCAGGAGGGACAAGGCGGAGGTGTGGGGACTCCAAGCTCCCTTTGCTTCTGCACGAATTAGAGCACAGCTATAATTCTGCACACTAGAGGGAGGGGGAAAGATACCACCCAGGAGGGACTACCCTGGCCCCTCCCTGCAGGCCTCCCTCCTGAGAGGCCCCAGCCCACAAATCTCTCCTCTTCCTGAATCAGGACTAAAGCAGAAGAAGGACCACACCTTCTCAGCTCAAAGTTCCAGCGCCCAGTAGAGGGCTGGAACTGGCCCAGGAAGCCCGGCGTCCCCTCCCGCCACTGCTGCCAGGGTGCCCCTCCCCAGTTCCCCCTCCTGGGCGGGCGCGCAGAGCACTCGGAGTCCCCACGCCCCTGAGCCGCCCCAGAGCCTTTCGCAGGCTCGCGCAAGGGGCCGGTTTCCTGGAGGAGATCAGCAGGAAATCAGCCGGGCCCCTGGCCAGCGGCTCCCCTCCCAATCCAGCTGGCGCCCTCTCCTCCACAGCTCCCTTCCACAAACCCTGGGGAGAATTGGGGAGGGGGCGAAGGACCCTCTCTCAACTGCCCTGCCTACACCGGGGAAGAGGGTGGGGGTGGCTCTGGGTGTAGCACAGCCAGCCAACCAGGGAAAGAAAGCCCTGAGCCCAGCGGGCCGCTCGATAAGCATCTCTCCCCTCCCCCACTACGGGCATCCACGTGCTTCACATTCTTGGACGTCTGGGAGCGGGCGGAGGCGTGAGCTGCGGAGATTGGTGGGGGACAGATGGGGCGCCACATCCTATGCACCCCTTGTCTAGGGCACAGAAATGGGGGCTGCGGAGAGGGAGGCAAGGTCTCCAGGTCCCTGCAGGATCCAGTAGGTCTCCTCCCACACAAACCTGCTCTTTTCCACCCTTGGTGGAGGCAAGGGGTGAGTGGAGAATTCTCCATGAGGGGGCTGGAAAATGACTCCAGTCCCCAGAGAGCCTTACCATACCAAGGAGTGACATTGGTCCTATGCAATCTAGACAGGGTCTAGTGGCCACCACCACAGGTTCTTCCTGCATGCCTCAGAGCAAACTCATACTCCATGGCTGCCCCCCTATACACACCCCACACTGACTAGGGGAACTGGAACCCAGGCCTCTAGCTCAAACCCACTCCAGGCTGAGTATGAAGCAGGCCTCCACTTCCTCATATCCAGTGGTTGGGGGAAGCAGGCTCACCAAACTGGCCACATGTAGGACTCTGCAAACCTCCTCCCTTCTAGTTCTGGGCCAGGAAGAGCTGAGCTGTCCCCATGGGCTAAGGAAGAGACAGGGGCTGAAGCCCAAGGGCTCAGATTCCCAGATCCCCAGTGCTCTAGAGAAGGCAGCGAAAGGGGTGGGCCTGGCAGCCCTGCCCCAGTTATCCCTGTGGAGGGTGTGCATGTAAAGAGGGAACTTTTTCCTCCACTGCTGGGATAATGGAAAGGGTTCTAATGTCACCTCTTTCACCTCCCTCTTTTTCCAAAGCCAGTGGTTATCACTCACCCCTCCCTTCTGGTCTGCAGCCTCACAGCTGATTCAGCCCCAAAGGCAAAGGTCAGGGGGCAGGACAATAGGAAAGACTGGTGTAGAGGAGTCTCTGAGAGGGCAGAGGTGGGCTATCTGTCCACCTCAGGTCTCTTCCTGAAGCAAGAGGGGCTACGGGAGGGTGGGTAAGTCCTTTGCCATTTAATCTTTCTAATCTTCCAGATCCCCAGAGACCCCCTCCATTCCTCCCTGGCAGGCAAGAGAGTGGCAGCAGGTCTAAGAAGGTGGGAGAACCTCTTGGGAAGAGCTGAGTACAGATGGATAGGGTAAGAAATCTGAGTTACCTAACAATAACCCCCCAAGCGCCTGTTCTTGCCCACCTCACAGATGGGCATGAATACACCCAGGTGTTCACCCTGGCATACACAAACCCCTCCCTCTCCAGCCTAAACCCTGACTGGTGAAGGTACTCAACTGCCAGGACATCAGGGTTCTCATCAGTGCCCCTCTTAGGGACAGCAAAAGACACCTGGCCCTATTTCCTGGACTAACAAAAGGATTTGGTGGCCAGTAGGGTTAGGAGAGAATAACATATTTCTCATTTCCAGAACAGCCCCAGACCCACAAAGACAAACTCAACCCAGATTAGGACTAGAAGAAGGAGGATTATTCCCAACAGAGCAGCCTCTTCCTTCCATTCCTGGAGAAAGAATCCTTTGCGATGCCAGCCAGTGTCTGGGGCCAAGACACCCCCAGATAAACCAGATACCCCTCCCTAAGATTGGTCCTTACCTAAGGGTTGGGTCAGGACAGTAGATTAGGATCTGGTGAAGTTGCCCCTTCTGCCACACCCCACTGGAAGCACCAAAGCCGGAGCACTCTCCGGATACCCACTCTAATGACACAAGAGTGGGGACTAGGGTCAGCAGATGTGCACGGGAGGGGGCTCTCCCCCAGGCTTTAGCAGGGGTGGGATCTGGGGAAATAGCCCCTCCCCCTGGGATCAGACAAGCTCACAGGAGCACCTTTATCCCACCCTCCAGCCTGCTGGTAAGCTATGGGATTCCAAACAAGAAGATATAAACTGGGGGCAAGAGGCTGGGCTTCAAGTCCCCTGGAAGAAGTGCAAGAGAGGTGAATGAACGCTTCCTTGAAAGGAGGAACCCTCAAAGTTCCTCAGCCCGGTTATAACAGAAACAGCACCCCAGGGTTACTGGGGACAATTGTCCAGCTAGGGCACTCAAGTGGAAGTGAGATAAGGGAAAGTGAAGGGGAGGGACAAGACCCCTACCGCGCCCAGGCCTGCATCCCCGGGGAGAAGTGGAAGCCCCACCGCCACCCACACCTCCTACAATAGCAGAGCTGAGGCCGGTACATACAGTGGTTTGAGCCATTCCAAAGCGGAGTCCGGAGCGGAGTGGAGTAGGGACCCGGGGCGGGGAGCCCCTTCTCCGGGAGCAAACAGGCCCGATTCTGGTTATAAAAATCCACCACTAGGAAGGGGTTAGGGGTGGGGGCAAGCCCCCCCACTTCCACACTCTCGTACATCTTCCCCCTTGAAAACAAGAGGTCCAGGTGGGGAAGTCCTGCGTGCCGCCCCCTCACTCAGCCGGCCGCGCCATCCGAGCAGAGGCCGGGGACAAGGAATACGTCCCCTTGCCCCGACTGGCGACCCGGGCAGCCGGGCAGCGGGGGCGCCCTTGTCCTTAAGTGCCAACGTCTAAGTCCGCCGGTCTCTCCACCAGTCCCTCCACCAGTCCCAGGTGGAAAGCGGAAAGTTGCGTGTGCAGACTGGGGTCCCTGGGAGGGGACGCTCAGCGGAGGCCAGAGAACTCGGCGGCTTCACCTCGAGGGGGCTCCCATCTCAAGTCTCCCGTGTCGGAGGAAGAGTCCGACGGCTCCCGAAGTCCGCAGGCGGGAGGCGGGTTCGGTAAGGAGCAGGCGGGGTGGGGGGGTCTCCGAGCACTTCCTCCAACGCTCCGGGACTCCCGGGCTTCTCCTGGGCGAGGATTCCGGGTGGGGGTGGGAACCCCGAGCGGCCCCGCCTCCGCCAGGACGGGCCGCTGGAGGCTAGATGGGTCTCCCGTGTATGCGCCGCGGCCCCCCCGAGCCCCCGCCCCCGGCCGACAGCCCCCTCCCTCCGGTCCCACCCCCTCTCCTCTGCCCCGCCCCATCAGGCACCGCCCCTGGCTTAACCCTTTTGGGGCGGGTCAGACTGTAGATGACGAAACACAGGGAGACGAGTGAAGAGCGAGTGGGGAGATCCTCGAAGGGGAAGAAGAGGGAAAGGAAGAGAAAAACGAACCAAAGGAGGAGTACGCCGAGTACAGACGGAGGCAGGGTACGGGGAAAGGAGGGGTGCGGGCGGAAGAGGGGCGGGCGTCTCA
>NW_025999880.1:18012662-18031930 GCF_001458135.2 Marmota marmota marmota
AAAAAAAAAAAAAAAAGAGCCTGTGCAAAGGTCCTGGAGGTAAAGAAGTTGATGATTCATTCAAGGAACTGACAGAAGACAGGATGGATGCAGATGAAATTCAAGAGGAAAAAGAGGCATCAGACCAGGCTGGAAAGTGGGCTAAGACCAGACTATGTAGGTTTCAATAAGGCTTTTGGATTTTATCCTAAATGCAAGGAGAAGTCATAAAAAGATTACAAGCAAAGAAGCAAGACCTGAAGAAATTCATACTGTGTGAAGAATGTATTAGAGTGGGGTTGGTAAAGTGCTTGCCCAGCATACACAAGGCCCTGGGTTCAATCCCTGGCACCACCAAAAAGAATGGATTAAAAAAGGATGGCAAGAATGACCATTTAGAAGCTACTGCAGGAGTCCAGGCTAAGGCAAAGGTAGCTTAGCATAAGAAACTGGCAGTGGTGAGGGACAGAGAAAGGTGAATTCACAAGATATTTTATAGGAAGAATCAATGGGGGTGGGGTGGAGTGGGAAAGGGTATCTGGTATAGCTTACACAATAGCTAAGTTCCTGAGACAGCACTATAGAGAAGTCATTCTGCTACTGGGCAGATAGATGGGTTTGGGGCTCAGCACTGAAGGTCAAGGTTGCAGAAGGAATACTGGGGGCTGGGATAGGTATGCAAGTCTTGGCAGTGAATGAGGCTGCTGGAGAAGAGGACAGAGTACTTCTGTGCCCTTGGTATCTTTCCGTCCAATGATGTAGCTCTTTGGCACCAGTTATGTGCTAGGCTCTATGCTCACAGCTGCAAAGTGGTAAGGGACCTGACACTGTCCCTTGTGGTCAGGGCAAGATCTCCCAAATGATTATAGCTCACTGTAGGAAAGGGAGAAGTAACTGGTAAAGAGATGAGTGTTGTAAGAAAGAAAAAACTAAGGAGCCACAGGCATTCAAAGGAGGGAGGGAGGGAGGAAGAGGGTGGCAAGGAAAGGAGAACATCTGTGAAGATTTTGGGGAAGAGGCAGCATTGAAGATGTTCCTTGAAGGATGGATAGGATTTCCAGAGCTAGAAAAGAAAAGCTGGGGCGAGGTGCCTGTTCTGGGCAACTGCAAGGTCATGCAGCAGGTCAAAGCAGAACACAGTATCCTGGGGCAGTATGAGAAGAGGAGAAAAGGAAGGCTCTGGCCAGCAGCAGGGTGTGGAAGCTTGGACCCCATCCTCCTCTGCTTCATTCTCCCAGCTCCAGCTCCTCCAGGGCTTTGTGCTTAGCAAACCCAGAGCAAGAGTGGGCTGAACCAGCTCCCACTTGTGCTAAGCAGTGTGTCTTCCCTTCTGTCCCCACCTTCAACTAGAGGGGACATTAAACAGATCATGAGGCCTGATGCCAGATCTGAATACAGGGTGGCCATCTCCCAAGACAATGCCCAGCTCCACCCTGCCCCTTGTTATCACTGTTCTTGAAGGTATTTGAAACTCACAGAAGCTATCACCAGCAAGTGGGTCATTGTGGCCTCACAGCAACTAGTCCAGCCAGGGACAAACTAGGAGTCTTTCTTCAAGAAGGACAAAACAGACTCAGAGAGAGGTTAGGTGACCTGCCCAAGGCCACAAAGGAAGAACTATATTTTAGGACTTCTGCCCTTGGGGGAAGATAAGGGTAGAGGGGTGTCAGGTCACCTTCAGGAAGAGGAAGACCTCTATTTGATATAGCCAGAGCTGAATGACCTCCAGTCTATCCTGGCCATGGAGAAGAAGAAGGTACCACCCCAGCATGACTTGGAGAGGGTACCACTTCCTCTTTCCACAGATACTACCCCTCACAGGGCTGTCAGGTCCTGTACTAGCACATCCACATGGGCACATATCCCTTGGCATGAGGTGGACACAATGCCTCAGAACCTGACTCCCCTAAGAGAAAGAGAGGCTTCCTTCCACGAGCCTCTACTGCCATTCTATGAAGGGCCTGCACTGAGAGAGCCTGTGCTTTATCCATGCTGGAAGATTAAAGGTGAGGGATCCCATTTTCATTCAGACAACTCCCTCTCCCAAGGGCTCTCAGTTGACTCTGCATTTTGGACCCCCAGAAAAGGCATTGCTAGGCAGCATCCCCTCCCCCTGGTCTGAGAGTGGGAAGAAGGGAGGGAGGATGTACAGACTGCAAAGGAGAGGAAGTAGAAAAGAGGAAGGCATAGCCCCCTCCACTGTGCCTCAGGTCCAGGCTCACCCAAACCCTGGGGACACTCCCCAGTCTCTGGACACACAGCAAACTCATAGATGGAAAATCTGGAGCCACGCTTTCAGGCTCCCATCCCTGGCTCCTCTGTTGACTGCTTTGAACTTCCCTGCACCCACCCCACAAATTGAAACAAAATAAGAATAATAGGAACTGTGGCTTTTACATGCTGTTCCTTCAGTGTCTGTCTGAAGATGGGGGGAGGGTACCCACTGAGCTCTGCAAACTCTTGTGGGCTGCAGCGGGCAGACTGGAGGTGGGGATGGGTGTGAACAGATTGTAGCCACAACTTCCAGGACAGGATGGAGATCGGCTGGCATCTTATCTCCCCTTTCCTCCAGCCTTCAGAATCCAAAACAGAGAAGAGGGGGTGTGGCTTGGTGCCTTCCTTGCACCCCCTGGGGTGGGGTGGGGCAGGAAAGCTAAAGCAGAGACAGGGCCTCAGCAATAGGACAACAGGAGGGAGTGTCAACATTGGCACAGAATTCCCTCCAGGCTCTCCACCCAGGAAGTGTCTCCCCCACACCTGCCTATCTGTATGGTGGGAAACAGCCCGGCTTTACAGTCCTCCAGATTGGGTTCTGCCATACCTTAAGTTTTAACTTGTGTAAATGGGAGTAAGTTCCCTCTCCCAAAATTGTAGGGATTAAGATTTGTAAAACCCAGATAAAGTTCCTGACCCACAGCAGGTACTCCACAGCCTCCATTTCTCTCCAGCTCCCACCTACAAACAACGAAGGTCCAATGGCACAGGGTCATGTGCCACACACAGCTGAATACAATACCTTGACAATCTTGCATAACTCAGTCCTCTGAGGTAGGTTCTGGTAATATCCCTGTTTTATAAATGAGGAAACATGTTCTGAGAGGTAATCACACATAGTATGTCCAAGTTTTGACCGGCAAGCTCCAATGCCCACTCCATGGCCCCCAGTCAGACCCCTTGGCCCATGGAATTCCCGGGGTAAGCAACAAAAAAGGAAGATTAGTTCTCCCTTTCAGCTGAACAGAGCCATGACACAAGCATAAGAAAGAGAGACCCTCTCCTCCCAAACACAACAGTCGAAAGATCACTTCCCCCTTAAGCACACAAGCTATGCCATAAATCATGTCCCGCCCTGAGCCCTGGCATATAAACAAGCTAGCCAACACCCCCTCTGGAGCACTGGATTTGATTCTTCCAAAACACACTCAACTCTGGAACTCTCTCACCAAATACACACTAGCCATTAATTCCCTTCTTGTTTGTTTTTTGGTGCTGGGGATCGAACCCATGGCCTTGTGCATGAAAGGCAAGCACTCTACCAACTGAGCTATATCCTCAGCCCCTTAATTTCCTTCTTAACACAAAAAATCAACCTTGACCTTTACCCCTAAAACCCTCCATAATGCACACAGCATCCCAAACCTCCACAGTAAACACCAGTCCTCAGAGGCCAAGCACAAAGTGGAGAGGAAGGTCTCATTACTCTCTTGGGGGCCTCCCACCTGGCTCCCTGGGAGGATGCAGCAGGCATTAGGATAATGCCCACCTCTCCCCGCAGTGACCCAGAGAGGAGTTTTGTCTTTCCACAGGCCACTTGGTTTCTGAAGGCCACACCCAGAACACCCAAGGTGCTGCCTCCACCCCACCTGGGTAGAGAGCTGAAAGGGGTTGGAGGAACCATCCCAACACCTTTGCTCAGTGGGGAACAAGAAAAGGCAGCATCCTCAGTGAGTTTTCCTCAGAGGACCAGAGTACACCATTGCTCACTTCAGGAATGGAAGGCCACCAATCTCATCTCTCCCAGAACAGCCTGATCCCCATCGTCAGCCCCAAGGGGCAAGCTAAGCTGCCTCCATCTCCAAGACAGACATGTGACATCTTTATCAGTCCTGCTTCCCTACCGAGAGCTGAAGAGCTCTGATCACCAGGCTCCTCCACCCCTACATGAGAAGGAAAGAGATGCCTTCAAACCCAAAGCCATGCCTCTGACCTCAGAAAAGGAAGCTCAGAAGCTGGGGGTCTAAATAGGAAGAGAAATTGTTGTTGTTTACTAGGAGTGGGGGAGGAGCTGGGAAACTAACAGGCTCACAGAGGAGGAGACAGGAAGGGGGCATTGCTTAACTTGGGTGGAGAAAGCCAAAGAAGGCCACATTTGCCCAAAATGTGGGTACCCCACCCTGGGGGTAGAAGGTTACCGGGGTAGGAATCCCTCCCCACCCACCTCTAAGAAAGAGGAAGAAGCTTGCAACACTCAGGGGAGGGCAAAGCATTTGCTCTGTCTGGCAGAGAATGGGCAAGGACAAGGACCAGGCCCTAGCCCCCACCTCCAACTCTCCAGTGAATATAGGCCCCAGGTAGGGCTATGTTCCCATCACCTGGGGAAGGAAAAGCTATCCACAGGCACCAGGTTGCAGGATCCCAACTCCTCTACTCCTTAAAAATCCCACCATGACAAGAAGCGGATGTTCTTCCAGCTGCAATGACCTGAGATTGGACTATTGCTCCCTTCAAATGTAGCAAATATTCCACATAGATGCACCCACCCAATCCCCAGCAACCCTGAACCCCAGAGACTGTCCTTCTCCTGTCACCAACACAAACTAAAAGACCAGACCAGAATTGGGGTTCCCAGACTCCATCTGCCTCACCCTTCTATGAGGTAGACAGAAGAAGGAGCAGAAACAGAAGATGAAGCTTTCAGAAAGGGTTAGCAAAAAGAAACTGAGGCAGCACCTGTCTGTCCCCTAGCCCCAGGGCACAAAGTACAGGGAACTTTTAGAGGAGCACAGATATAGAGTCCCTATTCCTGGTGGCTGGTGGGGCCTGGAGGGAGGGGGCTGTGGTGGAGCCAGAGGAGGCCATCCAGGAAGCAGTGGTGGCAGTGGGCCGACGGCCAGTGTGGGCAGTGAGGTGCCCAGCCAGGGCCTGCCCCAGGGACAAAGAGACTCCCTGGCTCCGGGGAGAGAGTTCTGCCCCCACATCGAGAAGGGGACACTAACCCAGCCCAGCCAGGCACATAGGGCAGTGGTGCCAGGCAGCTTGCCAATAGCTGTGGGAGGGGCCGTGGGTACCCAGGGCAGGGTGTTCAGTCCCTGACGGCCAGGAGAGGTGGGACACATTTCCCAGGTCAGCAGCTGACCAGCCAGCCAGCCGTCCATGGCCTGTTCTGCTGCTTCCACCCACTCCTGCCCCAGGCCAGGCCTGGCTCCCTCCTCCCCAACCCTGGCCTGGCGCCCAGCTGGGCCCTGGGGGCCAGAGTTACTGTAAGCGGCCTGGCAGGCCTCAGGCCTGGACTCTGCCAGCTGGCCATAGCTGCCGCCACCTCCCACTACCTGGCTTGGCCAGCCAGGGAAGAGTACTGAGACCCCCACCCAGCCAATGGGTGACCATTACGGCAAAGGGTGGAGGCAGAAAACACAGGCCCTGCCAAGACCATGCATGTGTCTAAGCCAGAGTCCAATCCGAGCGCCCTCTCCTGGGATACTTAACCCTGTCCACCAGGCTCAACTGCCAGTCCCTCTCTCACTCTCCACAAAAAGAAACGGGGTGCTAGTGGGGGGTGCTAGTGGGGTAGAGCAGAGGGCTCTAGCCACCTACCTTTACTTAGAAGCCCTTTCCCTCAGAGTAGTGGATGGGGGCACGTAGGTGAGGGACAGCTCTCTAGCTCTCCACAGAGCTGCCATTTCCACCAAATGTTGAGAGGTTTGTTTATTCACCTCCAGCCTCTGTGTCCAGTCCTTGGAACTATTTATAAAGGCCCTCAATGGCAGAGCACAGGAGAGGGGCACAAGGGATTCCACGGAGCTGGGAACAGCATGGTTCATCTCTCTGCCACCCTCAATATCAAACACTGCAAACAAGCCTACAGGCAGTGGGACTTTCATTCTTGAGCTCCCCACACCATAATCCCACTGGTCTGGAAAAGACCTTGCCACTCATTATGCTCCCAGCAGAATAGATGTGCCAAGAGCCCAAGCCCTGAGCCTGCTGCCCTCCACATCTCCCTCCCACAAAGCCTCCCCCGACACCCAGACTTACTGGCTGGGGATGGTGTGCTGTATCCACTAACTGGAAGCTGGTGCTGGAGAGTGGTCAGAGGGCCTGGTGGGGAGAGTCCACCCAGCATAGGAGGGAAGAAGAAGGCATAGGGAGGCACCGGGTACCCATTGAGGTGCCCACCCCCAGGTGTTGGGCAGGAGCTGCTGTTGCTGGCCATGCCAAGCGACCACAGTCAGAAGGGCAGGCAGATAGTCTGGCAGGGAGCTGTGGCGGGCTTCAGGCTGCCCCTCCTCGAGGCATGGGGCCTGGGCCCAGAGGGGGTTTGGGTGGTCAGCCCACCCCCCTCTTCTGTCCTGGAGCTGCTGTCCAACGTCAACAAACCAATCTCAGCCTTCTGGAGCCCCCACCCTAGCTGGGGGGCCAGGTGGGTTGGGGAATGTTCCAAGAGCTGGTCCTTTGGCGAAGCAGTTCTGTGAGCTGTCACTTTCCTGGGAAGGTTCAGAGCTGGCCTTCAGGGCACCAAAAGAGATGCCACTCCTAGATGGATCCCAGCTAGGCAGTTGGGGGGGCCATGTCCTGTGGTGCTGCAAAAGGAGAAAAGACAGGTGAGTGGGCACTGAGGAGAAGGCACATGGGATTCCCCGTGGAGCTCCCTAACCTGGGTGACCAGAGATTTTCCTGTGGCACCCAGCTGAGCAGACAGCTGGCACCATGCCTGGCTGGCAAAGCCAGCCTGGGAGCAGGGCCCAGGCACTGCTGGGAGTGGCAGGATAGCAGAGCCAGGCTGGGGACATAGCCCAGAGTATCAGAGGGCCTCTCACCCAGAATCCTCAGGGAAAGGGTCCACAGTGCCACCTCAAAATATCAATGCAGCATAGGCAGGCAGCTGGCTCTCCTTCCTCAGTGTGGGTTACCTGAGGTCAAGATGCAAAGAACGTGCATTGGGGGAGGAGTGGAGAAAAAGCCGCTTCCCTAAAGCATTGGCACTTCTCAGAAAAATGACTCCTAAGCCAAGAGGCCCCTCTTTCACCACTTCCCACCCCAAATCTAATTCCCAGCACCCCAGATGGGTTGGTCCCACAGGCCTGGGGACAAGGCCCATTTACATACACACAGAGGGGAAAATGGAAATCAAAGGTATCACTTCCAATGCCTAAGAGCATGGATGGTTGGGAGTGGGGGGGATGGGCAATGTGTCAAGAAGGCCAGGACTGCCCAGGGTGGAAAGTCTCCCACCTCCAGCAATGAAGGGGCAAGAGAGGTTGATCTCGGAGTTCACCACAACACTTTTGTCCTGCAGAAGCAACACACCGAGGAATGGGGTGGGAGATAGGCCAAAGATAAAAGGCTAGATGACCCCCTTAGCAGTGTGTACACAGATCCACACCCTGTTTCAACAGCTAGGAGCAGAGGATACACAAGGAGTAGATAGGCAGTGGTGAACCCAGAGATTCTATGACAGTGAGACAGGCAGCACAAAGCAGAGAGAAGAAAAATGAGAAACAGATCCACAACAGGATATTTTAAATTCATTTGGATTATGGGTTACAAATAACAAATCATATATATATATATATAGTGTATATGTGTGTAAAAATAAATCACAGCCAATCAAAACCACGAGAAACTCTGCCCAGTCTTGCTTCTTTCCCTTCCTCTTCCACCAGGTACTATCTCAAGAATAATAAAGGATGGGCTGGGGATATAGATCAGTTGGTAGAGTGCTTCCCTTGCATGCACAAGGCCCTGGGTTTAATCCCCAGCACCAAAAAAAAAAAAAAAGAAGAAGAAGAAGAAGAAAGGTATGCAAGGTATGCACACATCACAGGATGGCTATAATAAAGAAGACAGAAAATAACAAGTATAGTTGAGGATATGGAGAAATTGGAATCCTCATACAAGGCTGGTGGGAATGTAAATAGTATAGCTGCTTTGGTAATTCCTCAAAAGGTTAAACACAAGTAGATATGACCCACCAAATCCACTCCTAGGTATCTACCCAAGAGATATAAGTCCACAAAAAGACTTGTACATAAATGTTCAGAGCAGCATTGTTCATAATAGCCAAAAAGTAGAACCAACTCAAATGTCCATCAGCTGATAAATGGATAAATAAAATGTCAACTATCCACAGGAGACTACTATTCTGCCAAAAAAAGAAATGAAGTACTAACACACACTATAACCTGGGTAAACCTTGAAAACAATATGATAATTACAAAAGACTATCTATTGTATGATTCAATTTATATGAAATATCCAGGAGTGACAAAGCTATACAGGCAGAAAGTAGACTTGTGGTTACCAGGGTGTGGATATGAGAGAAATGGGAAGTAACTGCTGATGGGTACAGGGGCTCTTTTTGGAGTGATAAAAGTGCTATTAAAGCGCTGGGGTTGTGGCTCAGTGGTAGAGTGCTTGCCTACTGTGCATGAGGCATTGGGTTTAATACTCAGTACCAAATAAAAATAAAGATATTGTACCCACCTAAAGCTAAAAAAAATAAATATTAAAAAAATGTTATTAAGGTTCAGGGCTTGGTGGTATATGCCTGTAATCTCAATGACTTGTGAGGCTGAAGCAGGAGGATCACAAGTTTGAGGACAGCATCAGCAACTTAGCCAGATCCCATATCAAATTAAAAAAAAGGGACTAGGGATATAGCTCAGGAGTAAAGCACTCCTGGGTTCAATCCCCAGCACCAAAAAAAAAAAAAAAAGAAGAAGAAGAAAAAGAAAATGCTATAAAAGTGACTGTGGGGCTGGAATTGCAGCTCAGTGGCAGAGTGCCTGCTCGCAAGTGTGTGGCATTAGGTTCAATCCTCAGCACCACACAAACGTAAGTAAATAAATAAATAACTATTGTGTCCCTCTACAACTAAAAAACATTAAAAAAAAAAAAAGTGTTGTGGCAGTTGCACAACGGTGTGAATAAACTAGAGCCACTGAATGATATACTTTAATGGGTGAATTTTATGGTTTGTGAATTACGTCTCAATAAAGCTGTTAAAAGAAAAGAAAAAGGGCTACAGAGACCCAAAATAAGGACTGACCCTTTCTAACATCCTCCATCCTCACCCACTGAGCTTAGGATATACCAGGTTCCAAGCTCCAAGCCCTAGGCTCAAACCCAGAGACCAGAGGACACGTACATGGCCAGCATTTGGCTGGAGACCAGGACTGGGATGGGGGATTTTCTGCCAAGGCCACTATGGAAGAGGCCAAGACTTCTGAGCCCAGCTGGACCAGCCAGCCAGCCTGTGTCAGACTGATGGAGAGATTAAGGGAAGGCACAGGTACTGGCTAAGAAGGAAGCAGCTGCCTCTGGAGTAAAATCTGGATTTTGTTAATGACCGTGATTTTTTATTGTTACTTATTATGACAAGCACAAGGCCTCTCTCTTCACTCTCACTCCAGAATGAGGTGCCCTCTTCCCTTCCCAGGCCCTGCTGATTCCCTCCCAGGCAGAAAAAGCTAAAGTCAGAGGAAAAGGGGCCCCATCCACTGGACCAGCTACCAGCTGCCACCCTCCCCCGCCACCCCCTATTCCAGTGGGACCCCACACAAAGGGAACTTGAGCTGGGGGAGCCAGGCAAGCAAAGGAGGGGCTGGCCAAACCTCATCAGTGTCTATAGTTGGACCCTCACACACATACACCATGCACTTGCAGAAACTCACACCATGCAGGTCTATAGAAAGCATGAAGGTGGGCAAGAGCATGCTTGCAACCCCAGCCTGTGTGTGCAGGCATGCACGTGAGGAGAGGGAACCTGGAGATACCATCTCACACCTGGGCTCCACCATGTAGTGAACACAGTTCAGAATTTGCATGGGCCCCTGTACACACTCCCAGAAGACACACAACCATAGTCCCACAGTTTCCCAAAGTGCATATTCCCTGGCCCTCACACAGCCAGGTTGGCCCTTCTGTCTACCTCTTCTGCCAAGAAATGCTCCAAAGTCCTCCCTGTGAGCCGAGCCCATGTACATCGCCTCCCCATGCACAACCAGGATCCAGACTAAATGGATTCACATCCAGAGCCTGCTTCCCTAGAGGTGAAGCCCAGGGAGCAGCTGACCCAAAGTGAGGCCTCCTAAGCCAAGGCTGAGGCCCAGAAAGCCATTCACTCCAGACCCCAGGCTTTGGGGGTTTGGGAGACACCCAGCCTGGACTGTTTGGAGCCCAGCTGGGCACTTTCTGGAGCTCAGCCTTGCTCCCAGAAAAGAGGTAACTACAGTCACCTTAGAATGAACACCTCAATTCTGATCCTGAAGACTTTGAAAGTGGATCAGGTTTCAAGATTCCCCCTCCAGACAAACACCCCAGGGACAGGCTTGAAAGTCCTTCCCTGCCCCCTACCAGAACCTCCAATAGCCTAACCCAGCTCAGCCTGCAGCAGACTTCAGTACAAAGCTGCTCAACCCCCTGGGGAGGGAGGACCCAGAACCAAATGAGGGGGCAAAGGTCATAGAAATGGGCCAAGGGCCAGGCTAACCAAGGAACAGGGATGGACAAGGACAGGGATGATGGTGGATGGGATTGAAAGGGCACAGGCCCCGCCTCAGAAGTCCCTTAGGAGCCATGACCCTCATGGAGGGGCCTGGGCCCCAGCACCCTGTACACAGGGGTAGAGAAGGCCCCATCAGAGAATCGAAACCATCACCAAAGAGAGGGAAAACAAACTACCCACATCCAACCCCCACCCTATGCCAGCCACCTCCACTGCCCACGACACCCTCCCTAGAGAGAGAGAAAACCACAGACCCACAACTCCAATATACTGAGCCCAACAGAAAAGGGTGGGGGCGAGAATGCCTATCACTAGCCATGTGCCCCTGTTTGCTGGGGCCTCTTTCACCTCTAAAAGGTGCCAGGATCACACCCTAGAGTCACACACACTAGAGGAAAAAGGTAAGAGTTGACTGAACCATAAAAATGACAGGAAAAAACAGAGGTCAAATCTCAGCTCTGCCACTCTGGGCGACCTTAGGCAAGTCACTTAACCTCTCTAAGCATTTGTTTTCTAGCCTGTGAACTGCCTACCTCAACAGCTGGTTGTGGGATTTAAGAGATGAAGCCCTGGAAAGCACCTAGCAGAAGCCTGGTGCAGGGGGAGAACTGGGCACCTAGGCCCTCCCTCCCTGCGCCTTTCACTATCACCCAGGACCTCAGCAGTTTGGTCCTCTCCTGCTCACCTCTGTGGACAGGGCAGGGAGGAAACATTACCCATTTTCCAGGGTCTGCTTCCCCCAGACAGAGGAGAGGGATGTGGGAGACGGATATTCGGGGTGTGGGTGGAGGCCTGACCACAACCCTTTCCCAAATTCCCTTCTTGCATTTCACAAACCAAAAAAGGGAAATCTCTGGATTTGGGGAGGGAAGAAGGGGAAGAGAAATAGACCATTTCCTCCCCTATCCTCAGGGGAATGGAGCCAGGGATCCCCAAGCTCAGCTGGGCCCAGCCTGCCTTCTTCTTCATTCATTCTCTCCTCTCTGTTCCCCTGGCTCCCTGAAATAACAGTTGCCCTGGAATAGAAGTCAAGCAGTCCCCTCCAGAGGGACTGAGAGAAAGAGGCAAGGATTGAGGAGTTTATAAGAAGGGGAGACAGGGGGTTTCCTAAGCATTCTAGACAGTTAATGAATCATATGCAAATGACACCCAGAGCTCAAGCTCAACTTGGGTGGGAGGGACTCCAGCTCTGGCAAAAACAAAGCCCTGCCTCCTCTGGACCCCCTACTCTGCCAGGAGCTGGCTGAGCTGGCCGAGCTGGCCAAGCAGGGCGGGACAGGGCACATTTCAAACTAGAACAGTGGGCTGGAACTATTTATAAACTTTCCAGGAAAACACACTCACACACACAAAGCCACAACCTCTCCCCTCCCCCACTCTTCTCCATCTGCAGACCGGGCTGGGGAGTGTGATGACCACTATTCCCTTTTTCCCTTTTGCAAGAGGCTGCTCTAGCCATGGCTCTCACTCTTCCTCCAAGGCAAGCCCAGCCTCATTTTCAAAGAGAACACCTGAGGAGGGCTTGAGAAGGGTCACCTGGGGGAGGCTAGTACAGGTGGAGGGCACCTCTTCACTACCAGCCTCACAGAATCCCAGCTTCTCTGTAGCTAGGACTGTCTTGAAAACCTGCACCAGTATGTCCAGGCCCTGAGCACATCCTCACAGACATCAGGGGAGGGCAGTAGTGCTGTTGGGGCCTCCCACTGCCCACTGCCTCAAGACAGCACTTTATTCCAGAAGAACGGTTGTCCCTGCAATTTGTACTCCACACAGCCCCAAGTCCTGCCCCATGTCCACAGAGCTGCCTGGCTCCCAGTTCCCACAATGTCAGCAGTGACTGAATCCAGGCAGGAACCCAAGCCCAGGGCAGGTCAGGTGGAGAAGTGGGGATATCTGCCAGGTACCCCCAAGGATGGCAACTGAGAGCCCTCTGGAGCCATACTAAGGACCTCTAAAGCCCAGGGTAGCTGCGATGCCCACCCAGAACCAGAGCTGAAGACCTCCCACTAGGTCTTCCTTTGAAGCACAGAGTAGGTGAAAGGGCAGGGGGCAGCCCAGGATTCAGGGAGAGGGACCAAATGGGGAAGGAAGAAAACAGGAAGAGGAAGAGATGAGCCTGCTGAGGCTACAGCCAGACCACAGGAGTGTATGGACCACACAAAGGCACCTCTGTCTGGTGGGGGACCAGAGGGGCACTAAGGGGACCCCCCAGTTTGGAAACCACCATCATCACACCCAGCCTGGCATGGGGCTTTCCCCACCCTCACCTTGGCAGCTGCCCCTGTCCCCCGCCTCCGGGCAATACACCAAGCAGGAAGCACTGGGGAGCAGAGGGCTCACAGAGAAATGGGACAGAACAGCAAGTAGGGGAACAGGCTATAGCACTCACCCACTCATGGTCTCATCTGGGCCCCAACCCTGAGCCTGCCATATTCTGAATCCTAGGGCAAACTGCCAACAGGACTAGATGCTACCAGCCCACTCCCAGCATCCTTCCCTGGGGACCTAAGCTGCAGGGAAGCCAGGAACAGCCCCCTTCCTACCTCAGGATATCCTTTTGGCTCTGACCCCAGACTAGGCCTGAGTCAGACTGTGCACTGCCCCATACCCCACACCCATCGACCCCCCAGGAACTTCCTACTCCACACCCAACCACTCAGTTGGGGCTAGAACTAAGGGGAATCTCTTGTCCCCAGCTGATCAGGGAAGCCCACAGTGGGTGGGGAAATCTGGTCACAGAGCTCATGGCCTTCCCTAAAGAACAAGGGTGCAGGATAAGGGAGAAGCTGGTACTGGTTCTGTGTAGGAGAAAGCACAGTCTACAGATCCATTCCCACCCCCAAAACACACAGGGGACCCTGCCCAGAGTCCCTCCACACTCCAGTCTTGATCCCAAGAAGCCACAGAAACTCCCTGGGGAAGGTGGCGTCCATCAAAACACAAGATGAGAGAGGGCTCCCAAACTGTATGAGGGAAATAGGGAAGGCAAGGGCTTCGTGAACTGGGATCTTAGGAAGCAGAGGGTTGGAAGGGATGGGGCTGCCAAATCAGTCAGATGCACAGTCACAGCCATAGTCAAGCACAGCCAGATGCGGTCACAATCTCCCCAACACTCAGTCTGAGTAGGTGGCTGTGACTCCTTCCCACAGACAAAAGTCTGGGGGGCCCTGGGGGACCTAGGGCATCAGAGACCACACACACTCAGCCTGAAAAGGCCCCCTAGTCAGGCCCCCCAAGTCCCCCTCCCAACTGTGGGCTTTGAGGGGAGGGGCAGCTTTCTCCCCACAAGAACCAGGGGTAGTGCCTACGGCAGCCATCACCATGACAACCAACAACAAACACCCAGGGAACCACAGTGGGACAGGAAGTGACAGCCACGTGACAGGAAGACATTTTTTTCCTCACTGTTGGGGGGGTGACAAAGATTGTTCACAGCCCCTGGGGAATCAGCTGTCCCTCAAGTTTCCTCCACCTGGAGCTGGGGGGAAAGGGAGCACCGCTGGGAGGGTTGCCATCCTCCATCACCATATGCACGGCCAGTCAGTGCAGGGTTGACAGGGCCCTCCCTCCTTGCCTGCCACTCACTGTTCCCCCCTCGGTCCCCCTCCTCTCCACTTCCTGCCGTGACTGGAGATCAGAGAACTCCCCACCGCAGCTTCCCCTTCTCAAGTCTCGATTCCTGGACTGAAGTTTTCGCTGTGGGGCAAGGGACTGAGGAAAGGAGGGCTGGGAACCTGCAGTAGGACCCAGGGGACAGAGACTTCAGGGGGAGGGGCTAGAAATAAGCCACTCCAAGGTAGGTGTGTACACACAGGCACATAGTGAATGGGTCACTGTGACACAACGCTGGATGGGCGCAGTGACATATGGAGACAACCTGACCTCAGGCAGCTATGGGGGGGCGTTGGGGAGGGGGAGGATCCAGCAGGCACACCCGATTCAGGTCCTTTAATGAGCCTCTGGGTTCATCTCAGGTATCTACTAGTCTCCAGGTAGGTAAGGTTCCAACTGTGCCTAGCCCCTGCTACCTCTCCTCTGCCTTTTGTGCTGAGGAATCCCCCTCCCTGCTCCAAGGTGCCTGCCCAGGCGAGGGCACCTTGGCTGGAGGTGGGGGGAATGGAACCTCCCTCCACCCCCCTCCTCTTCTCTGCAGATGTCCCAGACTATATTTAGCCCAAACTGGGCGGCCAGCCAGACCCAGACTCCCCACTGGTCCAGAGCTGAGCTCCCAGTTTTTATGCAATTAAAACATTAACAGAGAACCACCCCCAGCCATCCCCCAAAACACACACACACACACACACACACACACACACACACACACACACCCTAGCCTGCCAGAGCAGCAGAGCTCTGAAAACTTGAAGGAGGGCATCCCGGCTCAGCAGTCAGTGACGGGGATGGGAGTCATTGGGCATCAACCCTAAGATCATCTTGACACTTGGGGAGGTAGTGGGCAGGCTTTCCTTGTTCAAGCCAGAAAGGAAAGACTTATCCAGTTGGGGGCTGGGTGGGAAGGTTGCCTAGCTGCAGAAATTCCACCTGTCATTTTGCAGCCCCCTCCCTAGCCAGCTCCAGTTACAGGGTTGGGATTGGCAACAGGTGCTGGCCAAGCTGGCAGCAGCCTAATCCCCTTACTGGCTCCCCAGGCTGACAGTGGTGCCTGGAGGTCCAGCAGGGGCCTTGTGGGGCAGGACACTAAGTAGAAGGAGAGTCATTGCCCAGAGAGGCGGGCAGCCCATGGCCCGTCTGTAAGAGCTGGCTACTGTATGCAGGAGGGTCTGGTGAAGCCAGGGAAAACTTAGTTCCACAGCACCTATTTCATTTCCCCATGATGCCAGGCGGGCAGGCGGGCGGGCGGGCGGGCGGGCAGGCTAGAGTGTGGGAGGTCTGTCTGCCTGCCTCTTCCTCCTCCTCCTCTCCAAATTCCAGGAACAGGCAAGGGAGGCTCCAGTTGCGGGAGAAGGAGAGTAAGCAGGCAGTCCTGGTTGGGGTTGGGGGAAGGAGGGGGATGAAGACTAGAGCAGGAGGCAAGATCCAGACGAAGCAAGAGACACCCACACCCAAGCCAGACTGGGGACAGACACACCGACTCTGACACATTCTCACACTCTGGGCCAGGTCCCCACATGCCGCCCACCCTGCAGAAACACCCAAATACCCTCAGTCAGTTCTGCCAATTCCCAGAACACTCCCTGGACACACACAGAGATCCAGTCTCTACCCTCCGCCCCACATCCCCCCCACAAACCCTGTGTGCTCCAGACAGCAGCCGGAGGGTGGAGAGGAGAGCAAAGGGAGGAAGGAGCAGGCGTCAGAGAGGATGTGCAGCCAAAGCCCTGGGAGCTGAGGGTATCAGTTGCCACACTCTTTTCCCAAAACCCAGTAAGCCAAGACAACTCTGGACGTCTTGCCAGGGGCCCTGCCAACTTCCCACACTCCCAAACCATTACCACCAGACAAGGGCATGAGGTGCTGGGCAAGTGGAGATTATCCCACTTACTCCTCGTCACAGGGAGAGGATTATCTTCCCCAAATGCCTGTCACCCTAAATCCCAAGCAGTGCTCCCAACCAGACTCCACAAGGCAGCCCTCAACATACCTACCCCTCCAGCCAAGCCTAAGTCCTGCCCTGCTCATGCCTCCCAGAGGGCAGAAATCTGGATACTGAGCCTTGTATTTGGGGGCAGGCCCTACCCTCACATCACACAATTCTGAGGACCATCCCACCTAAGACTCTAGAACCAGAGCAAAGAGTGGCCTGGGGAGATAGGTCCCAGAGAGTAGAGCCAGCTTCAGAGACCAAAAGGTTTAGGGAAGGGGAGCTAATTAACTGGGCTCTGGGTTGATATCCCCCAAACAAACCTGAAGGCCACTCAGACAATATTCTCTCCCCCATAGTAGACTGGGTGGCAGGAACCACGTCATGGCATGAGTGGGTGACTATGCCCAGCGTGGGAGGAACAGGGGCGATCAGGATGGGGCTGCCTACAGCTAGCTTCCTGCCAGAGTGACGCAGGGTTGGGAGTAGGAGGGAAACTAGAGAGGTATCCCAGAGTGTCAGCAGGGGCATTTAGGGTCAGACTGAAGGGAGCAAGATATAAGGGATTTAGGAGGAGGTGGCCAGGATTAAGCTGTTCCAATCCCAGGGTCCTCTCAGAACTGCCACTTCATCTGCACTGCCTCAAGAGTCTGGTGGTGCAACCCTGCAATGACCACCTCAGGCACAAGCTCACACCCTCAAAGTCCCTGCAAATCCAAGATCCTCAGCTCCCAAAGGCCTACTCATGTCTGACCCTACTGACCTCTTTGTTTCATAGCCAGGACTCTCATGCAGTACTGATGTCCCAACTCTCCTGTGCACCATCTTTCATAGCCACAAACTCCCTGACTCCACAACCATTCCCCTTCTTCCTCCAGGAGGAAGAACCAGATCCCAAGTCCAAATACTTTCTCTTGTTCCCTCCCCCAGACTCATCTCCACCCCTCCAGGGGGGGAAGCCCCAAAGCTCTAAGCCACCCCAACTCCAACCTGGGGCTTCCCCAGTCCAGCCTCCCCATACAGTCCTGAAGGAGCTTGAGGAGTTTGGGGACCTAGGCCCTAATTTCCTAGCAAGCCCCAGGAGGGTCCTTACTGAACCACTTCCCCCCAAAGGGTATTAATACCCTTATAAAGACTGCAGCCAAGAAGATGCGCAAGAGACATCTCTCAATCTCCCCACTAATGTGGGGGGAGTCAGGAGCAGAAATGAGGGCTGGGGTAAGCAACAAAGGGTGAGCAGTCAGGAAGTGTTCTCAGGTACAATCCCCTCAGAAAACATTATATATATATATATATATATATATATATATATATATATATACACACACACACACACACACACACACACACACACATATACATATTTATATGCTTTGTGTGTGTATACACACGTACACACAGGCAGCAGGCAGAAGATAACCTGGTAGCAGAAGAGGGAGTTGACACAAGGTGGGGTGAGGGGGGTACCCTTACATGTCAACATATTGGGCATCCTATCCAAGACAGGATGAAGAATGAAGAAACTTCTCCAAGGCTGGTGGACTTTTTAAAATCTGATTTTCATATAAGCTGGTCCCCACCCCCAGGTTAGTACAATGGGGGCCTGCCCCTCTTCCTATGGAGCAGCCTGACAACAGGACAGTACCCAGAAATGAGGAGAGGGGATATAGCCAAGCTGATTTTTCCCTCCCCCGCACCCGACACACATACACACATCTGGCTAGCAGCTTCCAAGCCTCGTGGGTGGCACCAGGTCCCAGACATCCTAGGCAGAGCAAGGTCGGCCAGTCTATTCTGTCCTCCTCCACCCTAAAAGGCTTCCAAAACCCCATTGTAACACAAGACCCAAGGACACCCCCCACACGACTACACTGGCTCCGCACCCAATTCTGACGGCTCCCTCACTCCACGGGGGACACCAGCTGGGTGGGCCCCGCCCCCAACCAGCTCTTTCTGGTGGGGGTGGGTCCCCTTGCTGATTCTCCCCAAACCACAGGGCGGCTCAGGTAACAGGAGGAAGGAGGGAGGGGGCTAGTCCGTTGGGCATCTGATCTCTCCCCAAACAGGTTTGAAAGTCTTTTTGTTTTGCTTGGTTTTGAGGATAAAAGAGAGAGCAGGAGTTCCCAGTGGCGGTTCTGACACGGCTCGAGCGCCGGGGACACGCACGGCAGACTACCCCAGACGCCTCAAGGCTGCGCGCGAAGACTCGGCGCAGACAGACGCACAGATGGGGCTCCCCCACCCTGGACACGGAGGCGGACGGCTGGGAAGCCCAGGAACCCTCAGGTTCGGGTCGGAACTGCCTGGCACTTGGTCCCTGCCCTATCAAGAGCAGGCCACCGCGCCCCGAAGCCAGAGGGTGCCGAGGGCTGCCGTGAATCCCGGGGGAGAGGTTACCTCGCAGCAGGGGGACGCAACACGTCTGGAGAGTCAGCGGGCAAGGCGTCTGCCCTAACCCGGCGCCTCGGCGCTGCTTGGCGTCAGGGTTGTGGGGTCCCGGGAGAGGAGCCGTCCGGGGGGCCGCGGCTCAGGGGCGCGGGGCGACGGCAGCGGCCATGGCGAGTCACGTGCGGAGGCTGAAACTTTACCCGGAGCCCCAGACTGGGGGGGCAGAGGGTATGGAGCTGGGGTGGGGGGGAAGGCCCCCCTCAGGAACGCCCCTGCCCGCCCACCGGCCAATCACCAGTCAGGGGCGGGTTCTCAGGCTCACGCCCGCCCCTCTCTCCTTAATAGACCTAGGGAAGGGCGAGTCTTAAAGGAGACGCTCCATGCTGAAGGTTAGACCGTGGGAATCTGAGAGAATCTCTCCCTCAACGCCAGAATGTGAGATTCAGAGCGAGAAGCGGGTGAAGTTTTGTGGAAAGAATGAAAATAGGGCTCAGTGGAGAAAGGATCGCAGTGTGTGGTATCCTATACTCCCTTTTCCAACCACATACGCCCGCACTCATAGGGACGTGCTTCTCTCTCTCTCTCTCTCTCTCTCTCTCTCTCTCTCTCTCTCTCTCTCACACACACACACAC
>NW_025999880.1:18032150-18081755 GCF_001458135.2 Marmota marmota marmota
CTAGATTTGTATAAGAGACAGCACACACACACACACACACACACACACACACACCACACCTAAACCTGGGAAGAGAGAAAGAAGAAAGAAGATGGTGAAATATGGAAGTGAATGCAGTGCCCTCGCTGTCAAGGCCCTATCTCATAATTACTATTTTCCAGGATTAGCTGGATCTGAAAGCTGCGTGACCTTGAGCAAGTCAATTCCCTTCTCTGGACCTCAATTTTCTCATTTGTAAAAAAGGAGCACAGGAATAAATCTCCCTCAGGGACACCTCCTTCCCCCCCCCCAAAAAAAAAAATACTCTCCGGTTCTTTAGGGTCTGAGGAATCCTGGCCCAACCCAACCCCCAGGACTTATTGAAGTAGTTTCCCCAAAGTGGATAGCCCTTGATCTTCCAGTAGGGGCGACCAGGAGTATCCATCTATGCTAGAAAACCCGGACTCAAGCTTCTCTGCAAGGTTGGAGGACCCAAAAGTTTCTCATTTATGTTCCAGCTGGACAGGATCTGGATCATGCTTCATCTGCAGTCCCCAGTCCCCAAACAGCCAGGAGCTCCCTCCCTGCCTGCTACTGGGTTTGGGAGGATCATATCCCCACCGTTAGCAGAACCTTCCTGGGTGGGTGGGTGAAGGGATCAGACTCACTCTCACTAGGGAACAGCCTAATGAGTTCCCTAGGAACGTTCCACCGCCACGTTCCAGGACAGAGAAGTGGCCACAAGTGTCCCCACAGGACTTCCCACTGGAAGGGAAGTGCCACACTCCCAAGCCATCACCCGAGTGAAGAGCCTCTCATCCTGACCCGCCGATCCGACAACCCCCTCATGACAAATTAGGAAAGGAGGCCAAGAGTGGACACCGGGTTTTGTCCACGGTCGCACGGGTTGCAGAACCGGCTCTAGAATTGAAGTATCTGGTTGCTCTCTCTGTCTTGTTAGCCCCCTAGTCTTGGAAGGAAGCAAAGGCAGGATAGGTCGGGTCGGTGGGACGCTAAGCTCAGAAGTCCGCAAGGGAAAACCTTCACGGCAGTGCGAGCAGCGTTTCCCCAGACCCTTTCCTGCCTGCTGGGCTGGGACTGTCTCCAGCTCCCGTCTGGATTTCCGTCTGCCGGTGCGAACCGCCCGCCCAGTCTCTCCCGCCCTGTCCCGTCCAGATCCATCCGCAAACATGTGCTCAGCCGGCAGGAATGCGCCAATGGCTCCCAGATGTGGACGCTGACGCTTAACCCCTTCCCCTCCATCCCAGCCCCCTCCCCCAGGGCCTTCCAGCCTAAGCCCCATCGACCACAGGGGCCTCCACTCAAGTAAGGATCCAGCCTGCCAGGGGAGTTAGAGCCAGCCCACTTCCAGCCTCTACAAGCTTCTCCCAGCCAGCCTAGTTCCTACCAGCTGAGACCAGAGGGGAAGGTTCATGGACTGAAAAATGCAAGTGGGTATGCACAGTTACACTGCCTCCAACATGTACGACCTTCACATACACCTGCCAGCATAAGGATTCAGGTACATTCGTGCACGCAGAGATTCAGACATCTTCATACAAATGCATACCTACCTGCACATTCAGAGAACAAATGTATACACCCTCAAAACACATGTATGCACATCCAGCAAGAACAAGCACATGCAGACATGTGTACACACACAAGGGCATGAAGCAGAGGGTGGGGCATGCTTCTGAATCGACACAGCAGTAAGCCCATGTGCAGATGAGGAAAGAAATTCATGCACACACAAACCCACCCCCACAGAGGGTCAGACACTCATAAGACTGTGCCCATATGTACAAACACATAGCCAGCACACCTTTGGGGTATTCCCTCCCCAGGGCACCCAGTACCACCTGTCCGGGGTCCAGTCTTACCCAAAATTGACTCCTGGAAGCAGGAGAAGTTGGGGGAGAAGGAATTTCCAATCCCCAGTAGCAGCTGAACTCCAGCTGTGCTGGACTCCAGCTGTGCTGAACTCGAGCTTCCAGCCCCTCCCACCAAGGACCCTGATAATGGAGAAGAGTGCTCAGGAAGTGGCAGCAGAAGACCAGCAGAGGGAGAAGAGCCACCAGGCAAGAGGTACCTTAGTCTTTAGGAAAGACACTCCTCCAGGAGGCCTACCCTTCCCCTGCATACAGGAGATAGGCTGGCAGAGCATCTGAGCCCTGGTTTCGTGAAACAAGGATCCCTTTTCAGACTGACAGGAAGCCAGAGAGAGCTTGGATAGGTAGGACATCCAGTGACAGGTCCCAGTAGTCAAAGGAGATATAAAATAGCCCTAGGAGAGCCCACACTTCTAGCAAAACAAGACCTTCTCTTCCCATAGCCTGTGGGAATGCCTCTTTAGGCATTTCATTAAGTGGAATCTAAAGAGAGAATGGGAAACAGTTGTCTCTCCAAGACCACCTGGATGCAGGTGGGGTAGGAGACTTCTACTGAAACCAGCCCCATCTGACCCTTCTTTTCCCTTGCCTCCCAGATTATTTAAAAAAGGTGTTCCTCTCACAGTTACCTTCAAGGCACCATCTCATTTGACTCAGTCCTGAGGGGGCAAGGCTCTTGTTTCCATTGTATAGATGAAGAAACAGACTCAAGGGCTGAGGTTGTGGCTCAGTTGTAGAGCACTTGACTAGCATGTGTGAGGCACTGGGTTCAATTCTCAGTACCATATATAAATAAATTAATAAAACAAAGGCTCATCAACAATATATATATATAATCTCAAAAAGTAAGTTACCTTTCCAAGTTCATATAGAGCTGGGATTCAAACCCCAGTCCTTTCCCCAATGCCCCCTGTGCCCAACCCTGACAGCATTTACGCCAAATCAAACATTCCACATCATTCTGTAGCCTGCAGCTTCTTCCTTTAACCTCTCAACAGAGCACATGGGAGAAACACCATTCTTGCCTAGCTTTGCAGGTTTATGGGTGGGGCCAGATCGTGCCAGGAGAGATCTGAGAAAGCACTAGGGACTACACATATAACACTCCCCAAGCATGGTGCCCACCTGCCTAGCAGGCATGGCTGGGTGACTCAGCCGCATCCGGGGGAGATGCCAGGGCAGTGACTCACCTACCGAGAAGAGCAGAGTCTGGCCCTTTGCCAGCCCCAGGACAGAAGCGACTTAGTCACCACAGGGACTGCACTGCCCTACAGGCATGGTCCAGGGATCAGGGACAGGGGCAGGCTGTGCCCTTCCATGGTTACATGCGCCCCCTGGTGAAGGTAGGCTTCAGCATCCTGGAGTGAGCTGAGGCTGTGCCTGTCCCTGCCCCTCACTACTATCTACCCCCATCACACCAGGCCCTGCTCCAGTGCTGACAAGTTCTGTGAGACCCCTGGGCTGCTCTGCCCTCCTGCAGCCTGCCCCCTGCCCATCACTCACCACCCACTCTCCTACCTGCCCCACCTCCTTCTGCCACCCAAGTTGTACCCAGGCTGAGTCTCCTTTAACATGTCCTGGCAGCACCCCTGCCCCCACAGCCCCTCTCACCCCCCCACACATACATACACATGCACTTGCATATACTTCTGCCAGTCTTGCTTCTGCCAACAGCTGCTGAAGTTGTTGAGAGGGAGGGAAATCAGGAGGGTGGGGTACAGGGATTGAGTTACTAGAGCTAATGGGGTGGGCTGTCACCCAATCCCTTCTCCAGCTAGTACCCCCACCATCTCCCTCACCCACCTGCCTCCCTCCCCACCTCTGGCTGGCAGCCTACTGCCCTTTGAGCTTCTCCACCCCCACTCCACCCAAACTAGGAAATAAATGTTCAAGAGTATTTGTCATGCTAAGACCAGCCCAGCATATGAAAGAGAATGAAAGAGACAGAGATGGACATAAAGAGTAATTCCTGTGCTCAGTGTTCTGGCTCCACACTAGGTGTGTGTATCTATATATATGTATGGAAGGGGACTGAGTAACTTTAAGAGTCCCAGTGGAGTTGGTGAGGCCCAAGGGGAGTTGACAAGCTGAACAGCCTCAATCCATTTGCACTATTGATTTCTCACACACTGCAGCAGGACTGATGGGAGGGGCATGATAAATCAGCACCCCCATACACAGAGAAACTGAGTGGAGATGGGGGAGGGGTTCCTGCACCATAATTTGTGACCTACTGGGAGCTGCTTGGTGGGGAGGGGTGTGTGGCAGAGGAACCAGAGAGGTTGAGAGGCAGGAGATAGGATGGGGGAGAGGGTGTTGGATTAAGGGCTGTCTGGAACACCTCCTCCCAGCTGAATCTGATTTGAAGAAAGAAAGTGGGGAGATAGATGTACCATGCTTGGTTACACAGACAGGGCCCTGGACAACTCCAGGGAGCACCATTCACTTCATAGTTCAAGGAATGGCTTCCTGTGCAACTGTATGACATGGTGGCCCTCGGGGAGACAGAACACAAACTGAATTCTGAAGGACCACAATTCCCCACCAAATTTCTCCCCCTATCCCCCTAACTCTCAAATACCCACTCCTGCCTCCAGGCTTCAGAGGAGGGCTCCCTTCAAATTAGTGATCAAGAACTGGGGATATAGCTCAATTGGTAGAGTGCTTGCCTCACATGCACAAAGCCCTGGGTTCAATCCCTAGCACCACCAAAAAAAGAAAAAGAAAGAAAGAAAACAGACTAGTGATCAAAAGCCTGTGCTAATCTCTCCACTCCTCAGACCTGCTCCCTTCCTTTGTTGAGGGGAGTGGCAAACCAGGACCATGACCCACTGGGCTGTTAGAGGGAGGCGCTGGTCTTGGCAGGAGGGAACTCACAAAGGGCTCTGGAGAGTTTAGAGACTTGTGTCCAATGTTTTCCATCTGTCCCTAACTCATCCTGCAACTGTGGGCAAATCCCTGACCCTCTCTAGCTCTCTAAAATGGAGCAGCTGGAAGGGACGTCCCTTCTGTAAGGTGTCTCTAAGCCCCATAGCTCGCCAGCCTGTGAGTGTATTGGAACCTGTCCAGCACCTCCATTCACACCAGTGGCCACAGACCACCCAAACAAACCCCAACCCCAACCTCCTTCCAGCCTGGGCATGGACTCTCTCCATACAGTGGAGACTTAATAAACAAAACAGGCTGGGGTTTACCTAAGACCCTGTATAAACAAGCAGAGAGGGAAATAGACTATGTGTGCTGGCCTGAGGTCCCCCTCCCTGCAGCAGGGGAAGGAAATCCAAGGAGGTGTGGAGAGGGAAAGTGACCAGAGAAATGACCAAGGGGCCTGAGTTCATGTCTCAATGCAGTCTGTGGCTGGTTGAGGGTCCTAGGGCACACCACATCCCCCTCTAGGCCTCAGTTTCCTTCTCTGTAACCTCTGTAACCTTGGTAACCTCTAAAGTCCCTTCCAGTTCCATAAAGTTGGACAGAGAGCCTTGAAGGGTCACAGGACTCCCCCTGCCAAGTCCAGCCCGTCTACCTGGTCAGACCCTTCTCAGCAAGCTCTTGCTCATGCTCAACATGCCTCAATCTGTGCCCCCACATACTCCTTTGCCTGCCTCTTACCCTCACCTTGGCCAGCCCCTCTGCCTGCCCCGTGCTTTTCTGCACGTCCCTCCTGCCAGGGGACAGACCAACTAAAAATAGTCCCTGCAGCCTTTCTCGCCCACAGCTGCCCAAAGAGCAGGAAATGAGGGGGGCAGGGATGCTCATGCCCTGTCCTCCCCCACCAACTCCCAGCTCAGAACCATGTCCAGCACTCCAACCTGGGGCCAGTGCCAACTTGGCCATGTCAGGGGCATCACACACCCCTTCCCTAGGGGGAGGTTTGCCCATAAGTGCCTACATCACAGAGCTGCCCCTACTCTGTGGGAGGAGGAGAAAGGACGAAAGTGGTCTAGAAGGAAACCTTCCCAATTTCTGACAAATCAGTGCCAACCACATTGTGGGCATCACAAGGGCAGGTCCTGGCTCCACTGGCTGCTCTTTTGAGGCAGAGGGAATTGGTGTAGAGAAGTTTGTGCCAGTTTTCTTTATCCTGACCCAGCTGGAGGGAAGACAAATAGTGCCCCAACCTCAATTATGCTAATCCCCTGCTCCCCAAAACACACGGGTGCAGATACAGGGGTTTCCATGGCCACCCCAGATACCATGGGGAAAAAAACTAAAAAGGATAGCAGAAGATATTGGCTACCCACATGTAAAGATAGAAGCCTGGAGGCGAGAACAGGCCATGCCTGCCAGGTTGGGCATGCGCTGCCCCCAAGCTGAGTCAGAGGCTATGAGGGAGAAGCCTGGGTGCTATGGTGCCAGGGACTACAGTGCCCTCACCCCACCCCACCTGGGATTCCTGACACCTCCCAGTCCTAGGGGAATGCCCTCCCTATACAGGAGGCAGGAAATCAGCTTAGTGACTCTCTGGAGGCCTGCAAGGGAGCCCGGTCCATGAAGCAGGCGGGAAACCCAGGAGTCCTGGCACCTAGCCCAGAGAGTGAATGAGAGAAATACCTCAGAGGGGAGGAAATGACCCAGATGAACGCAGACACATGGTACCCCCAGCAGCTCCCAGATGTGACCCCATAAGAAGGTACTGGCCAAAAGGGCTGGATGGGAAAAATGAATGTATTTCTCAACAAGAGGAGAGAAGAAAAAGAAGCCAGAGGAATTGGAAGCCCAACTCTCACCTCCTTATCAAAGTCAGAGGTACTGACATTAAGGTCATCAAATACTAACAGGGTCCTCAGGTGCCCAGTGTGTTTCCCCTGCAGTAATCTCCATCCCCTGGCCTATTTGTTACTGAGCTTCCTTTGGCACCCCTTCCCTGGGGCCAAGCCAAGCAACCAGTCAGCAGGCTCAAGGTGGTGCTCAGGAGGCCTGGGCAATGCCAGGGGCAGCCCTCATACCATCCTCCCACTGGCTTCCCTCCCGCCAGCTCTCAGCCACCACACATATCTCAGCTGTCGAATCCGATTAGAGCTCCTGCCCAGTGAGCCGGACAAGGAGGCCACTGGGCAGGGGAGAGACAGAGACAAGGACACAAAGCAGGAATGGCAGAAGGAAGGTGGAGACAGGGCTCAGGGGAGTAGCTGTGGAGCCTCAGAGGAAAAACAGCAGGGTGGAGAGATCTGTACTCCGACCAAAGTGCTCTGGAGACACCTACAATCTGCATTAGGGGAACTCTGCAGTACCTGGGGCAACAGCTATGCCTGTTTCCTCAGTCCCCCAGATGGACAGGATGGGGGAAGGAAACTGAAGGCAGAGAGACTGACCTAGATTTAAGAAAAAGGATCCCATCCTAGAATCTTTCAGCCACAACTCCCATTTGCGCTGGGCTTTACCATACATTATCTTATGGGGTCTTAATGGCAGTGTCCCTGCCAGGCAAGCCAGGCTTGCTATTGATAATTTCTACAAATGAAAAAACTGAGGCGTGGAAAAAGGAAAGACTATAAATGCAGAGTTAAGTGACCCTGGGCTGAGTTTCAAATTCAGGCCTCTGATTCCCGATTCGCTGCTCACACTCAATCTCTATTTTCTTTCTTGGGTCGAAAGCAGAATAAAGTCTGAAACTACTCCATTATCTATCCTTTCCTCCAAATACAACCCTCAGGAGACTCGAGGAGCCATGGAGGAATACAGGGTACACTTTATACCCAGACAGTTACCGGATAGGTCCATGCCACCCACCCCCACTACACACTGAGAACCTGAGGAGTTCCCTCAAAGTGTGACCAGTCTCTATCACACTTCTCCATAGTCTACTACTCCCTAAGGCAAGATACACCCTTACACATGGTTTCTCAGACAAGTCATTCACCCCTTTTATAAACCCACTAAACCAGAATATGCTCTAGATCTTCAGAAAGCAGGGACTGTCAGCCCACAACAGAAGAGAAAAATATGCCAATATAAACAGTAGGTGAAATCCAGACCTCTTCCAAAGAGCCTGCAGGAGGGCAGAAGCTTGGGGACCTCCCAGCTGTAGGGTAACACCAGGAGCCTGAGGCTCTGAAAGCCAAGGAGCCCAGGGAACTGGCATGGCTGGTCAACGTCCCTGGTCTTGTCTACACCCCCTTTCCCAGCCATCTGGACTGAGCCTCTTCTGGCCTGGGCCATATTCTGGGATCTCTCCTCTGAGATGCATGCAGAAACCTCTACCCAAAACTTATAGATCTTACACCACATGGTCTTTATACATATACACACACACACAGAGTGGAGGGGGCTTTTTTAAATCGGCATTGAGGTATTGGCAGGAATAAAGGCTCTAAGTTGAAAGAACTTACCCTAGAGGAAAAGGTCACCAAAATGCTCATAACCTCCACTACCCTTTAGCAAAGCCCTTGGCTACCGAAGTGTGACATGAACCTGGAAGGAGACATTTGATCCCCTACAAGGTGAGTAGGGAGTGGGGGCAAAGTCCTGAGCTCTTTGGGCAGGAAAGCAAGAGAGAAATCCCTTGGGAAGGCTCGGATCCCTCAAGCTCTTTCCACTCTTTCTGTTACCCCAACACTTGCCAATTATCCAGTCTAGGTGAGATGGGGGAAGGGGTATTGGGCAATACTGCAAAGGTGGGTACAAAGGGTGTGGGGCCTGGGCAGACCTTCCCCCAACTTTCCTTTCTTAGAAAATGAAGAATGCCTCAAGGAAATGTGGGAGGGGTGCTGGAGGGTGCAGGGGTTTTGATCTTTCAGACACCCCACTGTTCCTAGGCTCCCACCTCCCAGGACTACAGTGAAAAATGGGGGAGGAGGGATGAGAGCCTGAACTGGTGAAAAGGGAAACGGCAAGATCAGAGGCAGAGGGGCCGGGCAAAAGGTGGCAAAAGGAGAATTGGGAAGGGGTGTGCATGATCCTACCTGCTCAGGTGTGTGCTGGCAGGGGGGCGATGGGATTCCCAGGAGAACCGGGGAAGCCCTCTCAGCTCGATTCAGGATTCCCCCCTGCTTCTGGGTTAGGCTGCTGCAAGAAGCATAGGTTCCCGTTGGGTCCTAAAGTCCACTCTCTAAACAGTAGTCTCTCCCGCCTTCTACTATCAGCTCTGAAGTCCTAAGGTGCAGAGCTGAGGACCCATGGGGGAGAAATAACCCACTGGAAGAAAGGTGAAATCAGTCATAGGCTAGGGACAGGTATATTCCTGGTCTCAAATAAAGCATATGAATGCTTTAAGCTAAGGATAGGATGGCAAGGGGTAGGAGGAAAAGACATTTTTTTCCTGCCTGCCCTGAGCCAATGGATTTGGACCTTTGGTGCTAGAGAAGAGGTTAAGATCTCTACCACTTGTGCTGAGCCATTCAGCTACTCAGAATTTGAGGAAGGAGATGTTATTTTTTGATGGATACTCATTTCTGTCCTCTTCCTCAGAGACTATAGCAGTCTCCTTCATTCTGCCCTAAGTGCCTAGGAGGCCATGCCAGGGGAAAATTGATGGTCAGCAAGTAAAAATAGCAGGATGACTTAGTTGGCAGCTGGAAACCTGCAAAAATCTTTTGTTTAGTTTTTGCAGTGCTGGGATTCAAACCCAGGGCTCAACACATGTAGGTAAGCACTCTACCACTGAACTACAACCCACGCCCAAAAAACTGGCAGAATTTTATCACTAGACTGAGGAGTGTGTGTGTGTGTGTGTAAGTGTGGGGTATACCAATATACCTATACAGGTGAAAGTCTGAGAGGCTGAGGAAGGGGAAAAACCAAAAAAGATCTTTGAGCTATATCCATAACTAGAAATAGCAACTGTCAGTGGAAGAAAAGACTGCAGAATTAAGAGGTCAACTAGTGTCTTGACCCAGCCCTCAACAGGGTTCTGGATCTTTATTACCAAAATGCACAAGTTAAAGAGTATTTTTCCCAGGTATCATTTTGGATAAACACAGCGGGTAGAGGAACTCTTAACACAAAAGATCAGCTTCCAGGTCGCTGACTCAGTTTAGGATAGTCAGTTTGTTTGTAGCTCAAAAGGGAGAATTCAGGTGTGGTGGCCCAGGTGGGCAAGGGAAATAATGGGTGAGAAATCAGCACAATACTGGACTGAGAACATTTTGCAAGGAGAGTTACACATTATCTCCAGCAGCAGAGCAGGGAAAATGTCATGGGGTGAAGGGCCAGGGGAAGTCCAGGACAGACTTGAGGGAAGGGAGAAATCATGGCCTCTTCCTAGAAGGGGAGAGGGCAACAAGGCCTCCACCCCTTCTGTCTTGCCGGAAGAACTAGGGAAAGGAGCTAGACAGAAAGAATGGAGGGCCGCAGGGTGGAGTCCATGGGGTGAACTTAGGTCAAGCCTTTCACCCTAATGTGCCTCAGTTCTCTCCCAGCTGTTAAACAGGGCTCTTGGTTCTTCCCAGGCAGTTAATGAGTGTTTACAAAAGGGACTTGGAGATCCTCAGATCTCAGCTGGGCCACAACTACAGTTATAAAGCTCAATAAGGGCTGAGTGTTACTTGGGGAGGGGAGGAGCAGGGGAAGAGGGAAACAGACTACTCTCTTACAAACTAAGGATGAAACCAAGCTCAGAGAGCAGCACAGGCCCAGCTGCCACAGGATATCCTTGTGCCCATGGATGGAGGTCACACTCCACCCCCCCACCCCGCACCTCTAACCACCACCAAAGGCTGGCCTCCAGCTAGCTGTAGGCAGAACCCAGACGAGCAGCTGGTCTTCATTAACTCCAGCTTTTTCACCCCCCACTGTGAACCCACAGCTTCTACAGGCCTTGGCTACAAGGGCTGCCCTAGCCCGACCTTGCAGCTGACACTGGGGTAGGGGGCACCTCACCAAAGGCCAACTTACCAGCTCTAAAGTAAGTGGAAGCAAGGCTCCTTTTTCCCATTGGGAGCAAGGAGAGAAAGAAAGGAGTGTGGGGGTGAGAGGGTGGAGGTGGGGGAATTTAGGGCAAACAGCAGGCAGTGAAGTCAGCTGGATTGAGGCCCAGAAACCCCCACACCCTGGGGCCAAGTCTTACTCTAGCTTTGCTTTCAGCTTGAGTCTTGGCTAGGCCCCAAACTAGGGAAGGTCCTGGCTGCCCCTTTCTGCCTCCCTACCCCCACCCTTATTAAATACACATTTTATCTCTCAGCATCTTCATTATCTTAACTGAAGGAGACAAGTAGTGGATGGCGGCAGTAGAGAGCGTCAGGAGGGGGGGGCGGGTGTGGGGAGCAGGCGCACCCTTGTTATAAAGTGCTGATCTAGCTCTTTCAGGCAGTGTGGGAAACAGAGGAGGGATCAAAGGGAGTGAGGCTGATTCAGAACTCAATTAGAGCTTTTTAAAAAACGGAGCTGCCTCTCCTTTTGCCAGTCTTCAGCCTTTACCCAGGCCCCTTGCACCCAATTAGCTTCTACTGCCAGTGCCTTGGGGCTGGGGCTGGAAATCAAGGGGAGGCCAGAGGAGTACACCTTCTCCCCCTACAGAATGTACTTCTAAGAGGAAGACCTGCTGTGTTTGCAGCTCAAGAGAATGTGTCTTAGAGGGTGTCCTGACTTTTCAAGAGGAACCTGAGATCACTACTTTCCCCAAATGTTAAAAAGTAGGACATCAAAAGTGGGTTCCTTCCTAGGTCCTTGCCAACTATAGGCAGTTTCTGGTCAATATCTAGGGACACTTGGTAACAGGCACACCTCTTCCCAGCCCGAAGGTAAGCCTTGTCCCATAGCCAAAGTTTCCCTCAAGCAACAAGCAGCATAGAGGCTGTCTCAAGTAAAATAGAACTACATCAGAGGAGTGACTGGAATGCATCTGTGAGGCCAATAAATGCTCCAGAACTATGCCAAGACACATTTTGTAGGTGAAGTACCCTTCTTTTGCAGGGGCCTGCTCTACCTCTGTACAAAAGCACCAACAATGTTTACCTTCAGCTGAGAACTATCAAGATGGTAAAGACAGCATCTTACTTGGTTCATTTATCATTGAACAATTGTTAAATACTTAGCAGGAGGACTGGGGATATAGCTCGGTAGAGTGCTTGCCTCACACATGCCCAAGGCCCTGGGTTTAATCCCCACTGCGCAAGCGCGCGTGCACACACACCCCCCCCCCCTACTAGGCACCAGGCACTGACTGTGAGGATAAATACAAATGTAAATGACATCTCAATCTTGGGCCTAGGCATGTAGTTCATTGGTAGAGTGCTTGCCTAGCATGCATGGCATGAGACCTAAGTTCCATCCCCAACACCAGAAAACAAAAACAAAACCTCTTAAATCTTGGACTTCTTTTCCTCCCATAGTAATCAACATAATACTTCTCAAAAAAAAATTTTTTTTTCAGTGCTAGGAATCAAATCCAGAGCTTCATGTACGCTAAGCAAGTGCTCTATCATTGAGCTACATTTCCACTCCTAGATATTTTTAAAAAATATGGTTTAAGCCATATCTTATTTCCACTTCCAGGCCATACTGGGGCTTGAATCCAGGGCCTCATACATGCAAGGCAAACACTCTACTATTGAGTTACATCCCTAGCCCTTTTTATTTTGAAACAAAGTCTTTCACTTATTTCCTAGGCTGATCCCAAACTTTTGATCCTTTTAGCTTCCTGAGTAGCTGGGATTACAGGTGTGTAATACATACCCAGCTAGCTCACTTCCCAGTTCTTATTGGTGCATCTTAAAAGGGTTTTTAAAGGTAGGGAGTAATGAGGGAGGAGGGTTGGAGAAAATAGGGCTCTACCAACTTTCCTGATCTCTGGGTAGCCTGGACCTCACACACTCTTGCAGTTAGCTAGCCACAGATGAGTCTTCATTGAGCCAGAAATGTCAGTGGCAGCTCTGGGGTTGAAACTCACACCAACATTATTGTGTCTGTTTTTTTTTTTTCTTTCCATGGCAATACCCAACACTATGGAAGCTTATCTACTTATTAAAAAAAAAAAAAAAAGACAAACCAGGATATAGGCAGACACACACCCCAGCATCTTAAAAAAAAAAAAAAAAAAAAGTAGGTCAGCATCTTTGCCACTACTCCATATGAAGTAGCCTAATATCTTGGCAAAAACTACTAACCACAGGCCCATCCCATCCCACTAAAATTCCTACCACCTTCCTGTAGCTCTCAGCTTCAGTGAGAAAAAACAGCAAGGAAAGAGTTTTCTTCCTTTTCTTCTCTGGCTGTCTGAATTACACTTAAGACTTTACTGACAAACATATATCAGCCTTTGCTCCCACAAGGGCAGCGGAAGCCAAGCAGGGACTCTAAGTCTGCTTCACGCATCATTGACAGAACCAACCCTGTTCCAATTGCTGAAGTCTTAAGAGAAGCAATGACCTAGAAATTGACAGTGGGGGGAGAACCGAAGGAAAGGAAACTAACAAACCAGTCCACAGAAAGCCCTATTTCCAAATACCAGGGGAAGGAGAGAAAGGAGGGAGAGGGGAAAAGAAATTTGGCCCTTTTGAATCCGTAAATGTGATCTTGGATGGAAGCCAGGGAGGAGACATAGCAGCCCCACTGCGAGTCAAGCCATGTTCCTGACTCAAGCTCTACAGTTAAGAGGAAGGCGCCAAGCCTCAAACACAACGAGGTGGGGAGGCCGCTCCTTTCTGGGCAGGATCCTACTGTGGACACAGAACAGACAGCTGCCCACAGTGTGGAAACAAACTGTAAAGCAGTCACGTCTCTTAAGGCTGCAGCATCCAATAAAACGTAATTTAAATCAAGCCTCGCATCTGTTCTCAATCCCATTCAGTCTCTGCTTTCCATCAGCCTTCGGACAATCTTTGCAATTATGCTTGTTAACCCTTATAGCCCCAGATGCCTTCCAATCTTTTCAATATAGAACTGTGTACCCCATTTGCAAAATTGCCCTCTGAGTGAATTAATGCTCTAATATAGTGTAAGAACAACATCCAGCCCTGTGTCCACAGATTCTCCCCTGCTACACACCAGTGGGTAGTGTTCATTTCAGAGAGTCCTCTCTGCTTGCCTTTCTTCTATCCCATACCACCTGCTGTAGTGCAGATCACTTTACAAAGATACAGTGGGCAGAATGAATGAAACAGTGGCCAACAGATCATTTATACACATATCAAGTTCCTAAACCCAAGGCCCTATCAGAAAAGCAGGAGGCAACTGAAGAGCTCATGGAGAAGCAGAGTCTTGGTGCTGGCTCTCAGATCATTCATATCACACACGGTTTATATCTCAAGTATTTATTTGCTCAAGTAATACAAGCAATCTTCCAAACAAATCAAACCTAAGTACCTTTCCACCCCTTCCCTCAAAACCACCCCAGCCCCAAACCTACACTTTAAGTAGTGTTGTAATGGTGCCCTCTGGTGTTCCTGTCATAAACTGCCATTTAATGCTACTAGAAACCAAACTCAGAGGAGTCTTAGGTAACCATAAGGATTAATTCATCTAATAAGACTGGAAAAACATGTGTTCAGATGAAAATCCAACCCTAGTGGCAGCATCTTGAACCAATGGCTTAGAGTTGAGGGCAGCAAAGACTGGAAATGTTTGGTAAGGAATTTTCACATTGCTTTCTGAAAGCCTGGGGTCTCTTAAAATATGAATGCTTAAAAAGACAAATACAGGGCTGGGGATATAGCTCAGTTGGTAGAGTGCTTGCCTTGCATGCACGAGGCCCTAGGTTCAATCCTCAGCACCACACACACACACACACAAAAGACAAATACAACTTGAAAATAAATAAATATATTCACAATCTGTAAAGTTACATTCTTCTAACTACCCCCACAAGGTTAGGAGTATCCAAAAAACTCTGATGACCGTCTTTAAAATGTCACAATGTGGTAATTCAGCACCATGAACATAGTAGTTCTCCATAAAGAAATGAAATGTCCTTCAAATCTCCATGTAGACTTTTTTTTTCCTCATTCTTTTTCATTCTTCTTACCCTAACCTCCGAGTTCTTAAGAAAATATACCAATGTTTGAGGAAACTTAGAGGTAAAGATTTACACATTCCACAATATAATTCTGTATACTTGCAAACATGCTGGTTAGAGACACACAAGTGGGAGAGGCAGTTAATTTAATTTAAAAAGGGTTTACTTATTCATTTATGTTTAAAAATAAGACCCATAGATATTATTCTGTGCTAATATTCATGAATCTATAGATTAAAATTCCTTGCTGTTGAGTAAAAAAAAGTCATATTTGGTTTTGGAGCAAATGTATAAAGTACTAAAATGAAGACTCCATAGCTCTCTAAATGCCAGCTGAATACTTTTGGGTGGATGTGAGAGAAGAATTTAAGACAATCCAGTAGCTAAGATATTTCCAATTAAAGCTCTGTCTTTCAGAGCATGCTCTATTTCCTTCTCATCAATCTTCAAAGACACCTGAAATGAGAAAAGGATTTTGCATGGTGAAGAACTCGTAAAAGCCAAGTTGCTACCACACTAACTTCTACCATATTAAACTTCTCTCGATAGAGGCAAGCAATTTTAAATACTGCTTTTTACAATGGCCTGGGAGGTTGGGGGGGAATCTCATTCATATCACACTCCTATTCTCAAACACCTTAAATCTTAACTTTAAAAAAATTGCTTAGGAGCTGGAGATGTGGCTCAAGCGGTAGCGCGCTCGCCTGGCATGCGTGTGGCCCGGGTTCGATCCTCAGCACCACATACAAACAAAGATGTTGTGTCCGCCGAGAACTAAAAAAAAATAAATATTAAAAAAAAAAAAAAAAGAAAAATTGCTTAATCTAATTAAATTGCCATGTAAACAGTACAATTAAAAGCACTGTCACAAAGAAGCAGTTGGTCATAACCTTTGTAAATCGGGTTTCCTTGTTTTTCTTTAATCCTAAAATTCCCCTGGATTCTAAGAGCCCTGAAAGTGACAAACACTCTGACTGGTCCACAGCTGCCATCTGCTGTTTACGACAGACGTTACTGTAGGCTTCATATAACTGGGAGGAAAAAGAGGGAGAATTGTTACTTAAAAGTCACCATCCTTGAATAAGCATTCAGTAGATATTCCCAAAACCCTATACTGTAATGTAGGAAGAGGACTTTAAATAACTTCGTAGAGAGATGAAGAAATATCAGGGAGGATAGGGTAGTGATTAATGGTTAAAGCTTAAGCACATCCCAAGGGAAATTGAGTCAGTTGCCTTTTATACAGTACCAATATTAATTCTTACTGTTAAAACACTTAATTCATACCAGTTGGAACATGATAAGCCTTTGGAAAATACCTGTGCTGCAAAGCAGATTCTCATCTCTACCTCAGCTTCTTTTGCTGAGATTCCCAACTTACCTTCCCCAGAGTGACTTCTTTGATTTTCAACTGCCTGGTCAAAAGCAGCAAAGAGCAGACCAAGATCTTCTGTTGGAGAGGGAAGGAATCCTGTGCTCCTTCTCGACCCAAAGTCATCCTGTTACCATCAACTTCTGAAATAACTTGGGATATGTGAGTAAGACCAACACGCTTGGGAACCAGAGACTCAGAGGATGATTTACCTACAAAGTAAATAATGTTTTAGCTAAAGGAAACCCATGCCAGTCACATGATGGCAAAGCAAAGTTTCCAACTCTAACTAGAAGCCAAAGGATAAAAGACAATATCTTCAGAAAGATGACAAATAAATGTGGGAAGACTTGGGAAGTAGAGTTATTTAAGTGATATTCAGTCCTACAGAATGTAATTCAATGTTGGAGAGACAAAATCTACCTCATAATAGAGTAAGGACCAGACAGAGGGCTATGGTTTTCTGCCTTGGAAATTCTTAATGCCTCAGAGGTAAAGAATAGAACCTCAAAGAAAAAAATGATAACTATGCCCAGCTATTAAGAACGTAAAAAAGAAAATAGTTGGAAAAATTACCTAATATTTTGAACCAAATGAGTAGATAAGTGTGGACAATAAAGTCAATCCCATATCGGTCATCCAGATGGGCCTCCGAAATGACCTTTGAGGTTTGGTTCACTTGCCCAAGCTGATAATGCAGGAGAGTAACACTTGAGAAAATGTCATTGGATATCCTAGCAGATAGCACCCTCTCAAAAGTCAGAGGTTGGGAAACTGCCAACAAGCTGCACAGCACTATGGGCTTATTGTTTGGAGATGCATGACTTGTAAGACAGAGGAGGGATTTGCTCTGTAACAACCTTTGCCTGAAGTTACTTCCTGAGACCATTTGCAATTGCCCCACACAATTCGCTTCTATTTCATTACCAAACGGGATGCTGCAGAGGACTAATGGAGAAACCAGAGCTCACAGATCAAGTAACAGAATCTTAAAATTGAAAGGAATTCAGAGGTCTATTCTTACCCTTTACCCAATGGCCGAGTCTGCTCTAAAACAATCCCAACATGTGGTCACCTATCCAGCTTTTGTTTGAATATCTTCATTGCTGCAGAACCCACTATATTTCAAAGAAGTTGTTTCTATATATTAGAAAGTTCCCTCTTTTACTTAGCTGAACTCAATGTTCCTATAGCTTTCTGGAACCATAAAGTTAACCCCACCCATATCAAGGCAAAAGAGGGGGCTGGGGTTGTAGCTCAGTGGTAGAGCACTTGCCTAGCATGTGTGAGGCACTGGGTTCAATCTTCTCAGCACTATATATAAATAAAACAAAGGTCCTTTAACAACTAAAAAAAAAAAAAGGTCATGATAGGAATTAGGCTAGTCTAGACCTTACAACTTCATTCAACAATGTTTGTGCCAGTGGTGCTCACTGACAAGCCGAAATGTTACTGGTACGGCAAAAAGGTGGCGGAGGGAGGAGGTGAAGAGAATCAGGAAACCAGTATCTAAGTTTATATACACATTGGCATATATTGCCTATCCTCAGTCTAAACACAAATTTGTCTACTTCTGAAATATTTTAAGTTATTTTCTTTTCTAAGTTATTTATTTTAACAAGTTGATGAAAGAGAAAGATTTTATGCAGAACTATAGTGATAGAAACAACTTTAATAACTCCAAACCAGTGCAGAAATGAAGGAAGAAACAGCCAAGTCAAACTGTCTTGTTTTTAAAGATTAACATTGAATATTAAACACCAATAAGATATGTAGTTCATGGCCATTTTACATCTGCCACATCTAAAAGAACAAAGCTGAGGGGAAAGAAAGTTAATTTTGCCATTTGTGATAGCCTTCTGTTTATTGTAGCAATATGATCTTTGAACCTCTACCCTCCTAGACTTGTTTAAAGGCTTAAGATATCCCAAGATGAACTCACAATTTTTTACCTCTCTTATTTATCAGACTTTGTTTTCACCTCCTTGCACTCAACTTAAGCATCCACAAAGAAGCTTATTGTTGACAGTTTTCATTCCTAGATCCTGGAAAGAAAATTGACTCTATCCTAGCCATTTATATAACACCCTGGGGAGTTCATTTCCAGTAATTCATAGACTATGGTATTGGCAGGCAAGATTAAAGTAAAATAAATGAAACTGACTAAACACACACATACAGGAATGGGTGAGTGTATATTTAACTACATTCATTTTATCTTTATACCTCTTTCCTCAGCAAAGTTAAGCTTCCAATTATAAAATAAGACAAAAAGGAGATAAACTACTTACACTCAGACAGTGGTTTGAGGATAGTCTGGCTTTTGACATCCGACTCTACAATTTCAATAGCTCTCCTATAAAAAATTTTTTTCTAAAATTAATTTCATCAGAGCCAAACTAAATACCACACCAACCACCAAGCTCAAAAGCAGGCACATTAACTAAAAACATGTTTTAAAAATTTAAAGCCCCCAAACAAAACTAGGTTATGTCTCAGCTAAAGGGGATTTAATTGCCTTGAAATAATTCATGGACCAGGGATTTGAGAAATTTCAACACACTACATGGTTCCTCTTTTAGATGCCAAGTAGGTCATCATACATTGAGCCAATAACATTTTGGAGGAGGAAAAATGTCATTGGTAGAAGAGAAGATATTAGTGTGGGTGACTAAGAAAACAAGCACCATCCATACACAGCAGACCTAAAAGGGGAGTCATGAGTTATACATACATAGGATATGTAAAGGCTAAATCATGCCAGCCTACATGAATGTTGTTCATAGCTATAGTCTTCACTCAAGTAGTTTGCTGACTAGGGAAACTTTTAAATTCAGGATCATGCAATCTAGCAATAGGAAGAGCTTACTCTCCCACTGCTCTCTCCAAAGTGCTTTGCCCACAGGAAGCCATAAACCAGACCTGGATCTTCTGCAAGGCAGTAGGGGGAGGTTGGACCAGAGGGCCAGCACAGCAAGTATCATTTTAATGGACCCAGTGTCCCTACTGGGAGGGAAGAAATTTCATCAGTCAGCACAGAGACTTTCCCCAGCAGGAGAGGGAGGGGGATGGGAAAGGAGAAAGGTCTGGAATACTGTGGGGGACTACCAACTGGAGGGAAGAAAGGGTGCCTACAAAAGGAAAGAAGAGGAAGAAAGTCTAAAGGCAAAGATGGTTCAGGTCCATAAAATAAACCTGCTTGAAACCAGCTAATGGAAAAGTAAACTGGAGTCTTTTTTAATACAAATGTAATTAACCAATCTATAATCACCACAGGGAGTGCCAGCAACATCTCATTTGTTTCTCCCTCTGTAGGTAATGGACTGATAATGTTTCAGACATTAACACGGTGGAAATCCAGAGCTCCCCACTGAGAAACAAGTCCTCTTTTCTGAGTATAGAAAGTAGCAGAATGGAGCCTCTTAAGCCACATTCACTTGAGTTACATGAGACAATTAACAGCCATTTCTAGATTTCTTTAAATAAAAGCAGCCTACAGTGCCATAACTCACCTGCAAACATCTAGCGCTTTTCGAACATCTCCTGAAACAGCGGAGACTTTGCGGGCACAGAACTGAATTGCAGCATTGTCCAGAACCTGATCTCCAGACACCTTTAGACAAGACATAGAAGACAATTTGAATCTCTCTGCAGTTTAGGTTCTAGATGTAAATATTTTCACAATTAAGACCAAACCTGATTGGTCTCCTACCCTCCTACCCATTAGGAGATGTCTTTTCTATTTGTAAATAAATGAAGATATTTCAGTCTTCACATATTTAAGAATTTTTATAGGAATATGGCAAAGGTTCATGAATGAGGAAAACCAAAAAGCAATTTAATCAGAACATAAATTGGCAAAAAAAAACAAAAAAAAAAAACAAAAAACAAACAAACAAAAAAAAACACAACAACCCCACAAAACTATTTAGTCACTTTCAGAAGAAAATTTTTCATAGGCCCTATTTATAAAGGTCATTAAAGAAGCATTTGAGTGGCTGGGCATGGTGGCATGCACGCCTGTAATCCCAGCTACTCAGGAGGCTGAGACAGGAGGATTGAGATTTCAAAGCCAGCCTCAGGGCTAAGGTTGTGGCTCAGTGGTCGGGTGCTAGACTAGCAGGTGTGAGGCCCTGGGTTCAATTCTCAGCACCATATATAAATAAATATCTGTTGACAACTTAAAAAAAAAAAAAAAAGTGTATTAAGAGATTTAAAAAAAGCTAGCCTCAGCAATTTAGCAAGACCCTAAGTAACTCAGAGAGACCCTGTTTCTAAATAAATAATAAAAAGGGCTGGGGATGTGGCTGAGTGGCTAAGCGCCCCTGGGTTCAACAGGAACTAGGGAGTTCCAGAAGAAAATAAAAAGCATTTGAGTGAATTATTTCACTTCTTTTATTCCAACACTGAAGATCCAATAAATGGAGCTATAAACGGAAATTCACACAAAAATATTCCCACTATGGGTCCATAGGTTTGCCCCATACCATTAGTAAAGCAATCAAAGCAAAATAATTTAGAACTACAGTTAGGTTTCCTCAACAAAGGTCATCTGAGGAACAAAATTTGGCATAAGGGTTGGCACTCACTTGATTAAGTCGATCCTGTAAGATTGTGGCTATCTGGTTTCTGGTATAAGGTGGGAAGTTCAATAGCTGTGGCTTACATTTTTCTCTAGCTTCCAGCCTTGGCAGAATTCTGTCTGTGAGATCCAGGGTATTAGCAATACCTGAGGAGGAGATAAGAAGCATCATCAGTCAAATCATCTGAAAAGAAAAACGAAACCTCTGAAAGGTAAACACTTCCACTTATAATCTAGCATTCAATTGTTGCTTCCCACCTGCCTTCCTCCCCATTCCAAAGGTAAAATATACCTATTAGATAGGATATAGATAGATAGATAGATAGATAGTTAGTATAGAATGGTCTTTTCAAAGTAGGGTCAGAATTATTCACTGATAAGCAGGACCAAATAAATTTTAAAAATCTATTGTTTCTAAAAATAAAGTTTTATGTCTTATTAATAGGTGGGGATGGGTGTGCTAGGGTTTGAACCCAGGCCCTTGTGCATGTTAAGCACACACTCTACCTCTGAGCTAACCTCCAGCCCCTAGGTCATTTTTATTTGTTTATAACAGAAAGGGTATTGCCATGTTACCCAATTGTCCCTGAACTTTTGATCCTCCTGCCTCAGCCTCCTGAGTACCTGAGACTACATATGCCATCATAGCACCAGCTCCTAAGTCATTTTTATTCAGACTTAAAAGTAATTTACCTTAGATTAAAATTACTAGCAAAAGCTGGACAGATTTATTTATTTATTTTGCAATATAGGTATTGAACCCAGGGCCTCACACCTGCTAGGCAAGTACTCTACCACTAAGCTACATGCCTAGTCCAAAGTGAATGAAGCTAAGATAGGAAGACAACAAGTTTGAGGCCAGTCTCAGCAATTTAGCCAGGCCATAAGCAACAGAACCTGCCTCAAAATAAAAAATTATAAGGGCTGGGGATATAGCTCAGTAGTAAAGCATCCTTGAGTCAATCTCCAGTATTGGAAACAAACAAACAAACAAACAAAAACCCAAAAGTTTCAGAACCACCATGTAACATTAACAACTAAGAACTAACCAATAAGCACTAATCGAGAATTGCTCAGCCATGGCCATTCAAACAGTGTGTATAATACATCCTGCCCTTTGGTGTCCAGTTGATCCATCTCGTCCAACACCAACACACTATATAGAAAGAAAAACAATTAGCATCCATAGTTACTTTCTTAAACCTTCAATCTGTTTGATTTGGACTAATTTTATGTCACATTTGTAAAGTTGAGACAAGTTTGAAGACTGTAATTTATGTAAATCTCTAGTCACTCTTAGAACGAAACCTCCAACATCCCAGTGTTTTCAAGCAATTAGTTTTAAAAACATTTTTTCCAATTTAAAAAATTAGAAAGTGTACTTTTCTTTTTAGGTTTATGTAACTACCTCTTTTTATAGAGCAAACATTGTGAATATTCTTTTGGTAAGCAATAGACCTTGCAGATTTTCACTGAGCAATATGTAGCAGAGAAATACTTACATCATGGGGCCCTTCTCTGTAGTCATATGTTTTTCCAGTTTCTTCATCATGTCCTTCCCAGCTAGCCTGGATACTTCTTCTTGACAAATCTCCTGAGCAATAGCTGGGAATACAGCCTGGGCTTTCCTCAAGGACATGCAATTCAGCATGATAGTTTTAAAGCCTTTTACTTCCTTCTAGAAAAAAAACAAACAAAAATAAAAAACTTGGCAGTTATTTTGGCTTCAGATAAAGATTTGATGAAATTTGAACTATCTTTGAGAGATAATAGTATATAAGAGAGGAAGTTCTACTTTCATGTGGAAAGATTTAGACAATGAAACAAAAAGGTCTTATTATTTTCAATCTCCTAAATGTTTGTCTTCCTGAACCCTTAATAACCAAGTATCGGGCTGGGGTTGTGGCTCAGTGGTAGAGCGCTTATCTAGCATGTGTGAGGCACTGGGTTTGATCCACAGTACCACATAAAAATAAATAAAATAAAGGTCCATTGACAACTAAAAAAAAATTTTTTAATATATATATATTTTAGTTGTAGTTGAACATAATACCTTTATATTATTTATTTTTATGTGGTGCTGAGGATTGAAAGGGCCCCGTGTGCTAAGTGAGCGCTCTACCGCTGAGCCACAACCCCAGCACCCTAAAAAACATAAATAAATAAATAAATAAAGGTATTGTATCCATCTACAACCACCATCACCACCACCACCACCACCACCACCAACAACAACAACAACAAAAATCCCAAGTATCATTTTAGCAAGAGCATCAACATTCAGATTCTCAATGTACCTTGAGGTCTTGCAGAATTCGGCTTAAACAGGCAGTTTTTCCAGTTCCAGGAGCACCAGAAAGGTACAGACTTCCAGCTTTTTTCCCACAGATGTGTTCCCTCAGGAAATTCCTGATAACATCCATTTCCTTTTCTCTGGCAGGCAGCCGATCTGGGACAGCTGTATTCAGGACAACCTTTGCTTGTCGGTAGCAAGTACCTACATCAGACATAAAAAGGACAACTAGACACAACAGAAGGTGACTGAAAAAAACTCACTGAGCTTCATCTGAAGTCATCAGCTTTGTTTATAACAGCTGCACTAACAGCTGCCATGTAAGAACGCACCTTCTTGCTTGAATAATCTCAAACGTGCAGAGTCTTTCTCCATTGGACATTTCTGTTCAGAATTTGTTATGATCTCCTGATCTTTTTGAACTGAGGGAAGTATTTTATTTTGATGAATTCTGGCTTGTTCTCTTTTGCTAGGAGACTTAACTGTCAGCTGATTGTCAAATACCAATCTCCGTCCCTTAGGTGTATGTGAACGAGGGGGGCTATTCTCTTTCTTGCCTTGCTTTGGTGGAGAACAGGGAGATAAATGGGGAGTATTGCATAGGTTGTCATCACCTGAAACATTAAAATCAAAACATGGTCACTCACAGCAGTAGATAGTGAAAAGAGAGGAGAAACCACAAAATAAACATCCTTCTCACCTAGAAGCTAATACTGGCCACAAGATGGCGTCGCTGAATCGTATTATTTCATAGAAATCAAATGAGTTCTAATGCAGTAAAATTCTAAAACTGTTCTAAAAAAGAGGATTTCTCAACCTTGGCATCATTGACATCTTGGACCAAAGACTCATTTGTTGTGGAGAGAACGTCATGTGTATTATGGGATGCTTCGCAGCACCCCTGGCTTTTACTTATTATGCCAATTGCACCAAGCTCTGATAACCTAATCACACCCCATTAAAAACAAATGCTCTGGGGCTTATGGTGCACTTGCCAAGTATGTGACAGGTCCTGGGTGCCAATCAATGTTCTAAAATAAGAAAAGGTCTGAAAATATTAAGAACATGACCCATTTGTTTCTCTTGATTTCACAATATGAAGGCAAATTTCATAATATCATATAACTGCAACAAAATTGAAAACAATGACAGAACTAAGTTCAGTATTAGGTAACTGAAGACCAGATCTATTAAGTAGTTCAGAAAGTGATCTCAATAAGTGGCTTAACTCTGAAGTTCAGTAAGCACTTAGTAACCATTTTGCTTGCACCAAATCTTTATTTTATTCTGAAAATAAATAAAATTTATAGAGCAGACTGAACTGAACTTAGGAAAGTCTTTTGAAGGACAGGCATCTTATCACCGAGAAAAGAAAGGTTGAGAGCTACTGGTCAAAAAGCTGTACTCATACAAAGGAAAGCTTACCTAGACGTTTTCTAGGGCTGAGAGGCAGACTCTTTACACCAGAAGAGGGTATAGCCTGGACATTTGTTGGTTGTAGTTTAGTGTCACTAGAGGTTTTGGTTTTGTTCAAAGCCCGAGATAGCTTCTTTTTGGGAAAATTGATTGTAGCCTGTGCCTGGGATCTGGTTTGAGGCATGATGGCAACACAGCAGGATTCAAAAAAGAACAGAGCAGCCTGTAAATGTGTTAAAGAGAATAGAAAATAACTAACATGGAATTTATTTATACCTATGATCAACATTCATTTCATAAGTAAATTATGTTATAATATTTTAGCATTCTGCTTCACACTCAAATCTATGCAATAACAGCTAACAGTGTTGCCTACCTAGTATGTGTAAAAGGTTGTTATAAGCATTTTCTCATATTAACTCATTTAAGTTTTACAACTACCTAAGAGGTAGGTACAATTATTATCCCCATCTAACAAATGGGACAACTGAGATGCACAGAGGCCCCAAATCTCAGGAAAACAGGGATTAACTAATCCCAAGCATTCTGGCACCAGCCCACTTTCTTATTCGCTAGAGCGACCCAATAAGTTTATTTTCATTTACAGTACTTCTAATCTCCTTACTCCAGGCATGCGGGGCATCTTCATCTGAGCCCATAACCGCCACCCTGACAGTCCTGTGCCCTGACAGCACAGCTCGGTCTTCAGTCCGCTCTTGGACTCGGTAGTCCTAACTCCACACAGTCCTCAATTCTGGAACATTTCCTTTCTACAGTTTTCAGTTCCTTACATCACGCAGCACTGCCAGAACCTTTCCACCATTCCGAGGGCCCACATCCCTCTTCCTAGGGACGCCGACCTCAGACTTGCTGCGATCTCAGATCTCCTCAACTTTACCTGGGGCCTCGTGGGAGCCCGCAGCCCTCTTCCAACCCGCTGGCTCCCAGACCCCAGGCATCACCGGGAAATCCTCTCCTTTCCACCCCTCAGGGATACGTCACCTCAGTGCAGGTTCCTTCTCACGTCTCACACGGCCTCAGGGACTCTCTACCACAAGCTCCACACAAACTACACACCAGCAGTAGAAAAGTCAGCTCGCGCCAAATCCACACAGTCGCAGCATTCCCGCTTCGCGCTAAAGCCCAGCCACGCTTCCCATTGGCTGACACCGCCGCGCCACGAGCCTTGGCCACCACCCCTTCCTTCGTGTCCAATCCAGCTGGAAAGCCTACAGCCAATAAGACGGCCCCAGGTCTCAGAGCCAACGCGAGACCACACCCATTGCCGGAGAGGGCATGTGCATCCGGGGCTTCCACGGAAAGGCGCGCGGTGGCGGCGGATGCCGTTCTAGTTAACCCGCCAAGCCGCAAAGCCCGGCGGGGAATGTAGTCTTTGCCCCATGAGACTCTATTTCCGCGTTCTTCTTTGGACTACAGGTATTAATATGTCGTTGTCCTTATCACTGCCAGACGTATCCATTTTCATTATCCCAATGTGTTAGATTTTCAGGGTAACACTACATAATACCTACCATTTTGGGGGCGGTTCTGTATGCCAGGAATGATGCTAGCATTTTAGTCACCTCTAATTCAGTTCTGCAAGGCATGAAGTAAAGGAGTGCACAGGATTAGAGGCCACACCATCTTAGTGGCAATGAAGAGCCTTGGACTCTGATGTCCTGGCACCTAAACTGGTATTTTTTGGTAAAGTTTTATACGTGGCTTCAACACAGTATCTTTTGTGCTTCACAAGTGAGAAGTAGTTATCCCAGAGCTTTACTTCTGTTCAGGATAAGAATATTATACCCTGTGCACCTTCTTATCATTAATCCACACATGTGGGGAATGGAATTATGTCCTCTTAATATTAAAATCTTTTGTGGCCAAACCCTGGGGTTTCAGGGCGAGGAAAGACAGTTATAGAGGAGGCAAGTTGAGCATTTAATGAACAATATAAACTAGAGCAGTAATTTGAAGGTCAGCTTACAAAGCTAATAAATAACCCATCTAAGCCTCAGGTTCCTTTAAAGGCCAGAACCCAATTCTAAGTGATGATAAACATTTATCTTTTACCCTGCAATATCAAATAGAGCCTTTTTATAAAGCTGAGAAATAGGAACACAACAATATGATTGTTAGTTAATTGTTAACTTAGTTCATATAGATGAGTCAATACAGAAGGCTTAAGTATATGCTAGGGACTGAACTTGGTATTTTACCAACTATCAGCTTATTAATCTTCACAAGCATCCACAGAATTGGTATTTCCATTCTATAAATGGGGAAACCAAGATATAGAGGGGATTGCATAAGCTTGTCCAATGTCACACAACTACCAAGTAGAAGAGCCACAATTTGTACTGACAGGAAATCAAATTTTTGACCACTTAGTCATAGGAGTAAGGTTAAACAGATGCAGGTTCCAAATAGGAAGCGATGGTGAAGGAGCTTTCTAGCAGCTAAAAACTACAAAACACAGGCTTCCATGAATGGAAAAAGAGCAACTAGAATGCTTTCTGATCAGATGGTATTTCTGACCTAACAGAATAACAGAACCCAGGATGCACCTTCACTATTCATATTTTTAAAACCTGGGCATCTAAAACTTGCCGTTAATAATTGCCAGCCTTGAGAGATTTGGGTAAACAACTACATTCACAGTAGGAGAGAGCAGAACTTAAGTACGTAAAGTGCATATTGGAGCTGACGAAACCACCAGAAAATAACAGCATTGGCCAAAGAAAAGTGACTTGTCCTCGGTGGAAGCAGACAAAAGTGTCACAGAATGTCAGGACTGAAAAGTTTCTAAAAGATTATCTACTTGAAGTTCTCTCTTTTCACTAGTAATGAACCTCCACTAACATTATGCACACAACCGTCAGTGTCAATCGCTTCTCTCTCTTGCTGTTCCTACTGTCTGGAATGTAACTCACCATCCTTCTGTGCTAAAGACTTTTAATACACTTTAGAAGTTTCTCAGCTGCCTTTAAGTCTTTTACTAGACTGTAGGATCCTTGGAGGCATAGACCATGCTTTATTCATCATCATTGTGGTTGTCTGGTACAGTGAAGTACACAATAAATGTTTGCCAAATGAAGAAATGAAAAGGACATTCTTACCAAGTAGATATCCACTCTTTGTGTGAAAATTGTGTGTGTGTGTGGTTGAACGGCATATTTGTAGTCCTCTAAATATCACACCCCAGCTGGGCACAGTGGCATACATCTCTAATCCCAGGAACTATGGAGGTTGTGACAGGAGGATCCCAAGTTCAAGGTCAGTCTCAGCAACTTTGTGAGACCCTAAGCAACTCAGCAAGACCCTATTTCAAAATTTAAAAAAACAAATAAATAAATAAAAATAAAAGGGCTGGAGAAGTAGCTCAGTGGTAAAATGCTCCTGGGTTCAATCCTCAGTACCAGTAAATCAATCTCACATCCCTAAATCTAGGAGTGAAAAAGAAATTCAATTATGTGTAAAAGCAATCCAGATTGGGCTTCAGTGATGTCAAAGGTGATGCCCTTCTCCAAGTTATCTTCTGGGACTCTTCAGGGTCCTGAGGTTAATATTTCAGTTCTCTTACCTCTGTCTGCAAAGTAGGAATCAGAGATAGGCAACTTCCTTCCAGTGAGCTAGTTCATGGCTAGACTGGGTCAGGAAATACTTAAGAGGCACATTCAAGGCAAGCAGCTTTGCCTTGGTAGTAATTAGAGTGAACAAACTGGTGTGCTTATCACTTCACTCATACACAGTATCATGGAGGAGGAAACAAAGTGCACTGGAAGGACCTGTCCAGCATCTGCATACAAGCAATACCACCCAGTGAGGCAAAGAAAGCTTATATGGTTAAGAAGTTGAGAGTCACTTAGGCAAGCTCCATTTGCAGTCAGGAAGAACAATTAAATCAATAAATAGGTAGTTTATTAATCATATTAATAACAATGATGGGTCAAATAATCAGGAATTCAGCCAATCTGGTAGGTATGGATGAAAATGAAATGAGTCTTTTTTTTCCCTCCCTCCCCTCACCCTCCTCATAGGTTTTTATACCTAAATTATGTGAGAGTGATTCATACACACACCCATTATGATTCAGTATAGGAAATGATTTCAAGACCTTTGCTAGTAATGAAAGTTCAAGTTAAGCTCATTAAACCTTAGAGGTTATTATATCAGCTGACCACAGTAAGCAAAAATGTCTGGTTGAATTTTTTTACACCTAAAATCAAAGTTAAAAAAAAAAACCAAAACAAACAAACAAACAAACAAAACAAAACAAACAAACAAACAAAAAACCCACACCCAGCTAAGATTTCAGCTTAAAAAGCAGTGAGGAAAACAACCAACACCCACATAAGAATGTACACATGAACCTAAATGCTCTGCCCCTATCTTTTCTTCCACTGTCAATTTGAGAATCAGACATACAACACAAGTAGAAAAAATCATAAGGGATACAAGGAAAGGACATAAGGTCAGGGGGCCTCCCGGGTTCCCTGAAATCATGGGCAAAGAGTGGTTCAGTAGCAAATGTATATATATATATATATATATATAATGACTGTCAGGTTCTCCTAGTGAGCACAACTAACTAGAACTGCAATTTCAAAACATGTGGAAGAGGAGAGAAAACTCTCAGGAAACCACAGATGCTGCTTCTGCTTAAGTCAGTACATCTACTTTCTCAAGTGACATGGAATCAAACCATCACACTTACCCATAATATGAGGCAATAGGTTTTTTTCCCCCTCTCTATGTCACCACTTGTGATGGTATTCCAGACAAGAGTACACAGTTTTCAGTTTTTGCTTTTAAGCAAGGTTTAATTAAACTGCACAGCATTCAGAAGAAAGAAATGTACCAAAGAATTGAACCTGAGACCAGATTATACATTTTAGGGGGTAAGGGGAAAAAAAAGAATCAGTGCTATTTGGGAGAGGGAGCACTATAATCAGAATATATCTCCAAAATAAATCATACAATAAATTATTTTTTAAAGAAGTGGATCCACATGTAGATGGGATGGTCACATACACACACGCATGCACACACACATCATTCTAGTCTTTTATTCAGTGTTAACTGTGACTTCCATGTTGGTCACTGTGGAAAACGACAAAGGTTAGACATGAGAAAAGAAGGCTAGGCACTCTCTGCCATCAGTGGAATGAGATTTAAGATAATTAGAGAAGGAACCCACCAAGTTGTCACAAACAAGAGTAGAAAGTAGGGAACAGCAGTTATCAAGGAAGATTTTAATTACTTCAGAGGGAAAGGAAGAAAGCACAGAAATCTAACACAAGTAAAGGCACAATGAACGTGGAGTTGAATGGAACCAAACCCTTCCTTCAGTCAATTATCCCTTTTTCATTTTTTGCATGTGATTTTGAAGGTGGTTATAGTTTTGTTTAATTTTGTTTTTAAGATATAAGTCTTGAAGGCAGAGCTATAATGCTCACCCCCCCTTTCCCTCCCATTCCCTAAATTAGGGTGGCTTAACAGAAAGCCACCATGACTACATAACTAGGGACTAATATTCAACAGGGAGAGAAAGACTACAACTGGAATGTGAAGAATCTGATTTTGCAGTTGATTGTAGGTTGGGTTTCCAGGACAGCTCAGTGTAGTGCCATCAAAGGGCCTCTGATCCCCTATACTCCACCCCCAGAGCTTCACAGAAAGGAAGGACCCTGGAGTAACACTTCTCCCCCACTCCCATAAGCATTCAGCCTACAGATTATTTCAAGTGATCAGGAGAATTAAAACACACCCCAACCCTGAGTTGCTCTGTAGCAAGTCTATTTACATTTTTTTCTCACCTCTTCCTGGAGGTAAATCTGGGTTTCAAGCTGAGAAGCCAAAGGGGTGAGGGGAGTCCCCCAGTGCAATGGCCAGTCTCCTTGCCTTTGCCAGTTAAGAGGGCTGGGACAAATTCCTGGAGACAGCAGCCTCATGTCTATCAGCTGGTATAGTCCTAGGCTCTTACTCTGCTGGCATAGGCTGTGAAAATGGTGGGGCTATGCAGCTGGATCAAATCCCATTGATGAAGAAAACCATACCTGGAATATCAACATGCCTTGGTCCAGGTTTGGTGACCAGAGAGGGGGAAGACAGGCATCTAGCTCATTTAAAAACCTGGAGGTCACTGCCCTGCTTCCTAGAAAGGACAGTAAGAAACAACTATTACGTTTTTCCCACTAAGGAAAAACATCATAAAACCAAGCCCACACAATCACTGTTAACACAGCTTCTCAGATGCTTAGTTGGGCAATGTCTCTTCCCTCCAGGAATGGAGAAGGGAGTTAATGGGGACTGGGCTATAGCCTCAACATGAGACCACCTGATCTTTGACATCCCCATGAGCAGATAAAAAGAACAGTTTTAAAGGTGAGAAGTTTTAGTGCTCTTGCAGCTAGCCCACCTTAAACCTATATTACAAGCTCTGTACAACATACAAAATAGACCAATAATTATGAGGATCACATTCCCATCTTCAATAGCAAATATACATGATAATAAATCTGTTATTAACAGTGGGAAGAAATAATGTATAAGGCAAAGATATTTAAATAGGTGCTGTGTCATTAACATGTTCCAAAGGAGAAAAGCCATTTGATTAGATCCAGACCCAGGCCTTTTTGTTTTTCATGAGGCCAAGACAGTTAAAGTACAATCAATATCCATGTGACACAGTCTAAATGCTGAGGAATATGAGTGGTAGCAGGTCATGGGGAGGAAGATATCAGCCCCAATGAAAAGCTGCGGTTTGGTTTTATTTGTGATTCTTATTTTGATGCTCTATGTATGTTTGAATAAAGGAAAAAGAAAAACACACTTTGATAAACACTGTACAAAAGGCATCAACTCCCATTTCAAAAATAAATGGGAAGACTTCACAGTCAAAGTTCAGTAACTTGTCAGCATCTACCCTGGAACTCTGCTGCAGTAACAACTCTTGTACTCTCCTCTCTCTCAGCTCTAGTCACTTCAGGATGCTGGGGAAATGTCTGGGAGGTAACTGCTAACAGATTTAAAAAGAAGCATGATAAATAATAATTGAAAAAGTCTGGTGACAGACCTAATCATGAGAGTCTATATCCAGAGTTAATGTGGTCTAAGGGATGGCAAAGGACAGAGAGACTCCAAACAGATAACCCAAGTTAAGCCCTCCTTCACCTACCATTGAGAAGATTTGGGTTTCACCTGACATCATGCTCAGATCCTTAGTTTATGATCTAATGGATTAGAAAGGTCCCTGCAGCATTTCAAGCCTGTGATGTTTCAGAAGAGGTTTTTAAATAGTTTTCCCCCTTCATTTCAAAAACAGCCTGGTCTCCCTGCTCTCATGCCAAGTTTTGAGTAGCCTCTATATATGGCAACAACTGTAGCAAACCAATCCATCTGGTGTGTGAAGCCCAGGAGCCCCAACCTGTTGTTGGAGAAGGGAAAGTCACTGTCCCATCATCCAACCTCAGTTGGTCCCTCCATTTTCTCTATGCTCTTTTAATTAAGACCTGGAAGACAAAGAAACAACATATTGCTGGCTACCAAGGAAGACCTATCAGACTGAAGCACACTTCACACCAAAGTCTTTTGTGCTTCTTGGAATAAAGGAATTTTGAGTATCTCCATAAACTTCTACTCACTTCCTCACCCCTTTAACTCTGCTGCATTAGCCCCTGAAATCTTGGGAAGGTGAGGCTGGTAAAGAAAGGAATGGAAAGAGCTTTCTCAGTCAGATGGGCTGTGAACTTCAGCGTGAGCAGGCCATAAAGTCTTTTGCAGAGTGTTTTGCCCTTCCCTTCTTAAGTCATTCTGGAGCATGAAGGACTCAAAGGGCTAGGGTTAGTAAGACAAGACTGAGGCAGACTTGAAGTTGAAGTTAAGGCCCAGACCCTGTCTTCCTATTTCCTACCAGCAGTTTTTGGGATTTGTGAATCAGGAATGAATGATGCCCCTGACAAAAAGGAATTTTTCTTTTGAGGAGATGGGGCAGAACCCTTCAGCCTAGCACCCTGAGGAAAGGGGGCAGGAAGTCCTAGAGGACTCAAATGGCTCCTAGTCCCTTAGTTACAGAAGAACTGAATAGCTCTAAAATGATCCTCGGTTTACTTCGCCCTCTCATTTGATTAAAGTTTTAGTTCAACTAATTAGTATTTAGTGTTTATATCCAACTTACCCCTGGGATTGGGTGGTGGGCAGTGAGAACAAAACTGAAATACCCCTAAAAAATAAAAAAGACCCATTTCCTTGTCCTTTCTCCAAAGCTGACCTTTAAAACAGATCAATTCTCTGCAAACTCCTTTACTGCTTCACTAAAAATGCCCCCTCCCCTCCCACCAAAGTTCTGGCCGTGCCAGCCTCCTAAATGATGGAATATAATCTACCTGCCAAGCTCCCCCCACAGTGGATAAGGGCAGATAAGGGTACCAATCTCCACCCTGCCCAACAATGAGTTCATTCACCACAACAAGGCACCTTTCCCCAGAGGAGAGCAGGAGACATGGAGGCTTTCTCCTCTTTTGGCCAGCAGGGTTTGTTAGAGTAGGGATGGATACAGAGTTTGAGACCCTACTGCTGACGCAAAGAGTCCAATCACCAAGTCCAGAGATGAGATGCATAGATGGAGGTGAGCTGGAAGGATGCTTGGAGTCTAGGATTGTTTGCACAGGAGAAACATGTTAGGAGCTCTCATGCAGGTTTCAGGGGAATGGAGAGGACCATCTGACAAAAAAAGGAGGTCCATCCTTTTTCCTGAGGAACAGGACCAAGCCAGACTTCACCTGAGAATGGGTGGCAGAGGTGGGGCTCCACGGGCAGCTGAAAAAATAAAATAAAAAGACTTTTTAAGCTAATTTTTAAAATCTGGGGACTAGATTGTCTTCTTGTTTTGCTTTGTTTCTTTTAAAGAAAATGAAGATGAGGAGAAGCAGATTTTTGACTTAAGAAAACAGAAAAATTCTATATTCTATGCAATTATGGAAAAACTTTCTTTACTACTTCTCTTACCTCGGTTTGTTTTGCTGGGATATATTCTCTGAAAATGTTTATATTCTTCTGGAGCAGGAAAATCTTCTACTGGGTGAAAAGAATACTTTGATTCAAAATCATCTGCGAAAAGAACAGAGTATTACCTCATATTGAACTTCTCTTGCTCCACAGACCTCTGACTTATGAGCCCCCCTTACTAATCTTTAAATGCACTCTGACATATGGAGGGCCTGCCTTGCCCATCTAACCGAGGTTCTTAAAGATAGCAAAAGCAGCACCCGAGGTGGCTCCCATGCACAAACTTGATTATTTTAAGGAGCAAGTCTTTGAGCTGATTCTTCAAAATTTCCCATCAAAAATCAGGCAAGAGGGCTGGGGATGTGGCTCAAGCGGTAGCGTGCTCGCCTGACATGCGTGCAGCCCGGGTTCGATCCTCAGCACCACATACAAACAAAGATGTTGTGTCCGCCGAAAACTAAAAGATAAATATTTAAAAAAAAAAAAATTCTCTCTCTCCCTCTCTCTTTAAAAAAAAAAAAAAAATCAGGCAAGAACAGGAAACTGCTTCCAACTGTTTGCATGGAAGCAGAAAGAAACAAGAATTCCAAGATTCAATAACATGGTCATTTTATAGATTGTCACCATGGGAAACTACCTGAATTGAATCTACAAATTACAGAATTAACCTCAAATGGTAATATTTTTCTGCAGCTTCTGAGAGATTTGACCACATAGTTCCCTTTCAGCCTAGGTTACCCTCATTTAGTTCTGCAACATACTTGAGAGAGCCACCTCCTTGGTCCCACTACGACTTTCTATGGCCCTCCACAAGAAGGCTCAAATTTCCTATAGGTGCAGTTTAATCACATTACAAAGATTTTTTCATTATGGATGTGTGTTCAAAGCAAACACCTGGTGCATTTAATAGGAACAGACTGAAACATGGGGGATGTGGGTAGGAGGGAAGAAAACAAGCACTAAGGAATCCAGAGTGCTAGGGCTACAACAGAGCTTACATAAGTTCTATTCCAGGGGTCCTCCACAGAGGATAAATAATATTCTCTGGACCACATTTTCTATGACTCCATTCCACAACCAGAATCTTTTAGGTAAGGGGTCCCAATACTTATAAACTTGGTAAAGTTAATCTGGTGATTTCCTGATCTAATCAATCTCCTTGCTATACAAATAATAGAAATGAGGCCTAGAGAAATGAAGTGACTTCCTCAAAATGACACAGCTAGTCAGTCAGTGATCTCTGCTGATCAGATAAGAGTTGTGTGATGTTTTTTTTTGTTTGTTTGTTGTTTGTTTCAATACTGGGGATCAAAACAGAGTCTTGGCATACTAAGCTTGTTTTATTTAGTTTTGGGGTACTGGGGATTGAACCCAGGACCCTGCACGTGCTAAGGAAGCACCACCGCCGAGATATACCCCAAGTCCCACTTGTTTAGTTTTTACACAGCTAAAAGGAGCTCTTCCTAGGATATATAATTCTTGTCTGAATGATCTTAAAGAGGAACAGCCTCTGCCATGAAAACTAACCATAAGTAATGATCCTTGGGGGGACTTGAGAGGAGCTTTAGAGTTAGCATGACACCTGATATATTTCAACCTATTCCAAACCAACCATGCCTAGAATTCACATAAGGAAAGGTATGTCAATGGATGGGGCATGAAAGTCTGAGGGTATGTGCCTAATAGAAGAAAAAGTAGGTCCCAATCTCCACCACGTCAGTTTAGGAACTGACTTCCTTAACAAGACTCCAAAAATGCAAGAAGTAAAATCAAGAATCAATAAACAGGATGGAATAAAACTAAAAAACTGCTTCACAGCAAAGGAAACAACCAATAATGTGAAGACAGACCCTATAGAATGGGAAAAATTCTTTACCACACGCACCTCCATATAGTATTAACCTCCAGGATACATAAAGAACTCAAAAAACTCAACACCAAAAAAACCCCCCAAATAACCCAATCAATAAATGGGTAAAGAAACTGAACAGACACTTCAAAGAAGAAGAAATACAATCGATCAACAAATATATGAAAAAATGTTCAACATCTCTAGAAATTAGAGAAATGAAAATCAAAACTACACTTCCATCTTTTTTTTTTAATTTTTTTTAGTTGTTGATGGACCTTTTTTTATTTTTTAAACTTATTTGTATGTGGTGTTGAGAATCGAACCCAGTGCCTCATGCATGCTAGTTGAGCACTCTGCCACTGAGCCACAACCCCAGCTCCTACACTTCCATCTTATTCCAGTCAGAATGGCAATCATCAAGAATATAAGCAACAAGGGCTGGGATTGTGACTCAGCAGTAGCACATTTGCCTGGCATGTGTGAGGCACCGGGTTCAATTTTCAGCACCACATATAAATAAATAAAATAAAGATCTATCAACAATTAAGAAAAAACAATTAAAAAAAAAGAATACAAGCACAATTAATGTTGGCAAGGATGTAGGAGAAAAGATACACTCATATATTGCTGGTGAGACTGCAAGTTGGTATAACCATTATGGAAAGCAATATAGAGGAGATTCCCCAGAAAACTTGGAATGGAACCACCATTTGACCCAGTCATCTCAATCCTAGGTTTATACGCAAAGGACTTAAAATCAACATTCTACGGTGACACAGCTCTATCAGTGTTTACAGCAGATCAATTCACAATAGCTAAACTATGGAACCAACAAAGTGCACTTCAACATATGAATGGATAAAGAAACTGTGGTATATAAACACAATGGAATATTACTCAGCCTTAAAGAAGAATAAAACTATGGCATTTGCCAGTAAATGAATGGAACTGGTGAATATTATGCTAAGCAAAATAAGCCAACCCCAAAGTACCAAAGGCCGAATGTTTTCTCTGATATGTGGATGCTAAGAAGGGAGGGGAGAGGGTGAAGGTAGGAATGATAGTAGAATGAATTGGACATTATTACCCTATGTGCATATATGATTACATACCCTGTAACTCTATATCATGTACAACTAGATGCATGAGAAGTTATACTCCATTTATGTATGATGTGTCAAAATGCATTCTACTGTCATGTATAACAAGTAGAATAAAAAAAAATTTTTTTAAAAGATTTAGACATTAAAAAAAAATGATTGAGAGTAAATGTCAGAAAGGAACTGCTGTAAACAAAGATTATCTTGTGGCCATTCCCATTCCACACTAGCCATCTGGCAGCCAAGACACTGCAGTCAGTGAAGTAACCACAGGAACTCTGAGGCAAAACAACTAACTACTTACCCAAGAAAGATCGAACAGTGGTGATAGAATCTCTGTGGCCATTCCTCAGGGGTGGTGGAGGAGGGGGTGGCCCAGCTGGCGTCCTTGAGGGTGGAGGTGGGGGCTTTCCTCTGTTCAGGGGTTCTGACCCATGCATTCGGTATGGGGGTGGGGGTGGAGGAGCATCCCTGGCACCATTTCTGATCATGGGGGGCGGAGGTGGAGGAGCTGCAATTAAAATTCAAAGTAGTTAGGTTTGGGTGTTGAGCTGGCAAGGGGAAGGAGGATTTGAGAGACACGGCAAAAAGTGTCTTAGTGCTTTCCTGAATAACTGGGTGCTATGAGCCTCTCAGTAGCATGTTAAATATCATATTCACCTTCCCCCTCATGCTTATTTCTTGAATAGCACTGTCACTTTTCCAGGTATCAAAGTTTCAGACCTTTTTTAGTTTCCACAAATGAGTCAAGAATCCTATCTATTCTTGATGTCTTTCCCCTAGCTTTTCCATCCCTTCCTCCACAATTCTAATTCAGATCATCTCACATTTAGCCTGTTCTGCAAAAGCCTTCCAAGTATTCTCCTTGCATCCAATCTCTTATGGCTCAAATTTAACTTCCTAAAATACTTGCTTCAATCTTTTCAAGGCTTTTGCATCTTGTACAAAAGAAAGTTTCAAGCCCTTTGCTTAAATAGTAAACTACATCAGTAAGCCGGATCTCTTCTTTTCCTCCCTTCCTCCCTCTTTTCCTTCTTCCTCTTTTCTTTAGAAAAGAACCCAGCAGAGCTTTACTACTGAGCCACATCCCCAGCCCTTTATTTTTTATTTTGAATCAGGGTCTCACAAAGTTGCTGAGAGTCTTGCTAAACTGCTGAGGCTGGCCTTGAACTTGCAATCCTCCTGCCTCAGCTTCCCAAGTCTCCAGTATTATAGGAGAGCACCACCATGTCCAGCTCTTCTTTCTTAATTTCTACACTGGGTCAGGTGCCCCTCTTCTGCACTACACAGTGTATCCATACCACTCTACTATACTGCATTATAACTATTCATTATATGGGCTTCTTCCCTAGTATACTATGTACTCCCTAATGTCTGAATAGTTCCTTCTTCTGTGCAAATGTACAGCACATGGGAAGTATTCCATGTCTAATGAATAAACTGAATCCCTGTTTTGTTCTTGTGGCTCTCCCTGCAATACTCTGAAATCCCTCTTTCCTTAATACCAAGTCCTATCTTTTTTTTTTTTTAATTTGTTTTAGTTGTAGTTGGACACAATACCTTTATTTATTTTTATGTGGTGCTGAGGATCGAACTCAGTGCCTCACACGTGTTAGGCAAGCACTCTACCATTGAGCTATAACCTCAGCCCCCAAATCCTATCTATCTTTCAGGGTTCAATTCAAGTCCTATCTTCTCAAGGCTTTCTTCAAAGCAATCTACTCTATTTTGAGCTTCTCCTTTTTTGGTATCTTACAGCATATATTCCAAAACTTTACAGTACAGACTAAATTGAGTGTTTTTCAGAATATATATAGTAGATTCACCTTGGGAAGTTACATATATACAGTGTTTTTCTCATTGCTCAAAAAACTTGGGAGCACCTCTTTTGGAAGTGCCTCCAAAGCCAGTTTATGAGAGCCATTGATATTATTATGGGAAGTCACATTGCACTTCTGAGGTTGTCACATCACCATCAACAACAAAAACATTTGGCTGGATATAGTGGTGCATATCCTTAATCTCAAGCAACTCAAAAGAGTTGGAGAGGGGCTGGGGATGTGGCTCAAGCGGTAGCGCGCTCGCCTGGCATGCGTGCGGCCCGGGTTCGATCCTCAGCACCACATACAAACAAAGATGTTGTGTCCGCTGAAAACTAAAAAATAAATATTAAAATTCTCTCTCTCTCTCTCACTCTCTCTTTAAAAATAAATAAATAAACACTTTAAAAAAAAAAAAAAGAGTCAGGCAGGAGGCTCCCCAAATTCAAGGCCAGCCTGGGCAACTTAGCAAGACCCTGTCTCAAAATAAAAATAAAAAAGATTGGGGATACACATATTGTAATCAGTCACTACATTTCTAGGGTCAATTCCACAGAAATAAAAGTGTCACTATGAAAGCTTAAAAAAAAAAGGCAGGGGAGCTAGGTGCAGTGGTGCATGCCTATAATCCCAGTGGCTCGGGAGGCTGAGACAGAAGGATTGTGAGTTCAGAGCCAGCCTCAGCAACTTAGCAAGGCACTAAGCAACTCAATGAGACTCTATCTCTAAATAAAATACAAAATAGGGCTGGGGATGTGGCTCAGTGGAAATGCCCCTGAGTTTAATCCCAGTACCCATAAAAAGGTGGGGAGGGGTAGGCAGAGGGTTTAGGTGGAATGCTCCTAGGTTCAATCCTCATACCAAAAAAAGGAAAAAAACAAAACAAAACAAAAAAATGTGTACCCATCTCTGACTCTGCTTCTTGGCCATTTACAAAAATAAAATTCATCCTTACAAGACAAAACTTTGCCAAGAAGCTGATATCAAAAATATGCCTAAGGGCTGGAGTTGAAGCTCAATGGTAGAGCGCTGGCCCATCACATGTGAGACACTGGGTTCAATCCTCAGCACATAAAAATAAATAAATATGGGCTGGGGTTGTAGCTCAGTGGTACAGCACTTGCCTACTATGTGTGGGGCACTGGGTTCAATCTTTAGCACCACATAAAAATAAATAAACAAAATAAAGGTATTGTGTCCATCTACAACTAAAAAATTAATTAATTTTAAAAAAACTTAAAAAGCATGCCTGAGAAAAGGGCAATATCACTGGAATAGGTTCTACAGTGTTTAGGTTGTATTATCATAGGCTTTTCATTAACAAGAGCAGCTACCATTGACTGGGTATCCATCACATTCCAGGCATTTCACTATGTACTAAGTCTTTATAATATATATATATAATTTATTTATTTTTATTTATTTTTTTAGTTGTAGGTGGACATAATGTCTTTATTTTTTACTTTATGTGGTGCTGAGGATCGAACCCAGGGCCTCGCTCGCATATGCTAGGCGAGTGCTCTACCGCTGAGCCACAGCCTCAGACCCTGTACTAAATCTTTAAAAACTCAAAACTCTTACAGCCACTCCTACAAAGTATTTTCTATTATCCCCATTTCACAAATGAAACAACTAGGACTCAGATTATTTGTCTAAGGTCACAGATCTAATAAAAATAGACTCAGCACACATCTGCTCTTTTTTGGTGTGTGTGTGTGTGTGTGTGAGAGAGAGAGACAGAGAGAGACACCGGGGATTGAACCCAGGGCCTTCTGCCTGCTAGGCAAGCACTCTACCACTGAGCTATATCACCAGTACCTACATCTGCTCTTTGCAATATCCTCACACTGTTCTACCTCAAGCAATAGGGATCTTATCTCCCTAGATTTTTTTATTTTTTTGTACCAGGAATTGAACCCATGGGCGCTTAACCACTGAGCCACATCCCTAGCCCTTTATTGTATTTATTTACAGACAGGGAGTCTCACTGAGTTGCTTAGGTCCTCACTAAGTAGCTGAGGCTGCTCTGAACTCATGATCCTCCTGCCTAAGCCTCCTGAGCTGCTGGGATTACAGGCATGCACCACCACACCTGGCCCTAACTAAGGTGTTGGAAGTGTGTCTTAACACTGTTTTAATTATAAAAGTGGATATTATCATTCCTCCTGAAATACTGTGAGAACTCCTGTAGGGTGATCATATAGCTGAACACAGTAATGGGATGACACACATGAACACACACAATCTAGCACAACAGACTCAATAAATGTTAGTTTTTGTTTCTCATAAGATATGCTAAGAATGTGAATTCTCTCATTCTTTTCAAGGTCTGTTTAAGATATGGGCAGGGGTCATTGGATATAATAAAGATTAATCTCCTTAACACCTAGCAGATCTCTAAGCCTTGTTTTTATCCCAAATCAAAGCTCTTTTTTATTCCCTAAACCCTAGATTTCCTAGGGCCCTGAAAAACTGTATCTACTTATAAGGCAGAGAGGGTTAGCTAGGTTCACAAGGATACCAGCTAGACATTAGACAGGTAACAGTGAGGAATGCCAACCTGAGCTGGCCAAAACAGAGTAAGACAAGAGTGATCGGCCTGGCTTATCCAGCTCCTTTCTCACAAAGGGTCATCCCAACCATGTCCCACTCTCTCCAATAAGCCTCTGAGCTCTTTGTCAGATCCTGTTTTAAGACTATTTCAAATGACAGAGCAAGAGTCCAAAGACCCTAAAAAAACAATCAGCTTGCAAAAGAAGCCCTGGGGTAGGAGATAGCCTTTTGGAATCCAAAATAATCCGAGTTTTGAAGAAAACATGATGGATCAATTTTCTCTTTTGATTCCCTTAAAAAAGGACCGTATTTTACTCCTCAAAGGAAAATTTAAGAAAATAAACTCTATGGATCAATGAAACCAAGTTTTCTGGTGGCTGAGCACTCTTGAGAAGGTAAAAGATTCCATGCTCTTCAAATATAAATAATTCATATAGAAACAAAAGGACATTATCACATAATAGTGCCACAATATTATCTGAAAGAGGTAAATCCATAAATTACTTAGAAGTAATTTGCATAAAACCAGTAAAATTCATCAGCACCTCACATTTTCACACATACTTTTATTTAGTTTATTATGTTTTTATTTTTAAATTTTAATTAATTTATTTTTGCAATACTGGAGATTGAATGCAGGGTGCTGTGACACTTAGCTACACCCCCAGCTCTTTTTACTTTTTATTTTGAGACAGGGTCTTGTTAGGCTATTGAAGCTAGCCTGGAACTTGTGATCCTCCTGCCTCAGCCTCCCATGTTACTGGGATTATGGGCAAGCCTGTGCCACCATACCTGAATCACTTAAAGATAAGTAAAGAAACAGAAAATCAGAGCGATCTGCCCAAAGCCATACAACAAATAGTGTCACTACTCAGAAAACCTCAGATAAAAATATCTTTTTTTCCCAATGTACAACTCTTAAGAATTGCTGTTCTCTGGCTGGGGTTGTAGCTTAGTGATAGAGTGCTTGCTGGACATGTGGGAGGCACTGGATTTGATTCTCAGCATCACATATAAATAAAAAGCAAAATAAAGGTCCACTGACAACTAAAAATTAAAAAAAAAAAAAGAATTGCTGTTTTGGGCGGGTTTGTAGCTCAGTGACAGAGCACTTGCCTAGTGCACGTGAGGCACTGGGTTTAATCCTCAGCACCTCGTAAAAATAAATAAATAAATAAATGTATTGTGTTTGTCTATAACTAAAAAAATAAAATAGATAAAAAAAGAACTGCTATTCTGGTTACTGATGAGACATAAGCCGAGGCCTCTCCCAGTCCAACATTGGTAATGGCTAACTAGATAGAAGAACAAAGATCATAATTTCAAAATTTTCCAAACAAAGCACATAGAACTGAGATGTGAGAAGCAAGACGTTTATAGACTATTCAAACCATACAGAAATTGTGTTTTTCTATGCTTCTCTCCTGGATGGGTTTGAAAGATAACAAGCTTTTTCCAAATAAAGTGTCTTTTAAAAAAATCATTAAATTTAAAAAAAAAAAAAAAAGGCCAGATATGGTGGCACACACCTGTAAGCCCAAGAATTCAGGAGGCTAGAGTAGAAGGATTGCAAGTTCTAGGCCAGCCTCAACAACTTAGCAAGACCCAGTCTTAAATTTTAAAAAAAAGGGCTAGGGATTCAGCACACTGGTAGAGTGCCCCTGGGTTCAACCCCCAGTATCTCTCACACACACAAAATAATAATAATTAATTAAACCTGAACTTCTTAGAATCAGGGGCCACCTTAGGACTATATCCTAATGGCAAAAACTAGGCAAATATGGGTCAAAAACGTATGGACTACTGTTTGGCCTTTATTAGATTGACAACTCCTAAAGTACAAATCTGTATGTACCTAACTAAGCAGCAGCACAGGTTAATGGACTTTTGCTTTTTTTTTTTTTGTACCAGGGATTGAACCCAGGGCACTTAACCACATCCCCTTTTTATGTTTTATTTTGAGATAGGGTCTTGCTAAGTTGCTCAGGGCCTCACTAAATTGCTGAGGCTGGTTACTTTCCATCCTCCTGCCTCAACATTCCAAGTTGCTGGGATTACAGATGTGCACCACCATGCCCGGCTTAATGGGCTTATAATGCATACTTCTTGAAGACAAGACTTTTATTGTTGAAACAGTATCTTACTATGCTGCCCAAGCTGGACTCAAACGCCTGGGCTCAAGAGATCTTTCTGCCTCAGTCTCCTGAGTAACTTAGACTACAGGCATATGATACCATGCCCAATGACAATTTCTTTATCAACATTCTATACACATAAAGATTAATATATATACACAAAGAGCTTAACAGCCACTTTTGGGAGGAATGGTTCAAAGTCCAATAACATAGGAATACAGCTTTATATACCCACACCCCACTCTCCCTTACAATCACACACGCCCCAAAAATGCCAACACTGGTTATATACAATTCTGCACCTTATTCTGTACCTGCAAATGCACAACTGAACACACACCATGTTGATTACTCTTACTTAAAACATATGGCCCCTAATCTGAAGTAGGCCTTTTACGTTTTAGCTACCCAAGAATGCTAGTCCATTCAACTCCCACGTTCCAAATGACCATTTCATGCCTTTTCTCTCTATCCTCAAACTGTTCTCTCCTTCCCTATCACTTATAGCTGATGTTCTTCACTGTGAAAACAAGCAAATTAGAAGAAACTTCACAAACTCCTACTACTGCACTACTTATTCTCTTGTTTCTATGGAAGACCCCTTACCTATAGATCAGATCCCATTTCCTCCTATCTCCTCAAAGACTATTCAGGTAAATTGTTCCCACTCTGCTGGTTTGTTGGTTTGTTTGTTTTGGTCCTCTGATACTAAGACCAATGTCAGTTCTCAGCCTCCAACTTACCAGACTTTTCAACAGAAAAGAGGTGCTCACTTTACCTTGAGGTTTTTCCATCACTCTCTTGGTTTTTCTCCTTCCTTCCTCATTAGAGGATTTTTATTTCCTCTGCTGGGTTTGCTTCATCTCTAACATAGGAGGCCCCAGCCACAGACATTTTCTATATATAACTACCTCCTTAGGTGATATCATCAAGCATGTGGTTTTTGATGCCATTCAGATTAACCTCTCTAGCCCAGATCTCTCCCCTAAACTTTAAAGTGTCATTCAATCACCAATTCACTCTCTCTCCTTGGACGTCTAATAGGCATCTCAAACTTATTTAATGCCAAAAACCAAACAGCACTCCTCTACCAAATCTGCTGCTGTCTTACCCACCTGCCCAGTTTATTCCAACAGCCTCCTGAGTGGTCTCCTTTTTGCCACCTCAATCTTCCTACAGTCTGTTCTCAACACAGAAGCTAGTGGTCTCATTAAATGGAAAATCAAATAAATACTACTTCTCTGTTAACCCCCGCCCACCAGTAGCTAGCTCCCCATCACAGAGTTCAGTCCAAACTCTTCACAAAGTCCTACAATGTTCTCTCAGGGAAATCTAGTTTTCTCACCTCCACTCCTGCCACTCTTCCCCTTACTCCTTCTCATCCTGTCAAAATGACCTCCCTACTGTCCCCAAAATGAGTCAAAAATACTCCTTTAAAAAAAAAAAAAAAAAGAACAGTCATGCCTTAAGGTCTCTTCACTTGTCCCCATTGCCTGCAATGGTTATACTCTTCAGAGAATCTCTAAGCTTACCCATCGTAATTTCAGGTCTTTGCCAAATTGTCACTATTTAAAAAATAAAAAGAGCTAGAGATGTGGCTCAGTGGTTAAGCACCCGAATTCAATTCCCCAGTACCAAAAAAAAAAAAAAAAAGTGCTGAGTGCAGTGGCACATGCCTGTAATCCCAGCAATTCAGGAAGCTAAGGCAGGAAGATCACAAGTTTGAGATCAGTGTCAGCCACTTAGCAAAACTCTATCTCAAAATGAAAAACAAAAAAGTCTAGAAATGTGGCTCAGCGGTAAAGCACCCCTGGGTTGAATTCCCAATACCAAAAAACAAAAACTTAAAAAAAAAAAAAAAAATCATTGTATCAGTAAGGCTTTGTCCTGACTCTACCTACTCCTCCTCCATCTCAAAGTATTTCCTCATTCCCACCCTCATATTTCTTCTCTCCTTTGTGTTTCTCCAAAGTAAACCATGTACTATATATTTGTTTTACTACTTTATCCAGAACAAGAATTTTTTATCTTTTCTATTTACTCATGTTTCCCTAACAACAGAGTCTGCCATATAAAACCGCTCTCAAAGCTGAGTGCAGTGCCCCATGCCTGTAATTCCAGTGTCTCAGGAGGCTGAGGCAGGAGGATCACACAAGTTCAAAGCTGGCCTCAGCAACTTAGTGAGGCCCTAAGCAACTTTCCATAACCCTGTATCAAAAAACAAAACAAAAAACAAAAAACAGGCTGGGAGGCTGGGGTTGTAGCTCAGTGGTATAGCGCTTGCTTAGCATGTATGAGGTACTGGGTTTGATCCCCAGCACCACATAAAAATAATAAATAAACAAACAAAATAAAGGTATTTAAAAAAAAATTACACCATGTTTAAAAAAAAAAAAAAACAGGCTGGGAATATGGCTCAGTGGTTAAGCATCCCTGGGTTCAATCCCAGGTACCAAAAAAATGGCTCTCAATAATACAAGTGTATGAATTATTCTTCTCCTCAATCACTGAAGGGACACTCTGAGGAAAAAAAGGTGAAAAGAAAAAATCATGAAAGGAAATAAAGGGGTTTCCAAACACTTACCTGCTCCTCTACTAGGAGGGTCTCGAGCTGGAGGAGGAGGTCTATTACTCAATAAAGAGGGAGATGCTGAGGTGGGTGGAGGAGGTGCTAGGCCTCTGATGGGCCCGGGTGTCTTCCTATGTAAAGAATTGTGTCTCTGAGGCAGCTCAGGGGCTGATTCATTAGTGGGACTGGAAGGTCCATTGGGGACCCCGGGAGGTTGGCGGTAAGGCGGTGGAGGAGGAGCCAGAGATTGGCCACTTGGTCCTGTTCTGATATTCACAGGGGAAGGAGGTGGTTTGACTGGAGGGGGAGCAGGAGGGCCCTCTCGGCCAGGGTGGAGCCTTTGTCCAGGTGTCGGTGGCAAGGGTTTCTCTCGGTTGTAGGCTGGGGCTTTGTTGCTGTGCATAGGCAGAGGTGTAAGGGGTGCGTTGGCACGACGCCCTGGAGGCGGTGGGGGAGGCGCGGAGGAGCTGTGCTTCATGCCCATACTGCTGGTGGTGTTGGGCCGAGAAAGGTCCGGTAAAGAGGGTCTCTGCATCCGGGGCAGTTCTGGGAGGGAGGCTCGGCCACTGTCTGTATCATCTTGCGGACGTCCACTGGCTGTAGATACTGGAGGCCTTGGGGCAGCAGCTCTAGAACTGGGGACTTGTAGCGCTGGCTTACCAGCTATGTTCTCTACAAATACATCAGACAACACTGGGTCAACAGAGCAAGGTATCTATTAGATAGTATCTCTACTTCACCTGCCTCCTCAGTGCAACCTTCACGATTCTGGAATTTGTTTTGTTTGTGGTGTTGAGAGTCAAACCCAGGGCTTGACAAATATAAAGCACTCCCTCTATCACTGAGCTACTTCCCAGACTTAGTTCTGAGTTTTTATTTGATTTTAGGCTCAGAATCATTTAAAAATTTTTGCTGATATGAGCTGAATAATTTTTTTGATTTTATTTTTAGTTGGCAAATAATAACTATACATATTTATGGGGTATAAAAAGTGATATATACTCTGTGGAAGGATTAAATCAAGCTGATTAACCAACCTAGCATGTCAAATATTTATTTCTTCACAGTAATAACATTTAAAATCACTCTTTCAGCAATTCTGAAATATATATTATTATTCACTATAATTACCATGCTATGTAATCGATTACTAAAATGTATTTTTCCTGTCTAACTGAAACTCTCTACTCTTTGATCAATATCTCTGTCCTTATCCCCCTTTGATCAATATCTCTGTCCTTACCCGAGCTACTAGTAACCAACATTGTATTCTCAACTTCCACATTCAATTATTTTAGATTCTAAATATAAGTGAGATCATACAGTGTTCGCCTTTCTGTGTCTATCTGGCTTATTTCACTTAAAATAGTGTCCTCCTAGCTTATTTATTGTGGCTCAGTGGTATAGGAATTACAGGCATGACAGAATTTCCTTCTATTTAAATGCCGAATAATATTCTTTTGTATATCTATCACATTTTCTTTACCTAAGTTGAATACATTTTTATTTAACCTCTCAAATTTTGTTTATTCTGTAACTACTCCTCTGTTCCCACCTCAACCACAGTCCTCAACTCCAGATGACCTACTTGGGACAAGTCAGAAATTAACAAATGCACTTTAGAAATCTCCTAAGAAAGTATTTATCAGATACCTGAACCATCCTTGGCTCCCACAGGGCGGAGCTTCGGCACTCCTCCTTGGAAGAGACCTCCCTTGGGTTGCAGGGCAGCAGCTCCAGAGCAGTAACCACCACTGCTTCCTCTGGGCTCTGGAAAGCATACCATTAAGTTTTCATGTCATATGTTCTGTGCTGATGACCAGTCAACCCCGGGACAACCCCTCCTCTATCTGGGCTTTAATTTGCAAACAAACCAATCTTGCTTTTTTTTTTTTTTTTGCCTTTTCATTTAAAAAAACTAGACCTTTCTACTCCACAGCTTCAAATGGGGATGGAACTCTTCACTGTGATGAAAGAGAAACAAACAAAAGGAACAAGGAGCCATTCTTCTCTTACTTAGGGTGAAGTGATAACAAGTGGGATAAAGAAACGTTCAACAGAGTTCTCTGGGCTCTCCTTTCCAAATCCCAGATGTAAGGGAGCTAACAGTTCAAGGAAACTCTCCTGAGGACTACAGGAATGGAAACTTGTAGCAATTATAAAATCATGTTTTGTTTCAGTCAAGAGGTTTCTAGGAATGTAGTAGTCTCCTCAAAGAACAGCCAAAGATGTGTCCCAACAAGCATTAGAAGGTGGGAGTCTTAACTTGGAGAATACTTGTTAAGGGTCAGGAAGAAACTTCTAAAGTATTCAAATGAGCAAACAGGAAGAGCCAATGGAAGTCCCAGGACAAAAGTTTCTCACTCAAGACTCAATAATAAAAATGACAGCCCAGATAAATCTCCAAGTCAATTCTGGAATCCTCGTGTCTCACTAGGAAATGAAGCTTAGACTCACTCTCGAGGACAGGAGCACTCCGATCATTAATGTTGGTCACCTTCTTCAGTTTGGTCCCTTTGCAAATGTCCTGTAAGAGGGCACCTCTTCCCCGCTGCTCATCTCTACTCAGCTTGGGAGGGTCTATGTTTGCCTGGAGGAAGAGGGAAATAAAATGTTTACCTAAATAGTTCCCTTCATCACAAGCTCAAGATAAATGACCTAAGTGAAACTGGATTCCATAAGAGGCCTGCGTGACCCAATCACACATATGTCCCAAGTGGCCATATCAATGTGCCAGTCTTTTTTCTCCTATTCTAAACTTTTGTGAAGAGTATAGATCTCTTCCTATTCATAAGTTTCATACAGAAGGCCTGCACTAATATTATCCATACGCTAGGTTTTGTGCATTGACCACTCTATACATATCACCATCACCAAGGCAAACATTTGAGTCCCAGAAATTGTGCTAAGCATATTATCTATATTATCTCATTAAAACCTAGAAATATTCCTATGAGAAAGGTATTATTATCATTATCCCCCACTTGGAAAGTGTGGACCAGAAGCTGAATAGTTTCTTAAGACAGTACAACTTTGTAAATGGTAAAGCAAAAACCCAAACCCCAATGGTGACCACAAAGCTCATCTTATCTCTACTAACATATCCTGTTGTCTCCATCTTTCTTCAGTTTATACTCTAAACAATATTATAGAATGGATAATAATATTCCCATTCCAAAGAAGAGAAAATAAAGGTTTAGGAAAGTAATGTCACATGATTAGTAAACATAACCAAGATTTAAAGGTCCTTGCCTTGTCTACTCTCCCAATTGAAACTTTCAACATCATGTATTTTTTCAGGTAATTTATTTTCCTCTTAAATGTCAATTCCCAGAGAGCTATGCTTAGCCTCCATCTAAATGTTTCTGAGCAAGCTCATCTAATGGTTTGCATACCACATGTAAGCCCAAAAATCTCACATCTTTTTTTTCTTGTCACCCATGCCTATGATCTGAGCTTCATATCCATATATATGCACCAAAGACTATAGGACATCTCCAAATGAATATTCTACTTGTAAGTATAACACATCAATAATGATATTCCTGAATAGGAAGACCCAATATTATACATGTGTTAAATCTTAACATAATTTGTAAGCTTAGAGCTTTTTAAACTAAACAAATGGAATTTTTAAGAAAATAGGACTTGTGACTGGGTGCAGTGGCATATGCCTGTAATATCAGTGGCTTGGGAGGCTGAGGTAGAAAGATCCTGAGTTCAAAGCCAGCCTCAGCAAAAGTGAGGTGCTAAGCAACTCAGTGAGACCCTGTCTCTAAATAAAATACAAAATAGGGCACTTGCCTGGCATGTGTGAGGCACTGCATTCATTTCTCAGCACCACATATAATAAAATAAAAGGTCTATCAACAACTAAATACACACACACACACACACATATAAACAATATAGATAGAGCTGGGGATGTGGCTCAGTGGTCGAGTGTCCCTGAGTTCAATACCCGGTACTCCCCTCGACCCCCGGCCAAAAAAAATAGGACGTGTGTCACCAAAAGCCAAGAGTAACAACAGGAGTACAGGGACAGAGCTAATAAATGCAATAAAATATGAAGTACATAAGCAGATCCAGGTCAATGTAAGAAATAAGAATAGGCTGGGAATATAGCTCAGTTGGTAGAGTGTCT